>NC_057799.1:336395466-336751338 GCF_018294505.1 Triticum aestivum
CGACACGAGGGAGGAGGGGGGCTGCTAGCTACTTCGCACTCTGCTAGGTGAACCTCGGTTGAGGGGGAGGGGGCATGCATTCATAGCCTAGGATTCCCTTCATGCCGACACGAGAGGGTGGGAGCAAGCAATACCGTGCGCTTTGCGAGAGAGGTGCCACATCGAAGTTGCATTTGGTATTTGAAAATCCAACCACACTTTTGATACATAAATTTGGTCCACATGCAAGTGTGTTCGTGTTCTGACCCTCTCCCGCGTCATTTTTCGCCAAATTTATGAACATTAGACAAGTCGGATGACGCAACAGACACGGTTCACTCAAACTAACCGTGTGCCACGCCGGCGCACCCACGCACACACCCGCACAGTACATTGGGCTCCACGAGGCTCCCCCTCTCAAAAATATCTACCCGCTTCGAGGGTTTTTCTTTTTCATAACACACGGTTGTTATCTCCGGACCGTGTGCGATGTTTCTTGTTCCCAATCCTGCCTGCATCGAAAATATCTTTCCGCCTCCAGGGTTTTTCTTTTTCATAACGCACGGTTGTTATCACCAGACCGTGTGCGATGCACTATCATCAAAATTTTCAATAGCCCGGCATTTCACTCCCGCGTAGTACGTTTTTTAGTACCCGCGTCATTTCCGCAAACACCCCGCGCTCCCCTCCACACACACACACACCAAAACCTCCTCGGGCGTGCGCGCGTGCGCACACACACACACCCTCCCTCGCTCGAAACCCTAGCAAAGTCCCCCCCCCCGCCGCCGCCGCAAGGCCTCCATTGTCAGCATCTTCCGGTTTGCCCGTGCAGCTTACCCACCGATCTGCATACCCAGGCCGCCCTGAGTTTCTTAGATGACGCCTGCCAAACGCCCCCTTTCCCACAGATCCCCATCCCCGTCCCCAATTCCAGAGCGTCGCAGCCTAAGCCCGGCTACGCTTCCCATGGAGCTCGAGGAGCGACTGGCCCAAAAGCGGTGTATAGAGGTCTCTTCGCCCGACGTCGCCGAGGAAGCTGACGACCATTACTGGCGCCAGGCACTCAAGCAACGGGCTAGAGTATGCGGGCATGTCTCGTCCGCCGGCTACGACATCGAGGTCATTGACAGCGATGCCCTAAGGCGGGCTGTGTCACAGGTTAAGTGGCCCACCCCCAACCCCTCCGGTCAACCGCCGTCGATCTCATCCATGGCCCCGCCGCTGATCTCCTCTGGCTCGCTGTCAACAATTTGCCATTCTACATCGCCATCGAGGCCCTTTTGTCATTTCTGAAGGACACGTTCTGCGACGCTGGCTTGGGATCCACAGCTTCCAAGTCAGACCTCATCGACGGCGACCATGAGGAGGGACCTCTCCGGCTCTTCCAAGGGGAAAGAGCCCATCTGCTCTTCCAAGGGGAAAGCGCCTGTCTGCGACATCAGGGAGGGCACCCTACATCCATGCTCTTCCAAGGGGAAGGAGCCCATCTGCAACAACATGGACCGCATCCAGGGTCCGTGCTCTTCCCACGGGAACGAGCCCATCTATGACAGGTGAGGAAACCCATGATTTGTTTATTTCAGTTGTTCATAATGGGATGCTCTATATGTGCAATTATTTACTGTGTAGTACATTTCATCAATCCAGTTTTAAACATACCGATAGGAATGCATATATTTGCTTGCTGTTAAGCCTGTTATAGCTAGCATATGCCTCTTTTAAAAAAATTCATTGTTCGGTTGTTTGTAGTTAGCATATGTTCAGTTTCAAATGCTATCTTTGGTTGTTCGTAGTATGCCTTGTTTATTCCAGTTATTCACAACGTGATGTTCTATATGTGCAAGTATGAACTGTGCAGTTCAATTTCATTAGTACCAGTTTCAACAACACCACTATGAATGACTACATTTGGTTGCTGCATCTTGTAGTTAACACACCTTTCCATTTTTATTTAACCATAACCAGTGTACTTAGACCGACACAATACCAGTTTGAATGACCATGTTTGCTTGTTGTTAAATGTTAGGCCTGTTGTAGTTAGCACACCTTTCCACTTGTTTTGCTTTACTAGCGTGCTTAAACCTGCACACTGAAGCTATCTTTTGGAGATTATTTTGTCTGCCATGTGTAATTTTGGTTGATGTTTAGCCTATTCTGCTTAACATGCTTCCTGATGAACCGACGCAGGAAAATTTTGGGAACGACTGCGGTTTTCCATCGAGGTTAGTTTCATCCCATGGCTTATATCTACTCACTGTTCAGGATATCCGTAGCTGGTACCATATAGGCCGGTGGCTGATAAGGGACTAATCGGTGAATCGGACTTTTAACTAAATATATCTGCAACCCATTTTTCCTCAGGTTAACTAGGGCCATATGTAATATATCTGAGGCTACATAGCAACATGCACTGTACTTAATGTCTAAATATGCAATCCTAGGCTACATAGCAACAAGGAAGAGTGTTACATTAATGTTCTAATGATGTCTAGATATACGTAGAAGAGCAGCAGCAGCAGCAACAGCAACAACACAGCTCTGTTTGGATACTCAACTTAGCTAGAGGTTAGAGTTAGTTTCTAGCTCATTACTAACCCTGAATTAACTCCATCCAAAGAGTTGTTTGGATGTCAGGGTTAGATTGACAATAAATGCACTAGGAGAACTAGCTCCAATTAGCACCTCTTGGGTTGGATACTAGTTTTTTTGGGTGGGTTATAGATGCAACTAGCTCAAACTAGCCCTCATGTTTAGATATACTTTAGGGCTATTTGAGCCCGAATTAGCTCAAACAAACTGTAACCTATGGATACAACAGCAGATAATTTGTAAGAATGAACTAAACTCCTTCCGGCCCACAATATAAGATGTTAATTCATCTAATATGTGAGTATATTGAATGTTATAAGATACTCCCTCCATTCCTAAATATTTGTCTTTTTAGAGATTTCAAATGGACTACCACATACGGATGTATATAGACATATTATAAAAGACTGTTGTACTACATCATTGTGCAATTGTTGTTTAGCTTCTAATATTAACTTGGTGCTTTTAGGTACATATGTCATTGGTAAAGATCCGTGTTTCGACCCTTTCTGCGTATGGGGCAATGAGATATCAATGAAACAGCATCAAGTGAGGAAGCTGATAAAGATTGTTAGTAAAATGGGTCCAAAGATGGCAATTAAACTATTTGTTTACACTTTATCCAAGACAACAGCAAACTGCAGGATGGTAACTAAGAACTCTGCAACCTTCTTTTTACTGCCCATAATGAGTTGTGTTAGATGACAATGTCTGAAATCTTATTCTTTTGCAGTGGTTGCCAAAGCAGTTTACTCAAGATTACCTCTCAAACTACATGATTGGTGGGCATGCAAAGGTTAAAGTATTTCTACCAGAACATGATGATTATCTAGATGTTTTCATGAAGACCGTGAAGGATGGGCGGTCGGCCATCACAAGGGGTTGGACTAGAGTCATGCGTGCCTTCTGCATGGAGGAGGGCACAATATGGGCATTCCGCTTCACCTTGTTCAGCAACCAGAATATATTTCGCCTCTTTCTTTACCGTCTTTAATAGTACAAGTATACAACTGTGGTTCATCATTCTTTATTTGGTTCTTATGTAATTCTTGAACATATGTACCTATGAATCGAATAATGCATTGGTTGTTTGAACCTGATGGGTATGAATAAAGTTGTAGCATACATTCAAATTCAAATCCAAATCAGGTACAATTTGGAAAAGCAGCAATTAAATTACGGTGAAATTACGCTCTCCAGGATGTTACGGCACACACGGTTGGTAAAACACAAACGTTTGCGATATGCACCATAATTGGAGATGGTTCACACAGAGGAAACGTGTGCAAGCATGCACACAGTTGCCGTTTGCAAAGCGTGTGTGATGTCAGACAATATCACAAACGGTGCGGGCAAACTAAACGTTTTTGTTAGTTGCCTTATCGTACACGATTCGCAACCATGAACTGTTTCTGATGAAGTATGCATTGTAAACGTTGCACCAAAAAATAGCGTGTGCGATAGTTGTCGTGTAGGACGATGTTACGACGGTCCGACGTTTCGTAATCCTGTCCGACACTCGTACGACGATTAGCTAATCTTCTTAACAGTGAACCGTTTGTGATGGGCCGCACATCATACACGTTCTATAATAGTGAACCGTTTGTGATGGGCCGCGCATCGTAAACGTAGCACCAAAGAATACCGACTGCGATGGCAATGCGAGCAGAAACGAGTAGGAGTACTGTAGGGGCCCTATCCCCGACGGTTTCTGGGTCGTGTGGGAAGGACCCCTCTATCGCCCACACTCACTTGGCGACGGTTCCAAATGCCGTCGCGGAAAGGGGTTTTAAACCGTTTGTTTAGGACCGAAGCGCACTAGTGACGGCTTTCCATCCTCAAACAAGTGGCCAAGTCGAGAGAATCAATCAAATCCTTGAAGACATGCTCAGAGCTTATGTCATCTCTTTCGATATAAAGTGGGAAGATTGCCTCCCATATGCCGAGTTCTCCTACGACAACAGCTATCAAGCAAGTTCGGGCAAGGCCCCCTTCGAAATTCTATATGGCAGAAAGTGCCGTACTCCTCACAATTGGTCCGAGACTGGTGAACGCCAACTTCTTGGCAATGACTTGATCACAGAAGCTGAAGAAATGTGTAAAGTCGCCCGTCAAAATCTCAAAGCCACACAATCGCGCCAGAAGAGTTACTATGATAGCAAGCATCGTGACTTGGCTTTCGAGATCGGAGACCATGTCTACCTCCGGGTCTCTCCCATAAAAGGCACTCGACGCTTCGGTATCAAAGGGAAGCTTGCCTCGAGATACGTGGGTCCTTTGAAGGTCATTGCCAAAAGAGGCGACCTCGCCTATCAACTTGAGCTCCCGTCCAACTTCTCAAATGTGCACGATGTGTTTCACGTGTCACAGCTTCGCAAGTGCTTCAAGACGCCCGAGCGCACTATCAACTTAGAAAACATTGACCTCCAAGAAGACTTGTCTTATCATGAGCATCCCGTTGCCATTTTTGAAGAAACCGAGCGCAAAACTCTCATCAAGTGGATCATATTCCTCAAAGTTAAGTGGTCTCACCATTCTGATTGAGAAGCAACTTGGGAGCGTGAGGATCACCTCCGTTCCGAATATCCGGAGTTCTTTCAGTCCTAGATCTCGGGACGAGATCCTATTGCAGTGGAGAAGAGTTGTAACACCCCAGATGTAAAACTTCCATATTTGGCAATGTACCCAACCTTGTCATGTTTAATACCAAGTGGTTTTCCTCATTGTGGGTTTCATTTTGGATTTGCTTTGTTTCCCATTGCATTGTCTTGTCATATTTCTTTTTGCCATCCATTGTTGCATTATGGCCTCATCATATGTTGCATTGTGCTCGGGGTCATTTTACTTGTCACCATCATCATGTGCAACATCATGTGTAGCATATTGCATTGTGGCATGTTATTTTGTGAGTCATGGCATCATCACATTCCCCCCTCATCTCCCCACCTCTTCCTTTCCTTATTTTGGCAAGCAATATTATTAGCCTCCATTAATGTTCATTTTCCCCCAATAAATCTTGCACCATGTACTAAACCCCTCTGCCAAGTTTCACCTCTTTTGGAGTTGTTTTGGTTAGGTTCAAAAATGCCTCAAGTTTGAATATAATTCAGACTTGTTTTATTTTTCTACCTCTAAAAATGCCCAACTCAACTTATCCAAATAGTGGGTAATTTCAGGATCATGGGGATATTTTTATATTTATCCAACTCCTATCTTTTCCCCCCTGTGCTTTTCTCTTTATTTCTGTCTGAAGAAAATTGAGAAAAGAAAGCAGCAGCAGCAGAGCAGCCCAGCAGTAGCAGCGCATGCCGCAACCGAGCCGCGGCCCATCCAGCCCAGCCCTGCAGCCCACAAGCGCGTGCCAGCCCGCTCGCACGATGCTTCGCCCCTTTTTCACTCACGCACCCGTGCACCCCCCCTCTGCTTCACGCCCATGTGGCCAAGCCGGCCCCATCCGCCAGTGACCCTGGCTACACCCCTCACCCACCTTCTTCCTCCTCGGTCCCCCCTCTTGAGCACACACATGGCCACGGCCGAGACAACGGTGTGCTCCACCCGTCGCCCTGGCCCTCTATAAACCCCCTCTCCTTGCCCTGCTGCTCCGCTAGGGTTCCCTCTTCCCCTCGCTGCCGCCGCCGGGCCACCTAACCCACCAGATCCGCCGCTCTCCGCCGTGCCCGAGCGCATCTGAGAGCACGACCTCGTCACCGGCGTGTACCCCTTCGACCTCCGCCTCGCCAACCGTGTCCCTCGTCTTCCCCGACGTTGACTACGTCCCCGTCGTCGTCTACGTGGAGCCGAGAACCCCTACAACGACCTCTTCTTCCTCGTCTACGACTCCGGCCACCGTACGTGTTCGATCGCTGCCATCACCGTCTCCGTCCACCTCCCGACAAAACCAAGCGCACCACCGTGCTTGTGGTGAGCACGCGCATCTCCCCGTCCCTTTTTCCCCCTCGATTGCATGCTCTAGCCGCGACCGCCGCGACCGCCCGAACCCGCCGCCGTCGGACCTTGCTCCGGCAAGTGCTCTGACCACCGCAGCGCCTCTGCGCATGTCCATCGCCTCCGTCGTGTCGAGTAGAGTTGGTGTAGCGACCCGACCTCAGACGGTCAAGTCTCTGTGCTTACGTGTCATCCCTGGATCGGTAATGCTGACACACACACACAATACTCGAAGGATTTATAACAGAGTAGCAATCACACACACTTATTACATCGAGTGTCTCGAAAGAGAACTTATTACAATAAATATGGCTTAAGGCCATCTAAATAAGATAACAGCGGAAGGCTTGGATGATAAAGTGAGTCCATGAACTCCAACGGCATAGCTGAGTGTACGACAACGGCCTAGCGGACCTTACTCTTCGTCTGAAAAGTCTGCAACATGATACGTTGCAACCCGAAAACGGGTCAGCACATGGAATATGCTGGCATAGTAACACAATAGAGCAATGAACAGAATAAATGCTATCACTACATGCATATATGGCTGGTGGAGGCTCTATGGTTATATTGTTTTGCGAAAAGCCAATTTTTCCCTACAACAAAGGAATATATTTTATTTAACTATCATGGTAGTTGAAACATCATTGAGAAGGTTCCTCCAACTCAATCCCAATTAAAAGTAATTATCAACCCCACAAAATTAAATTAGAGTGATGAGATCCATATGATAATCCAAGAACCAGATACTCAAGATGTCCATAACCGGGGACACGGCTAACCATGATTAGTTTGTACACTCTGCAGAGGTTTGCACACTTTTCCCCACAAGACTCGGTCTCCACCGTTGGATTTCTCACACTACATGGTCTTTGAGAAACGGATGACCGAGACACAGTCTTTCAGAAGCACTAACTCCTTACTCTAGGTGGACAGTTACACCTACTTTCCCTCTACATCTGCTAGCTCACCACTTAAAGAGGTCATGCAACATACTCAACTATGCTAAAGCCCATAATAGCTTGTGGCTGCACATGGAAGTCTCTAGCATGAATAATCTTATGATCCCTTTGAGCCTGGGTGACGGACCGTAGGATGATCACACGGGTACTCCGGGATATCCTAGGACAACACTGGATTCTCCAGGTGCCCAAACCAACAATCCACCCAGATGTGTATTAAAGTTGCCACCTTAAGTTGAACCATTAATTAACAATCTCACATATGTCATGGATACACTCAAACCCAATGCACGTCTACGAGCATAGCATAGTAATATAAGCATAACGTAGAAGCAACTCCCAAGGGTTTGATAATAAACAGGGCAATTGGTTCTATCTCATCATCTACTTCCCAATACCCACAAGTTAATCACATCCTAATCATACAATGTTTGAGGATTGATACTAATGCATAAAACAGGGTATAAAAAGAGTATGATCAATGTGTTACTTGCCTTGCTGACGATCCACAAAACCTAGTGGTTCGTAGTAGCACGCTTCGGATCCGGGAATTCTATCGCAAACAAACAATTGCATACATAAGCACTCAAGAGAAGATGCACGGGTAAAACTCAAATAAGAAGATCGAATCTGGAAACTCAACTAAAGAGATTGGATTTGCAAAAAGAATCAAATGAAACGGAGCAACGAAACTCAAACTACGAAAGAAACAAGATCCGTTTACTAATCTGGACTAAAGTCAAATTTTACGGTACCAAAATCTTGTTCAAGTTGGTTAAACAGAAAGAGGGCTTCGAGACAAAGATCTAGACGCTTGTTTAACCTGATTTGGATAAACGAGCGAAAATTATACTAGAACGAAGATTAGGGCAGAAATTTCAATCGAAAATAATCGCGGAAAACCCTGGAAAAAAGAAAAAGTGACGAACAGGCTAACGAACGAACGTTCGCTGTCTGCGGCTAATGGACGAACAGTGTTCGTTAAAACGAACGTATGGACGAACGTCCGCTATTTAACCGAACCGAGAAAAACCAATCTAAAAAACGAACTAGGGTTTCGAAAAAAACGAATGGTTTTCTCGCGAAAACCGGTGGCAGCGGCGGCTTATACCTCCGGCGACGGCGGACGGCGGGGCCGCGAGGCGGTAGTCGGCAAGGCGGCGCGGCAAGGCGGCGGCGCGGCGAAGCGGCGGCGGCGGCGCTAGGGTTAGGCGGGGCTGGGGTGGGCTGGGGCACTCGGGCCTCCCGGCTTATAAAGCCGGCCGGGCTAAGTGTCCAGGTCGGACACGGCCCGGTAAGTCGGTTACTTTTTTAAAAATAAATCCTGACGCAGAAAAACAATTAAAAGAAATACTAAACGGACTCCAAATATCCTGAAATAAATTTTCACGGTCCTCTAATAATATTGCGGACAAAGTGAACATTTATTTGGGCCTCGAATGCAATTTTCAAAACGCATATTTTTCCTAATTCAAATAAAATTGCAATAAAATCCAAGTAAAAATTCTTATTTGATTTTTAAAATCTTTCCTCCAATATTTCATTTATTTTGGAGAAGTCATATAATCTCCTCTCATATATTTTAATATGAAATATTTTCAAAGAAAAAATAATAAGAATCAAAGTGATCCTTGTTTCGATATTTGATAAAATTCAAATATGAAAAATGTGAAATCCCCAACTCTCGCCGTAGGTCTTGAGTTGCTTAGAATTTCGAGGATCGCAAAACAAAATGCAATAAAATATTATATGCATGAATGACCTATGTATAACATTCCAAATTGAAAATTTGGGATGTTACAAACCTACCCCCTTAAGATGAATCTCGCCCTCGAGATTCGGGTTGGCTAGAAAATAGGTGCGGGTGGTCCTTCCGTAGATCATCCTCTCGTTCCCAGGTGGCTTCATGCTTGGTATGGTGGCTCCACTGAACTTTACAAAACTTGATAATCTTGCTGCGCGTAACCCGGCTGGCAAACTCGAGAATCTTGACAGGTTTCTCTTCATAGGTCAAATCACTGTCTAACTGAATTGCTTCCAGGGGCACTGTATCTCTCAGAGGAATATCGGCTATCTCAGCATGACACTTCTTCAACTAGGAAACGTGGAACACATCATGAACTCTGGACAGTCCTTCGGGTAACTCCAACTTGTAGGCCACTTCTCCCATACGTTCCAAAACTCGATATGGTCGTACAAATCTCGGGGCTAACTTTCCCTTAACTCCAAAACGTTAAACTCCTCGCAAAGGTGACACACGAAGATATGCTCGGTCTCCGATTTCATAGACTACCTCCTTGCATTTTGAATCTGCATAACTCTTCTGCCTGGAATAAGCTACCTTCAGTCTATCTCAAATCAGCTTAACCTTCTCTTCTGACTCTTTGATCAAATCTGGTCCAAACAACTGACGGTCTCCAACTTCATCCCACATCAACGGTGTTCTGCACCTTCTTCCATACAGGGCTTCGAACGGTGCCATCTTCAAACTGGCCTGGTAGCTATTGTTGTATGAAAACTCCACGTATGGCAAGTTATCATCCCAACTAGATCCATAGTCTAGCGCACAAGCTCTCAACATGTCTTCCAGAATCTGATTGACTCTCTCAGTCTGTCCATCTGTCTGTGGATGAAAAGCTGTACTGAGCTCTAGTCTGGTTCCCAAAGTCTGGTGCAGCTGGTGCCAAAACTTTGAAGTAAACTGTGTTCCTCTATCTGATACGATGGTCCTCGGAACTCCATGCAGACATACGATCCTGGTCATGTATATCTTGGCCAATTTCCCACTCGTATAGGTGGTCTTCACTGGGATAAAGTGAGCTACTTTGGTCAAGCGATCCACTACTACCCAGATAGAATCATATCCCGATCGGGTCCTGGGTAATCCGGTGATAAAATCCATGCCAAGCTTATCCCACTTCCATTCGGGTATAGGCATAGGCTGCAGTAATCCTGCTGGCTTCTGATGTTCTTCCTTCACTCTCTGACATACATCACATACGGCTACATACTCAGCAATATCCTTCTTCATACCAGTCCACCAGAAATGTTCCTTCAAATCCAAATACATCTTGGTGTTTCCAGGGTGTATCGAGTATGGCGAGTCATGAGCTTCCTGTAGTATCAACTTCCTGATTTCTGCATTATTGGGCACATAAACACGGTCCTCGAACCACAAGGTGTCATGCTCATCATCACGAAATCCTTTGGTATTTTCTTTCCTCATTCTCTCCTTTATCTCGGCAATTTCCTTGTCATCCTTCTGAGCTTCATGAATCTTTCCCAACAATGTAGACTGAACTTCCATCGCTGCAACAAAACATCTAGGAACAATCTCCAAACGAAGTTCCCTGAGATCCTCGGCTAACTCCTTTGGCAACCCTCCCGTTAGGAGAGTATTGACATAACTCTTCCGGCTCAAGGCGTCTGCTACGACATTGGCCTTGCCTGGATGATAGTGTAGCTTCATGTCATAATCCTTTATAAGCTCCAACCATCTCCTCTGCCTGAGGTTCAGCTCCTTCTGGGTGAATATGTACTTCAAACTCTTATGATCCGTGTACACATCGCAACGATTTCCAATAAGAAAGTGTCTCCAAGTCTTGAGAACATGCACTACGGCTACTAACTCCAAATCATGAGTGGCATAATTTAACTCATGCGGTCGAAGTTGATGTGAGGCATATGAAACAACTCTTTCGTCCTGCATAAGCACTCCTCCAAGTCCTAAGCAAGAGGCATCGCAATACACTTGGAAATCCTTGCGTATATCCGCCAGAATCAACACTAGGGATGTAGTCAGTCATTCCTTCAACTCCTGGAAACTGGCCTCACATTCTTCTGTCCATTTGAACTTAGTGTCCTTCTTCAACAGCTCCGTCATCGGCTTCGCAATTTTAGAGAAATTCTCGATAAATCTCTGGTAATATCCCGCGAGTCCAAGAAAACTGCGGATTTCTCCAACTGTGGTGGGTGATAGTCAATCGGTGACTGACTTAACCTTGGTGGGGGCTACTACTGTACCTTCTCCTGATATAACATGTCCAAGGAATCCAACTTCCTTCAGCCAAAATTCACACTTGCTGAACTTGGCATATAACTGATGTTCCCTGAGCTTCTCGAGAACTAAACGCAAATGCTCCTTGTGCTCCTCTTCATTCTTTGAGTATACCAAGATATCATCAATGAACACCACAACAAACTTGTCCAGGAACTCCATGAATACTTTATTCATCATACTCATGAAATAGGTAGGGGCATTAGTCAATCCAAATGACATAACCGTATAGTCATAAAGCCCGTACCTTGTGGTGAAAGCTGTCTTAGGTATATCTTTTTCTCGAATCTTCAACTGGTGGTATCCTAATCGCAGATCGATCTTCGAAAACACTTTAGATCCTTGCAGCTGGTCAAACAGATCGTTGATCATCGGCAATGGGTACTTGTTCTTGGTCGTCACTTCATTCAGCGCACGATAATCAACAACCATCCTCAACGATCCATCCTTCTTCTCAACCAAGAGCACTGGGGTTCCCCA
Source organism: Triticum aestivum (assembly GCF_018294505.1). NCBI lineage: Eukaryota > Viridiplantae > Streptophyta > Magnoliopsida > Poales > Poaceae > Triticum > Triticum aestivum. Next base: position 336,407,482 of record NC_057799.1, read on the forward strand.
TGGTGATGAACTTCGTCGGATGTAACCTTTCTCCAATAACTCCTTAATTTGCTTCTTGATCTCTTCCAGATCATTCGCGGGCATCCGGTATGGTCTCTTTGATATAGGCCCGGTGCCTGGCAACAGCTCTATCAAAAACTCGATATCTCGATCTGGCGGCATGCCTGGTAGTTCCTCTGGAAACACATCTGGGTAATCCTTCACAATAGGCACTTCCTCCTGAACAACTCCTGAGAGGGAATTTACTTGGGTTCTCCTTGGCGCATGCCTGGATACATACTTGATCCTTTTTCCCTCCGGGGTGGTAAGCATAATTGACTTACTGGCGCAATCGATGTTTCCTCCATACATCGATAGCCAATCCATTCCAAGTATCACATCCAATCCTTGCGACTCCAGAATTATCAAGTCGGAGGGGAAAACATGACTACCTATTGTTAATAGCAACTGAAAACATCCACTGCTTGCCATATACTCAGCTCCGGGTGAGGTTACTAGCATAGGTGTCCTAAGAACTTTAGTGGGCAACTTATACTTATCCACAAATACCCTTGATATGTATGAATGCGATGCACCAGTATAAAAAGAACGATTGCAGTAAATGACTTAACCAAAAACTTACCGATAACTGCATCTGGCTATTCTTCAACCTCCTCCACGTTTACGTGGTTCACTTGTCCCCTATTGAAAGGGTTGGGCTTCTTCCCAGAGCTTCCATTGCCATTCCCATTCTTCGCCTTAGGGCACTCAGTGGCATAGTGTCCCGTCTTCCCGCACTTGAAACAAGTAATGTGACTTAGGTCCTTCTTGGCGGGTGTGGCTGGATTGGAGCGGTTCTGATTGCTGCTTGATCCATTCCCATTCCCATTCTTGGGGCCATTATGATTATGAGAACTTCCTCCACTATGAGTGTGGCCTCCATGTTATGGGCGTATCCTCCCGAGTTCGGGGTAAAGCGAGGCTTTTGCCAAGCTCCTGAATTGTGCTTCCCTTGTCCATACTTCCTCTTGCGGCTCTCAATCTGCTGCTGCTTCCCTTCAATCATGAGAGCTTTATCTACCAACTCCTGGTAGTTGTTAAATGTTGCCACCATCAACTGCATACTCATCTCATCGTTCAGCCCTTCCATAAACTTCTCTTGCTTCGCGGCATCGGTGGCCACATCATCTGGGGCATAGCGAGATAACTTGCTAAACTCATCCACGTACTGCCCCACCGTACGGTTCCCTTGGCGTAAGCTGCGAAACTCATGCTTCTTCATGCTCATAGCTCCAGTTGAGACACGGGCTGCGCGGAATGCTTGTTGAAACTGCTCCCAAGTGACATTGGCTATAGGTAATGTGGTAGTATAATTCTCCCACCATGAGGCTGCTGGTCCATCCAATTGATGTGCGGCAAAACGCACCTTCTCAGCATCTGTGCAACCTGCGGTGGTCAACTCCCTTCCAATCCTGCGTAGCCAGTCATCAGCAACTATTGGCTCGGTGCTACTGGAAAACACCGGTGGCTGTAACCTCAGAAAACGGGCTAAGTTGTCAACTGGAGGTGGTGGCGGTGGGTGGTTGTTGTTGTTGTTGTTGTTGTTGTTGCCTTGGTTCTGAACTAACAACTGCATCAAAGCATTCTGCTGCTGGATCTACTGAGTGAGCTCCGGTGGGAAGACAAATCCGGTATCACGTCTCGGAGGCATCTGATGGGTTTAGATGGAAGAGATTAGAATAGAATGAGGTCTAGTGAGAAAGCACTACCCATATGCACATGAGACAAACACAATCATATCATATCACGCAATCAATCAAGCAAGGGCATACAATGGATCTAACTATCATTACAGTGCTCGTACTACTACTATATACATGGGGGAATACTACTTGATCATATGGTGGTCAACTAGAAATTTTGATCGGTGGAAGACTCCATGATATCCGCTCCAGCTTCGTCTTCATAGTCATCATCACTGCTGTCGGGGTCGGAGTCGGTGTCGTCGATGATGATGTAATCCTCAGAACGAATGTCTTTGGATTGATCGTCATCTCCTCCTGGCGCGGGATCTCCCATGAATATTCTGAGCTTCTTTATCAGGTCGTCATTCTTCTGCAATAGTATTGCGATTTCCTACTCGTATCCGTCGCGTGTAGACTTGAGTTCCTCTTCTAGCTCCATGTTCCTGGTCATCGCCTTCTTCAAATCTATCATGCTAGCGCACATCTGGTTCTCCTAGCGTCGAATGTGCTGGTTTAACTCCTGGATGAAAGCTGCAATGGACCTGTCCTTCCTGGTGCTGATCATCTCCCATTGCTTATCTCGGCGCCCACATATCTGGTAGATAGTGTCCTTTAGCTCCTGTTTGTAGACTTCTCCAATACGCCCCATAGCAATGTGGGCTGCCATGCTCTTGCTTAGACTCCAGGTTGGTGCATCAAAGGAAAACTCTATGGGCTCAGTGACTGGCGTGAATGTCCTTCCTGGAACTTGAACTCGAATCATCCAACGCTCCTCTTCTGGTAAAGTGGCGGTGTAGGTCCCGGTGAAGCTTGGTATTCCTATGTTCAGGTACCGGGTGACTTCCTTCAAGTGCCGTCAAAAGGGTGTGTCTTCATCCGGTTATGCAAACTTGTTCCTTGAGTCCACCATCCTAAGGAGTGGAAAATGGAGAGGAGTCAGAAATGAGTAGAGAAGAGTGACCTATGGCTCATCTTAGTGGTCGTGTCCTACATTCAGCGTGTGCTCTGATACCATGTTGTAGCGACCCAACCTCAGACGGTCAAGTCTCTGTGCTTAAGTGTCATCCCTGGATCGGTAATGCTGACACACACAGTACTCGAAGGATTTATAACAGAGTAGCAATCACACACACTTATTACATCGAGTGTCTCAAAAGAGAACTTATTACAATAAATACGGCTTAAGGCCATCTAAATAAGATAACAGCGGAAGGCTTGGAAGATAAAGTGAGTCCATCAACTCCAACAGCATAGCTGAGTGCACGACAACGGCCTAGCGAACCTTACTCTTCGTCTAAAAAGTCTGCAACATGATACGTTGCAACCCGAAAACGGGTCAACACATGGAATATGCTGGCATAGTAACACAATAGAGCAATGAATAGAATAAATGCTATCACTACATGCATATATGGCTGGTGGAGGCTCTATGGTTATATTGTTTTGTGAAAAGCCAATTTTTCCCTACAACAAAGGAATATATTTTATTTAACTATCATGGTAGTTGAAACATCATTGAGAAGGTTCCTCCAACCCAATCCCAATTAAAAGTAATTATCAACCCCACAAAATTAAATTAGAGTGATGAGATCCATATGATAATCCAAGAACCAGATACTCAAGATGTCCATAACCGGGGACACAGCTAACCATGATTAGTTTGTACACTCTGCAGAGAGTTGCGCACTTTTCCCCACAAGACTCAATCTCCTCCGTTGGATTTCTCGCACTACATGGTGTTTGAGAAACGGATGACCGAGACATAGTCTTTCAGAAGCATTAACTCTTTACTCTGGGTGGACAGTTACACCTACTTTCCCTCTACATCTGCTAGCCCACCACTGAAAGAGGTCATGCAACATACTCAACTATGCTAGAGCCCATAATAGCTTGTGGCTGCACACGGAAGTTTCTAGCATGAATAATCTTATGATCCCTTTGAGCCTAGGTGGCGGACCGTAGGATGATCACACGGGTACTCTGGGATATCCTAGGACAACACTTGATTCTCCAGGTGCCCAAACCAACAATCCACCCAGATGTGTATTAAAGTTGCCACCTTAAGTTGAACCATTAATTAACAATCTCACATATGTCATGGATACACTCAAACCCAATCCACGTCTACGAGCATAGCATAGCAATATAAGCATAACATCGAAGTAACTCCCAAGGGTTTGATAATAAACATGGCAATAGGTTCTATCTCATCATCTACTTCCCAATACCCACAAGTTAATCACATCCTAATCATGCAATGTTTGAGGATTGATACTAATTCATAAAAACTTGGTATAAAAAGAGCATGATCAATGTGTTACTTGCCTTGCTGACGACCCGCAAAACCTAGTGACTCGTAGTAGCACGCTTCGCACTCCGGGAATTCTATCGCAGACAAACAATTGCATACATAAACACTCAAGCGAAGATGCACGGGTAAAACTCAAAAAAGAAGATCGAATCTGAAAACTCAACTAAAGAGATTGGATTTGCAAAAAGAATCAAATCAAACGGAGCAACGAAACTCAAACTACGAAAGAAACAAGTTTACTAGTCTGGACTAAAGTCAAATTTTACAGTACCAAAATCTTGTTCAAGTTGGTTAAACAGAAAGAGGGCTTCGAGATGAAGATCTAGACACTTGTTTCACCTAATTTGGATAAACGAGCGAAAAATTATACTAGAACGAAGATTAGGGCAGAAATCGCGATCGAAAATAATAGCGGAAAACCCTGGAAAAATAAAACTGACGAACAGGCTAATGAACGAATGTTCGCTGTCTGCGGCTAACGGACGAACAACGTTCGTTAAAATGAACGTACAGACGAACGTCCGCTATTTAACCAAACTGAGAAAAACCGAAAGAAAACTGATCTAAAAAAAGAACTAGGGTTTCGAAAAAAACAAACGGTTTTCTCGCGAAAACCGGTGGCGGCGGCGGCTTATACCTCCGGCGATGGCGGACGGCGGGGCGGCGAGGTGGCGGTCGGCAAGGCGGCGCAACGAAGCGGCGAGGCGGCGGCGCGGCAAGGCGGCGATGGCGGCACTAGGATTAGGCGGGGCTGGGGTGGGCTGGGGCGCTCGGGCCTCCCGGCTTATAAAGCCGGCCGGGTAAGTGTCCAGATCGGACACAGCCCGGTAAGTCGGTTACTTTTTTAAATAAATCTTGACGCAAAAAAACAATTAAAATAAATACTAAACGGACTCCAAAAATCCTGAAATAAATTTTCACGGTCCTCTAATAATATTGCGGACAAAGTGAACATTTATTTCGGCCTCTAATGCAATTTTGAAAAATGCAGATTTTTCCTAATTCAAATAAAATTGCAATAAAATCCAAATAAAAATTCTTATTTGAATTTTAAAATTTTTCCTCCAATATTTCATTTATTTTGGAGAAGCCATATTATCTCCTCTCATATATTTTAATATGAAATATTTTCGGAGAGAAAAATAATAAGAATCAAAGTGATCCTTGTTTTGATATTTGATAAAATTCAAATATGAAAAACATGAAATCCCCAACTCTCTCCGTAGGTCCTTGAGTTGCTTAGAATTTTGAGGACCGCAAAACGAAATGCTATAAAATATGATATGCATGAATGACCTATGTATAACATTCCAAATTGAAAATTTTGGATGTTACAGTCGGCTACGTGTCCTCGCCACTCCGATAGGGCCCGTAGTGGTCGTGTTTGAGCTCGTCGCCGCTGCCTCTATTCGTCGTTGCCGGCGTTGCGTCCATCACTGTCCGGTGCCGCACGTTGCACACGGGCGTGCGGAAACTCCTGCTGATCCCGTTGTGCCCCGTCGCCGCGTATTTTGGTCATCGGAGAGACTCTGACGAGCTCTCCGCCGTCTCCGCACCCCGGCGAACCCCTTCTCTGCTTCCCCTGTTTTGCCACCACCTTGTGGGACCCTGCGGGACCCACCCGTCAGCCTCACAGGGGACTAGGTCCCACATGTCATCCCCTCTCCTCTTTTCTTTTATTATATTCCCAGCGAATATTCCATTTCTGGCATATGGAATCTATCCATTTTGGGCAAGTCCATTTCTAGACATTTCCCATTAGGGAAAATGCCTATTCTGTCATATTCCTTTTTAGGCAGTTTTGCATTCCTAACTTTTGTGGTGATTTTCTATAGAGACCCCAACATATTATATATATTTTTGGGGTAGAAAAATCCCACCAATCCAGTGGTGGCATTAGTTTTTGCATTTGAGCAAGTTCATGACCATGTCATTTCACATCATGTTACTGTTTTGTCTTTTATGTGTATAGTTATGCAAAATGCTATGTGATTGTTTAGCCCTTGTGTAGCTTCTTTTTCATGTCTACTTCATGTTAGAATTTATTTCATGCCATATAGTGCACTGTGATGAGTGCCACAAGCTTGCAAAGATGCCTACCTGAATTTGTTTCTGCTGTGCCATGTAATTCCACCAAGTCTGAAATCAGTCATATCCCTTGCCATGTTTGCATTGTTGCTATCATCTTTTCTGTGGATCTTTCGAACAAGTTCAGCAAGGGAGTTTTGTCAATTGCATTTACTAATAGCATGCCATGCTCAAGTTTGCCATGATAGGTTCCTGTAACATGTAGTTTACTAGCGCTAAATATTGCAACCTGATGCTGTTTCTGTCATGATCAGTGAATTTCTGCCAAGTCTGTTAAACTGTTATCACTTGCATCTTGGCCATGCTGTTTTAGTCATGTTCTAGGGGTTTCTAGCAGTAGCTCAGTGTTCATGATTTATAGAGCTTCACATGTACTTCACTGCCATGTATTTTGTTTTCATGTTTGTGTGCTGTACCATATTTATACTATGCATCTAAGTTATCATGCTGTTGTTTTCCACATATCGCAATGCATCTTGTTTTGCTGGCCTTTTCAAACCGTGCATCCGTTTCCGGTAATCTTCATATCGATTTCAACCGAAATCTTTCAATCATTCCAGTGGCATGCTTGGGTTACCAAGATTCTGCCCATATCCTTCATGACTCCACCGTTTTCCTTCTCATTGTCCGCCCCCTTTTTTCTGATAGATCCGTAACTCCGTGCATACCATTCTTTTATGCATCCTCGTTAGTCTTGCATATAGAACATGTTCTTGTCATGAGTGGTTGTTCATTGTATGCTTGTATTTTCTTTGGGTAGTTCCAGGAGACGAGTTTGAGTACGAGGACCCTGTCTGTAGCGACCCGACCTCAAACGGTCAAGTCTCTGTGCTTCAGTGTCATCCCTGGATCGGTAATGCTGACACACACAGTACTCGAAGGATTTATAACAGAGTAGCAATCACACACTTATTACATCGAATGTCTCAAAAGAGAACTTATTACAATAAATATGGCTTAAGGCCATCTAACACGATAACAGCGGAAGGCTTGGAAGATAAAGTGAGTCCATCAACTCCAACGGCATAGCTGAGTGCATGACAACGGCCTAGCGAACCTTACTCCTCGTCTAAAAATCTGCAACATGATACGTTGCAGCCCGAAAACGGGTCAGCACATGGAATATGCTGGCAATATAACACAGTAGAGCAATGAATAGATAAATGCTATCACTACATGCATGTATGGCTGGTGGAGGCTCTATGGTTATATGTTTTTGCGAAAAGCCAATTTTTCCCTACAACAAAGGAATATATTTTATTTAACTATCATGGTAGTTGAAACATCATTGAGAAGGTTCCTCCAACTCAATCCCAATTAAAGTAATCATTAACCCAACAAATTAAATTAGAGTGATGAGATGCAATAGGATAATCCAAGTACTAGATACTCAAGATGTCCATAACCGGGGACACGGCTAACCATGATTCGTTTGTACACTCTGCAGAGGTTTGCGCACTTTTCCCCACAAGACTCGATCGCCTCCGTTGGATTTCTCGCACTACATGGTGTTTGAGAAACGGGTGACCGCGACACAGTCTTTCAGAAGCATTAACTCTTTACTCTGGGTGGACAGTTACACCTACTTTCCCTCTACATCTGCTAGCCCACCACTGAAAGAGGTCACACAACATACTTAACTATGCCAGAGCCCATAATGTCTTGTGGCTGCACACGGAAGTTTCTAGGATGAAATATCTCACGATCCCTTTGAGCCTGGGTGGCGGACCGTAGGAGGATCACACGGTATATCCCCGGGATCTCCTAGGACAACACTGGATTCCCCAGGTGCCCAAACAAGCAATCCACCCAGATGTGTATTAAAGTTGCCACCTTAAGTTGAACCATTAATTAACAACTCACATCTGTCATGGATACATTCAAACACAATCCACGTCTACGAGCATAGCATAGCAATATAAGCAATACGTAGAAGTAACTCCCAGGGTTTGGTAATATAACAGGGCAATAGGTTCTACCTCATCATCTACTTCCCAATACCCACAAGTTATCAATCCTAATCATGCAATGTTTGAGGGCTGAAACTAATGCATAAAAACTGGGTAGTAAAAAGGGATATGATCAAAGTGTTACTTGCCTTGCTGACGATCCGCAAAACCTAGAGACTCGTAGTAGCACGCTTCACACTTCGGGAATTCTATCGCAAACAAACAATAACACACATAAGCAATCAAGCAAAGTTGCACGGGTAAAACTCAAATAAGAAGATCTAACCAGAAAGTTCAACTTAAGAACTCTGGTTTGCAAAAAGAATCAAATCAAACGGAGCAACGAAACTCAAACTGCGAACGAAACAAGATCCGATTACTAATCTGGACTAAAGTCAAATTTTACAGTAACAAAATCTTGTTCAAGTTGGTTAAACAGAAATAGGGCTTCGAGACAAAGATCTAGGCGCTTGAATCGCCTGATTCCGATAAATGAGCGAAAAGTAACGCTAGAGCGAAAATCGGATCAGAAATCGCGATCGAAAATAATCGCGAAAAACCCGAGAAAAAGAAAACTGACGAACAGGCTAACGAACGAACGTTCACTGTCTGTGACTAACGGACGAAAACCGTTCGTTTAAACAAACGAACGGACAAATGTCCGCTATATAACCGAACCGAAAAAAACCAAGACAAAACTCGATCTAATAAAAAAAACGAAAACTAGGGTTTATAAAAAACCGATCGATTTTTCTGGGAAAACCGACGAACGGCGAGGTGGCCGCGGCTACCTCCAGCGGGATTGGCGGAGCGGCGGGGTGGCGGCTCCGGCGGCAAAACATGGCAGCGGCGGGGCGGATCCGGCGGGGGGCGGCGAGGCGCGACGCGGCGGCCGCGACTAGGGTTTGGGGAGGCGCGGCGCTGGGTGGGCTTTGGGGTTGCTGCGGCTCGGCTTATAAGGGCCGGCCCGAGGTGTCGTGGCCGGGTACGGCCCGGAGTCGGTTAACCTTTAAAAAAACTCTAACGTGCAGAAAACGAAAGAAAAGAAATACTAAACGGACTCCAAAAATCTTGAAATAAATTTTCCCCGTCCTCTAAGAATATGCCGGACAAGGTGAACATTTATTTAGGACTCTAATGCAATTCTGAAAAACGCATATTTTTCCTATGCAAATAAAATAGCAATAAAATCCCAAAAAAAATATTTATTTGTTTTTAATATTTTTCCTCCAATATTTCATTCATTTTGGAGAAGTCATATTATCTCCTCTCTTATATTTTAATATGAAATATTTTCAGAGAGAAAAATGATAAAACAAATGATCCTCGTTTCGATATTTGATAAAAATTCAAATATGAAAACGGTGAAATCCCCAACTCTCTCCGAGGGTCCTTGAGTTGCTTAGAATTTCGAGGATCGCAAATTGAAATGCAATAAAATATGTTATGCATGAATGATCTATGTATAACATTCCAAATTGAAAATTTGGGATGTGACACTGTCGAGTATGTTCACGAGGCGCGAACTTTCGACACCGTTGAGAACATTGCAGGCAAGATGACTATTAACCCCGATATCACTTCTATCTTTGCTTGCTAGTTGTTCGTTCTATCGCTATGTCGCGCTACCTACCACTTTATTATCAAGCCTCCCATATTGCCATGTCAAGCCTCTAACCCACCTTCCTAGCAAACCGTTGTTTGGCTATGTTACCGCTTTTGCTCAGCCCCTCTTATAGCATTGCTAGTTGCAGGTGCAATGCAGGTTGTTCCATGTTGGAACATGGATATGTTGGAATATCACAGTATCTCTTATTTAATTAATGCATCTATATACTCGGTAAAGGGTGGAAGGCTTGGCCTTTTGCTCGGTGTTTTGTTCCACTCTTGTCGCCCTAGTTTCCGTCATACTGGTGTTATGTTCCTTGATTTTGCGTCCCTAACACGGTGAGGGTTTATGGGCCCCTCTTGACAGTTCACTTTGAATAAAACTCTTCCAGCAAGGCCCAACATTGGTTTTACATTTTCCTAATAACAACTAAAACTTGCATAGGGAGTAATTAACCCGAGGATTCTTAATCAACAACCTGGGCCAATGCTCCTCATGAGTCTTGGTCCAAAACGGGCAGACTGCGAGGCCACCATGGGGCAACCCAAGGATCTGGTTTTACTCATAGGCTTTCCCATCCGGACGTCGCCTGGGATGAGATACACGCGGCTACTATGAGGGTGTCGACACGCCGGGAGGTCTTGCTGGACTTACAGAAAACGAAAGAAAAGAAATACTAAACGGACTCCAAAAATCCTGAAATAAATTTTCCCCGTCCTTTAAAAATATGTCGGACAAGGTGAACATTTATTTAGGACTCTAATGCAATTTTGGAAAATGCATATTTTTCCTATGCAAATAAAATAGCAATAAAATCCCAAAAAAATATTTATTTATTTTTAATATTTTCCTCCAATATTTCATTCATTTTGGAGAATTCATATTATCTCCTCTCTTATATTTTAATATGAAATATTTTCGGAGAGAAAAATGATAAAACAAATGATCCTCGTTTCGATATTTGATAAAAATTCAAATATGAAAACGGTGAAATCCCCAACTCTCTCCGAGGGTCCTTGAGTTGCTTAGAATTTCGAGGATCGCAAATCGAAATGCAATAAAATATGCTATGCATGAATGATCTATGTACAACATTCCAAATTGAAAATTTGGGATGTTACAAACCTACCCCCTTAAGATGAATCTCGCCCTCGAGATTCGGGTTGGCTAGAAAATAGGTGCGGGTGGTCTTTGCGTAGATCATCCTCTCGTTCCCAGGTGGCTTCATCCTCGGTATGGTGGCTCCACTGAAATTTGCAAAACTTGATAACCTTTCTGCGAGTAACCCGGCTGGCAAACTCTAGAATCTTGACAGGCTTCTCCTCATATGTCAAATAACTGTCCAACTGAATCGCTTCAAGTGGCACTGTATCCCTCAGAGGGATATCAACCATCTCTGCGTGGCACTTCTTCAACTGGGAAACGTGAAACACATCATGTACTCCCGACAGTCCTTCTGGTAACTCCAACTTGTAGGCAACCTCTCCCATGCGTTCCAAAACACGGTACGGTCCCACAAATCTCGGGGCTAACTTTCCTTTAACTCCAAAACGCTTAACTCCTCGAAGAGGTGATACTCGCAGATACGCTCTGTCTCCGATTTCATAGACTACCTCCTTGCATTTTGAATCTGCATAACTCTTCTGTCGGGAGTGAGATACCTTCAGTCTATCTCGAATTAGCTTAACCTTCTCTTCGGACTCCTTAATCAAATCTGGTCCAAAAAACTAACGGTCTCCAACTTCATCCCACATCAACGGTGTTCGGCATCTTCTTCCATACAGGGCTTCGAATGGTGCCATCTTCAAACTGGCCTGGTAGCTGTTGTTGTATGAGAACTCCGCGTAGGGCAGGTTGTCATCCCAACTAGATCCATAATCTAGCGCACAAGCTCTCAACATATCCACCAGAATCTGATTGACTCTCCCGGTCTGTCCATCTGTCTGCGGGTGAAAAGTTGTACTGAACTCTAGTCTGGTACCCAATGTCTGGTGCAGCTGGTGCCAAAACTTGGAAGTAAACTGTGTTCCTCTATCTGATACGATGGTCCTCGGAACTCCATGCAGACATACGATCCTGGTCATATATATCTTGGCCAACTTCGCACTTGGATAGGTGGTTTTGACTGGGATAAAGTGGGCTACTTTGGTCAAGCGATCCACTACTACCCAGATAGAATCATATCCTGATCGGGTCCTGGGCAATCCGGTGATAAAATCCATGCCAAGCTTATCCCACTTCCATTCGAGTATCGGCATAGGCTGCAGTAATCCTGCTGGCTTCTGATGTTCTGCCTTCACTCTCTGACATACATCACATACGGCTACATACTCGGCAATATCCTTCTTCATACCAGTCCACCAGAAACGCTCCTTCAAATCCAAATACATCTTGGTGTTTCCGGGGTGTATCGAGTATGGCGAGTCATGAGCTTCCTGTAGTATCAACTTCCTGATCTCTGCATTATTGGGCACATATATACGGTCTTCAAACCACAAGGTGTCGTTCTCATCCTCACGAAAACCTTTGGCTTTCCCTTCACTCATCTTCTCCTTTATCTCGGCAATCTCCTTGTCATCCTTCTGAGCTTCTCGAATCTTTCCCAACAATGTAGACTGAACATCCATTGCTGCAACAAAACCTCTAGGAACAATCTCCAGACATAGCTCCCTGAGATCCTCGGCTAACTCCTTTGCTATCCCTCCGCTTACGAGGGTGTTAACATAACTCTTACGGCTCAAAGCGTCTACTACGACATTGGCCTTTCCTGGGTGATAATGCAGCTTCATGTCATAATCCTTTATAAGCTCCAACCATCTCCTCTGCCCGAGGTTCGGCTCCTTCTGAGTAAAAATGTACTTCAAACTCTTGTGATCCGTGTATACATCACAACGATTTCCAATGAGAAAGTGTCTCCAGGTCTTGAGCGCGTGCACCACAGCTGCTAACTCCAAATCATGCGTGGCATAATTCAATTCGTGTGGTTTAAGTTGTCGTGAGGCATACGAAACAACTCCCCCGTCTTGCATAAGTACTCCTCCAAGTCCTAAGCGAGAAGCATCGCAATACACTTGGAAATCCTTGTGTATATACGGCAGAATTAGCACTGGGGCTGTAGTCAAACGTTTCTTCAACTCCTGGAAACTTGCTTCACATTCATCAGACCAATGGAACTTAGTGTACTTCTTCAACAATGCCGTCATAGGCTTTGCAATCTTAGAGAAATTCTCAATAAATCTCCGATAGTATCCCGCGAGTCCAAGAAAACTGCGGATCTCTCCGACTGAGGTGGGTGCCAACCACTCAGTGACTGACTGAACCTTGCTGGGATCCACTGCTATACCTTCTCCTGATATAACATGTCCAAGAAATCCAACTTCCTTCAACCAAAACTCACATTTGCTGAACTTTGCATATAGCTGATGTTCCCTGAGCTTCTCGAGAACTAAACGCAAATACTCCTTGTGCGCTTCTTCATTCTTCGAGTATACCAAGATATCATCTATAAACACAACGACAAATTTATCCAAGAACTCCATGAACACCTTGTTCATCATACTCATGAAATAGGCAGGGGCGTTAGTCAATCCAAATGAAATAACCGTATACTCATATAGCCCGTACCTTGTGGTGAAGGCTGTCTTAGGTATATCCTTCTCCCGGATCTTCAGTTGGTGATATCCTGATCGCAGATCGATCTTTGAAAACACTTTAGCTCCTGTCAACTAGTCAAATAAATCATTGATCATCGGCAGTGGGTACTTGTTCTTGATCGTCACTTCATTCAACGCACGATAATCAACAACCATCCTTAAGGATCCATCCTTCTTCTCAACCAAGAGCACTGGGGCTCCCCAAAGTGATGGACTTCATCGGATGTAACCTTTCTCCAATAACTCCTTAATCTACTTCTTGATCTCTTCTAGATCATTTGCGGGCATCCGATATGGTCTCTTTGATATTGGCCCGATGCCTGGCAATAGCTCTATCAGAAACTCGATGTCTCAATCTGGCGGCATGCCTGGTAACTCCTCTGGAAAAACATCTGGGTAATCCTTCACTACAGGCACTTCCTCCTGAACAACTCCCGTTAGAGAATTTACTTGGCTCCTCCTAGGCACATGCCTAGATACATACTTGATCCTTTTTCCCTCAGGGGTGGTGAGTAAAATTGACTTACTCGCGCAATCGATGTTTCCTCCATACATCGATAGCCAATCCATTCCTAGTATCACATCCACACCTCGTGACTCCAAAACTATCAGGTCTGAGGGGAAAACATGGCCTCCAATGGTCAATGGCATCTGAAAACATCCTTGTCTTGCCATATACTCCGCTCCTGGCGAACTTACTAACATAGGTGTCCTAAGTACCTTAGTGGGCAACTTATACTTATCCATGAATCCCCTTGATATGTATGAATGCGATGCACCAGTATCGAAAAGAACAATTGCAGTAAAAGACTTAACAAAAAACTTACCGACAACTGCATCAGGTTGCTCCTCAACCTCCTCCACGTTCACGTGGTTCACTTGTCCCCTATTGAAAGGGTTGGGCTTCTTCCCAGCGCTTCCATTGCCATTGCCGTTCTTCAATTTCGGAAAATTGTTGGCGTAGTGCCCAGTCTTCCCGCACTTGAAACAAGTAATGTGACTTTGATCCTTCTTGGCGGGTGTGGCTGGGTTAGAGCGGTTCTGATTGCTACCAGCTCCATTCCCATTTCCATTCTTGGGGCCATTGTGGTTATGGGAACTTCCTCCGTTGTGAGTGTGGCCTCCATGGTTATGGACAAGTCCTCTGGAGTTCGGGGTGAAACGAGGCTTCTGCTGAGCTCCAGAATTGTATTTTCCTTGTCCATACTTCCTCTTGCGGCTCTCAATCTGCTGTTGTTTCCCTTCAATCATAAGAGCCTTATCTACCAACTCTTGGTAGTTGTTGAATGTTGCCACCATCAACTGCATGCTCATCTCATCATTTAGCCCTTCCATAAAATTCTCCTGCTTCGCGGCATCTGTGGCCACATCATCAGGGGCATAACGAGATAGCTTACTAAACTCATCTACGTACTGAGCCACAGTACGATTTCCCTGGCGTAAGTTGCGAAACTCACGCTTCTTCATGCTCATAGCTCCAGTTGAGACATGGGTTGTGCGGAATGCTTGCTAAAACTGATCCCAAGTGACATTGGCTATGGGAAAAGTGGCTGTGTAATTCTCCCACCATGAGGCTGCTGGTCCGTCAAACTGATGCGCGGTGAAACACACCTTCTCTGCATCTGAGCAACCTGCGGTGGTCAACTCCCTTCCAATCCTGTGTAGCTAGTCATCCGCAACTATGGGATCGGTGCTACTGGAAAACACCGGCGGTTGTAACCTCATAAAACGGGCTAAGTTGTCAACTGGAGGAGGGTTGTTGTTGTTGTTGTTGTTGTTTTTGTTGTTCTTGTTGTTGCCTTGGTTCTGGACTAATATCTGCATCAAGGCATTCTGCTGCTGGATCAACTGGGTGATCTCCGGTGGGAAGACAAATCCGGTGTCACGTCTCGGAGGCATCTGATGGGTTTAGAGGGGAGAGATTAGAATAGAAAAGAGGTCAAGTGAGACTACCCATATGCACATGAGACAAACACAATCATATCACTCAATCAATCAAGCAAGGGTATACAAACGGTCTAGAACTATCGTTAAAGTGCTCGGACTACTACTATATACATGGGGGAATACTATTAATCATATGGTGGTCTACTAGAAATTTTGATCGGTGGAAGACTCCATGATGTCCGCTCCAGCTTCGTCTTCAAAGTCATCATCACTATCTTCGAGGTCAGAGTCGGAATCATCGATGATGATGTAGCTCTCCGGGCAAGTGGAATCGTCGTCTTCTCCTCCTGGCGCAGGGTCTCCCATAAAAACTCCTAGCTTCCTTGTCAGGTTGTCATTCTTCTCCACTAGTACGACGATTTCCTCCTCATAATCGTCGTGAGTAGCCTTGAGTTCCTCTTCTAACTCGGTGATCCTTGTCATCGCCTTCTTTAAATCTATCATGGTTGCGCACATCTGGTTCTCCTGGCGTTGAATCTGTTGGTTTAACTCCTGGATGAATGCTGCAATGGACCTGTCCTTCCTGGTGCTGACTATCTCCCATTGCTCATCTCGGCGCCCACATATCTAGTAGATAGTATCCTTGAGATCCTTGTGGTAAACTTCACCAATGCGTCCCATGGCGATGTGGGCTCCCATGCTGCAATTTTCTACATATCGCTATGCATCTTGTTTTGCTGGCCTTTGCAAACCGTGCATCCGTTTCAGGTAATCTTCATATCGATTTCAACCGAAATCTTTCAATCATTCCAGTGGCATGCTTGGGTTACCAAGATTCTGCCCATATCCTTCATGACTCCACTGTTTTCCTTCTCATTGTCCGTCCTTCGTTCCGATAGACCCGTAACTCCGTGCATACCGTTCTTTTATGCATCCTCGTTAGTCTTGCATATAGAACATGTTCTTGTCATGAGTGGTTGTTCATTGTATGCTTGTATTTTCTTTGGGTAGTTCCGGGAGACGAGTTTGAGTACGAGGACCCTGTCTGTAGCAACCCGACCTCAAACGGTCAAGTCTCTGTGCTTCAGTGTCATCCCTGGATCGGTAATGCTGACACACACAGTACTTGAAGGATTTATAACAGAGTAGCAATCACACACTTAATACATCGAATGTCTCAAAAGAGAACTTATTACAATAAATATGGCTTAAGGCCATCTAACACGATAACAGCGGAAGGCTTGGAAGATAAAGTGAGTCCATCAACTCCAACGGCATAGCTGAGTGCATGACAACGGCCTAGCGAACCTTAGTCCTCGTCTGAAAATCTGCAACATGATACGTTGCATCCCGAAAATGGGTCAGCACATGGAATATGCTGGCAATATAACACAGTAGAGCAATGAACAGATAAATGCTATCACTACATGCATGTATGGCTGGTGGAGGCTCTATGGTTATATGTTTTTGCGAAAAGCCAATTTTTTCCTACAACAAAGGAATAAATTTTATTTAAATATCATGGTAGTTGAAACATCATTGAGAAGGTTCCTCCAACTCAATCCCAATTAAAGTAATCATTAACCCAACAAATTAAATTAGAGTGATGAGATGCAATAGGATAACCCAAGTACTAGATACTCAAGATATCCATAACCGGGGACACGGCTAACCATGATTAGTTTGTACACTCTGCAGAGGTTTGCACACTTTTCCCCACAAGACTCGATCGCCTCCGTTGGATTTCTCGCACTATATGGTGTTTGAGAAACGGATGACCGATACACAGTCTTTCAGAAGCATTAACTCTTTACTCTGGGTGGACAGTTACACCTACTTTCCCTCTACATCTGCTAGCCCACCACTGAAAGAGGTCACACAACATACTCAACTATGCCAGAGCCCATAATGTCTTGTGGCTGCACACGGAAGTTTCTAGCATGAAATATCTCACGATCCCTTTGAGCCTGGGTGGAGGACCGTAGAAGGATCACACGGTACATCCCCGGGATCTCCTAGGACAACACTGGATTCCCAAGGTGCCTAAACAAGCAATCCACCCAGATGTGTATTAAAGTTGCCACCTTAAGTTGAACCATTAATTAACAACTCACATCTGTCATGGATACACTCAAACCCAATCCATGTCTACGAGCATAGCATAGCAATATAAGCAATACGTAGAAGTAACTCCCAGGGTTTGGTAATATAACAGGGCAATAGGTTCTACCTCATCATCTACTTCCCAATACCCACAAGTTATCCATCCTATTCATGCAATGTTTGAGGGCTGAAACTAATGCATAAAAACTGGGTAGTAAAAAGGGATATGATCAAAGTGTTACTTGCCTTGCTGACGATCCGCAAAACCTAGAGACTCGTAGTAGCATGCTTCACACTTCGGGAATTCTATCGCAAAGAAACAATAACACACATAAGCAATCAATCAAATTTGCACGGGTAAAACTCAAATAAGAAGATCTAACCAGAAAGTTCAACTTAAGAACTCCGGTTTGCAAAAAGAATCAAATCAAACGGAGCAACGAAACTCAAACTGCGAACGAAACAAGATTCGATTACTAATCTGGACTAAAGTCAAATTTTACAGTACCAAAATCTTGTTCAAGTTGGTTAAACAAAAAGAGGGCTTCGAGACAAAGATCTAGGCGCTTGAATCGCCTGATTCCGATAAATGAGCGAAAAGTTACGCTAGAGCGAAAATCGGATCAGAAATCACGATCGAAAATAATCGCGAAAAACCCGAGAAAAAGAAAACTGACGAACAGGCTAACGAACGAACGTTCGCTATCTGTGACTAACGGACGAAAACCGTTCATTAAAATGAACGTACGGACGAACGTCCGCTATATAACCGAACCGAAAAAAAACCGAAACAAAACTCGATCTAGTAAAAAACGAAAACTAGGGTTTATAAAAAAACGATCGAACGAAAACTGGCAAACGGCGAGGCGGCACCGGCTACCTCCAGCGGGATCGGCGGGGTGGCAGCTCCGGCGGCGAAACACGGCGGCGGCGGGGCGGATCCGGCGGCTGGCGGCGCGGCGGCGAGGCGCGACGCGGCGGCGGCGACTAGGGTTTGGGGAGGCACGGCGCTGGGTGGGCTGCAGGGTGGCGGCGGCTCGGCTTATAAGGGCCAGCCCGAGGTGTCCTGGCAGGGTACGGCCCGGAGTCGGTTAACCTTTTTAAAAAAAATAACTCTGACATGCAGAAAACGAAAGAAAAGAAATACTAAACGGACTCCAAAAATCCTAAAATAAATTTTTCCCGTCGTCTAAAAATATGCCGGACAAGGTGAACATTTATTTAGGACTCTAATGCAATTCTGAAAAACGCATATTTTTCCTATGCAAATAAAATAGCAATAAAATCCAAAAAAAATATTTATTTGTTTTTAATATTTTTCCTCCAATATTTCATTCATTTTGGAGAAGTCATATTATCTCCCCTCTTATATTTTAATATGAAATATTTTTGGAGAGAAAAATGATAAAACAAATGATCCTCGTTTCGATATTTGATAAAAAATAAAATATAAAAATGGTGAAATCCCCAACTCTCTCCGAGGGTCCTTGAGTTGCTTAGAATTTCGAGGATCGCAAATTGAAATGCAATAAAATATTCTATGCATGAATGATCTATGTATAACATTCCAAATTGAAAATTTGGGATGTGACACTGTCGAGTATGTTCACGAGGCGCCAACTTTCGACACCGTTGAGAACATTGCAGGCAAGATGATCATTACCCCCAATATCACTTCTATCTTTGCTTGCTAGTTGTTCGTTCTATCGCTCTGTCACGCTACCTACCAATTGTTTATCAAGCCTTCCATATTGCCATGTCAAGCCTCTAACCCACCTTCCTAGCAAACCGTTGTTTGGCTATGTTACCGCTTTTGCTCAGCCCCTCTTATAGCATTCCTAGTTGCAGGTGCAGTGCAGGTTGTTCCATGTTGGAACATGGATATGTTGGAATATCACAATATCTCTTATTTAATTAATGCATCTATATACTTGGTAAAGGGTGGAAGGCTTGGCCTGTTGCTCGGTGTTTTGTTCCACTCTTGTCGCCCTAGTTTCCGTCATACTGGTGTTATGTTCCTTGATTTTGCGTCCCTAACACGGTGAGGGTTTATGGGCCCCTCTTGACAGTTTGCTTTGAATAAAACTCTTCCAGCAAGGCCCAACATTGGTTTTACCATTTGCCTAATAACAACTAAAACTTGCATAGGGAGTAATTAACCCGAGGATTCTTAATCAACAACCTGGGCCAAT
Source organism: Triticum aestivum (assembly GCF_018294505.1). NCBI lineage: Eukaryota > Viridiplantae > Streptophyta > Magnoliopsida > Poales > Poaceae > Triticum > Triticum aestivum. Next base: position 336,426,998 of record NC_057799.1, read on the forward strand.
GCTCCTCATGAGTCTTGGTCCAAAACGGGCAGACTGCGGGGCCACCATGGGGCAACCTGAGGATCTGGTTTTACTCATAGGCTTTCCCATCCGGACGTGGCCTGGGATGAGATACACGCGGCTACTATCAGGGTGTCGACATGCTGGGAGGTCTTGCTGGACTTGTTTTACCATTGTCGAAATGTCTTATGCACCGGGATTCCGAATCTGATCGGAGGGTCCCATGATGGAGGATTGTCTCCGTGGATCGTGAGCTTGTCATGGGCTAAGTTGGGACACCCCTGCAGGGTTTAAACTTTCGAGAGCCGTGCCCGCGGTTATGTGGCAGATGGGAATTAGTCAATATCCGGTTGTAGAGAACTTGACACTTGACTTAATTAAAATGCGCCAACCACGTGTGTAACCGTGATGGTCTCTTTTCGACGAGGGTTGGAAGTGAACACGGTGGGGTTATGTTTGAACGTAAGTAGTTCAGGATCACTTCTTGATCACTTCTAGCCCTGCGTCCGTTGCGTAGTTTCTCATCTTACTCTTGTACTCGTATGTTAGCCACCATACTTGCTTAGTGCTTGCTGCAACTCCACCATATAACCACATCTTACCTTTAAGCTTAAATAGTCTTGATATCGCTGGTTTCGAGATTGCTGAGTCCTCGTGGCTCACAGATACTACATACACAGTTGCAGGTACCGACGAGACTAATGCAGGTGATGCCACTGAACTCAAGTGGGAGTTCGTTGAAGACCTTGGCTGTTACTACGTTTCATTTCCGGACGATCAGTAGTGGTGCCCAGTAGGGTCGATCGGGACTTAGCATGGGTGGTTGTCTTTTATTCGTTTGGTTTCGTCCGTAGCCGGACTTTGTGTTCATCTTGAATGATTGTATCACTTGATGATATTTTGTGACATTGTGGCGATTGTAAGCCAAAGCTCGTATTCTATATATTCAGTACATGATATGAGCAAAGATACAACAACTCTTGCGACCATACCAATATGCGCTTATGCCCCAAGTCGTGCCTCGACACGTATGGAGTATAGTCGCATATTGGGCATTACACATGCCCACCAATCATGTATTTTGAGAGGTAGTCTTGAGTAAACTACTTCGAGAACCACTGCAAAGTAAAAAGATTCATGCATTGTCATCTAAGACTACCCACAATGGGAGTAATTTCAGCAGTAACATAAGGCCCAACTCAGTAAATTTTCTTATGTGGCAATGATTTAATGAGAGAGATGAATTGAGTAACATAGCAAGTTACTTATACTAATAAATGAAGTGTTGCATGACACCACACATATGTTACTCCGCACTATGGAGGTAGTAACATAGACTAGTAACATATGCATGTTAGTTGCTCCCCACTGTGAGTTGTCTAACACAACTCATTATGGGCAGTAAAAAGAAGGCTGCAGAGTTCTTACTTACATCCTGCAGTTCATTGTTGTCTTGGATAAAGTATAAACAAATAGTTTAATTGCCATCTTTTGACCCATTTCACTAACAGTATTTATCAATTTCCTCACTTGATGTTGGTTCATCAATATCTCATTGCCCCATAGGCAGAAAGGGCCGAAGCGTGTATCTTTACCAATGACATATGTACCTAAAAGCATCAAGTTAATATTACAAGCTGAACAACGATTGCACAATGATGTAGTACAACACTCCCTCTGTCCCATTATATAGGATCTTATATCATCCAATATGCTCATATATTGGATGAATTTACATCTTATGTTATGCGGTGGAGGGTTTATTACATTTTTAAAATATCGACCAATTAACTGTAGTTAACTGATGCTTTATTGACTGTGGAAACTCGTGTTGATGAAATTGAACTATGATAGGATACTACGAACAACCAAAGATAGCAATTGGAACTGGACATATGCTAACTACAAACAACCGAACAACCAAAAACCGTTAAAAGAGGCATATGCTAGCTATAACAGGCTTAACAGCAAGTAAATATACTCATTCATAGTGGTATTGTTGAAATTGCATAGAACGTAGCTTGTGCTTAAACATCAAATTGTATAATTGAACATCACAATGTGAAAAGGAGGGGGTGTATTAACTACACCAGGCTTAACAGGAAACACACATTGTGAATAAATGAAATAAACAATGCATAATGCAAACAACCAAATATAGCAATAAAAACTGGACACATTCTCACTACCAAAGAGGTTCGACAAAACAAATCATGGGATTCCCCCTGTGAAGAGGCACGACAAAACAAATTCATGGGTTTCCTCACTTGTCACAGATGGGCTTCTCCTTGTGGTCGTCGTCGATGAGGTCTGACTTGGCAGCTGAGGATCCCAAGCCAGCATTGTGGAATGTGTCCTTCAGAAATGACAAAATGGGCTCCATGGCAATGAAGGACGGAAAATTGTTGACAACGAGCGAGAGGAGATCAGCGGCAGGGCCATCGATGAGAACGACGGCGGTAGAACCCAAGGGGTTGGGGTGGGCAACTTAACCTGTGACATAGCCCACGTCAAGCCATCGCTGTCGACAACCTCGATGTTGTAGCCGACATCCGCGACATACCAGAATTCTCTAGCCCGCTGATTGAAAGGCTACGGTCAGTCATCTCGTTAGCTTCCTCGACAGCCACCTCGCCGGCGTCAGGCGAAGAGGCCACTTTAAACCTGTTTTGGGCCATTCGCTCCTTGAGCTCTTCGGGAAGCATAGTCGGCCTTAGGCTGTGACGCTCTGGAGTGGGGGATGGGGATTTGTGGATAAGGGGGCGTTTCATAGGCATCATCTAAGAAACTCAGGGCGGCGAGGGTATGTAGATCGGTGGGTAACCTACACGGGCAGATCGGCAAAGGTTGACGCTGGAGGCGGCACGGCGGCGATGGCGGCCTTGGCGGGGCGACCTAGCTAGGGTTTCGAGCGAGGGAGGGTGGTGTGCCTGTGTGTGTAAGCGAAGGTTTTGGGGTGTGTGTGTGGAGGGGCCATGCAAGGTGGTGTTTGAGGAAATGCCACGGCTACTAAAAATTTTACTAGGCGGGAGTTAAATGCCGGGGCTACTGAAAATTTGGATCAAGGGACTGAAGCAGAGGGGGAGTAACAAACATCACACACGGTCAAAACTTAATAATCGTGTGCTGTCAAACAGAAAAAAAAACCCATGCGACCAGATATTTTTGAGATTGCGAGGGATATAGGTAGGAGAAAAATGCCGGGGCTACTAAAAATTTGGATCAAGGGATTGAAGCAGAGTGGGACTAAAAGACATCGCACACAGTTCACAAATAATAATCGTGTGCTATCAAACAAAAAAACCTCCAGGCGGGTAGATATTTTCGAGATTCTGAGGGAGTAGATATTTTCGAGAACAGGAGGGAAGCCTCGTGGATCCCAATCTACTATGATTGATACATTCATGAAACACACTTGAACATTAACTACACTGAATGCACAAGTATGACAATAGTGCTCTCTAGTTGGTGCTTTATAAGAGAACATGGAGACTCAAAAATAAAAATAAAAATGCATAAAAGTAAAAGTAAAATAGATAGGTCCTTCGTAGAGGGAAGCAGAGATTTGCAGAGGTACCAGAGCTCAAAGTTTATAATAGAGATTAAATTATTTTTGAGAGGCATGCTTTCCTGTCAACGTCATGACCGAAAGTTTCCAATATCTCCCATGCTAGACACATTATAGACGGTTCCCAAGTAGAAATAAAGTTTACTCCCCCTCCACCATTATTTCACAATCCATGGCTAGCCGTATCCTCGGGTGCCTTCCAAACTTTCAACTTTCCAAGGGGGAGTTTATTATTTTTTCATTTTAATTTTAATTCATTTCGAGACTGGGCATCCCTATTACCTGTCACTTTCTCATGCAATGACAAGTGAATAAACACTCATCCTCAGAATAACCCATCTAGCATGAAAGATATTGACCACCCCCTATTGCTTCATGAGCGGTACGGTCATACAAAACAGATAGTTTTTTTTGAATGATTAGAGTTGGCACATGCAAATTTACTTGGAACAGCATGTAAGTACCGCATATGGGTAGGTATAGTGGACTCATTTGTCACAACTTTGGGTGTAAGGAATTGGATGCACAAGCAGCATTCCCGCATAGTACAAATGGAGGCTAGCAAATAGATTGAGAAGCAACCAACCAGAAAACGAAAACGGTCATAAACATGCATTGAGAATAACTAACACTGAATAATGCACCATAAGTAGGATATAACTTCGTTGCATAACTATTGACTTTACGTGCATGCATACGGAATCACAAACCTTAACACCAATATTCTTACTAAATCAAAATTAGTCACTAGCATAACTCACATGTTATCATCTCCATATCGTAAAAATATTGCAAGGAATCAAACTTATCATATCAAGTGATCTACATGAAAGTTTTTATTATATCCTTCTTGAATATCCATCACATTAGGACCAAATTCATATCTTGTGCAAATTACCATTACTATTATCAACTCTCAAAATAATATAATTGAACCATGAGAGTTCATCTATTTCTTCAAAATATAATCACCGCCGTGCTCTAAAAGATATGAGTGAAGCGCTAAAGAAACTATCTAGCTCAAAAGATCTAAGTGAAGCACATCGAGTACTCTAACAAATCACAAAAATGTGTGTCCCTCTTAAATAGGTGTGTCCATCAAGGATGATTGTGACAAACTAAAAAGAAAACAAAGACTCATATAAGACACTTCGCTCCAAGCAAAACTCATAGCATGTGATGAATAAAAATTTAGCTCCAAGTAAAATTACCGATGGTTGGTAGAAGAAAGAGGGGATGCCTTCCGGGGCATCCCCAAGATTAGTTCCTTGGGAGTCCTTGAATATTATCTTGGGGTGCCTCGGGTATCCCCAAGCTTAGGCTCTTGCCACTCCTTATTCCTTCATCATCATGATCTCACTCAAAACTTGAAAACTTCAGCACACAAAACTCAACAAAAACCTTCATGAGATCCGTTAGTATAATAAAGCAAATCACTACTTAGGTACTATTGTCAACCCATTCATATTTTATTATTTCATTATATCTACTGTATTTTAACTTCACCATGGCTTATACCCCGCCCCCTGATACAATCCATAGATTCATCAAAACAAGCGAACAATGCAACAAAAATAGAATCTGTCAAAAACGGAACAGTCTGTAGTAATTCGAACAATGACCATACTTCTGTAACTCCAAAAATTCTGAAAAATTAGGACGATGTGGAAAATTTGTACATAAATCATGTGTAAAAAAATCATAATTTTATCACACTCCAACAATTTTTAGCAATTCTGCTACTGGACGCAAAAGTTTCTGTTTTGCATAGAATCAAAGCAGCTATCATCCAAATCATACCAAATGCTTTATTTGGCACAAACACTAATTAAAATACAAAAACACAACCATGACAGTAGCATAATTGTGTGCACAAAAAAACAGAAATGATAACTATTGGGTTGTCTCCCACCAAGCCATTTCTTTATAGCCATTAAGATAGGCTTTGAGATTTCAATGATGCTCACATGAAAGATACTAATTGAAACACAAAGAGAGCATCATAAACATGTGACAAACACATTTAAGTCTAACATAATTCCTATGCATAGGAATTTTATAAGAAAACAAATTATCAAGACAAGAAATATCCAGCATATGCAAAGGAGAGGAATAAAACATTAGCAATCCCAATACAGCGAGAGGTAATTTAGTAACATGAAAATTTCTACAACCATATTTCCTCTCTCATAATAATTACATGTAAGATCATAATAAAATTCAACAATATAGTTATCATACAAAATTTTCTCTTCATAACCCACATGCATAAAAGTTTTATAATCTTCCAAAATAGTCAGATTAACATCAACTAAATTCACGACCTCTCCAAACCCACTTTCATCAAAAAAAATCATAAGACTGAACACTCTCCAGATATGTGGGATTATTTTTGCCTAAAGTTGACACTCTTCCAAACCCAATTTCAATATTATCGCAAACATATTCATCATGAGGCTTAAATAAATTTTCAAGATCATAAGAATCATTATCACCCCAATCATGATCATTGCAATAAGTAGTAGACATAACAAAATTATCATCCCCAAGCTTGGGGTTTGCATATCATTGACACAACTGACGTTAATAGAATTTATAACAATATCATTGCAATCATGCTTTTCATTCAAGGAGCTATCGTGAAACACCTTATAAATTTCTTCTTTTAACAGTTTCTCACAATTTCCAGATTCACGAATTTCAAGCAAAACTTCATAAAGATAATCTAGTGCACTCAACTCACTGGAAATTCGTTCATCATAATTTGATCTTTTAAAAATATTAGCAAGAGGATGAGGATCCACCTTAATTTTTCTTATTTATTTTTTGTTTTTTGAGTGTTAACATGAAGGCAAAAAGCAAGCAAACAAGCAAAAAGGAAAACGGAAAATATTTTTGTGTTTTTGTAAAACCATTTTAGAAGTGGGGGAGTGCTACCTCTTGAGCACTGCGTTGGTTTTCCCTTGAAGAAGAAAGGGTGATGCAGTAAAGTAGCGTAAGTATTTCCCTCAGTTTTTTAGAACCAAGGTATCAATCCAGTAGGAGATCACGCTCGAGTCCCACGCACCTACACAAACAAATAAGAACCTCGCAACCAACGCGATAAAGGGGTTGTCAATCCCTTCACGGTCACTTACGAGAGTGACATCTGATAGATATGATAAGATAATATTTTTGGTATTTTTATGATAAAGAGAAATAAAGATGCAAAGTAAAATAAAGGGCAATAGAAATAGCTAAGTGTTGGAAGAATAATATGATGGAAAATAGACCCGGGGCCATAGGTTTCACTAGTAGCTTCTCTCAAGAGCATAAGTATTACAGTGGGTAAACGAATTACTGTCGAGCACTTGATAGAATTGAGCATAGTTATGAGAATATCTATGTATGATCATGTATATAGGCATCACGTCCGCGACAAGTAGACCGAAACGATTCTGCATCTACTACTATTACTCCACACATCGACCGCTATCCAGCATGCATCTAGAGTTTTAAGTTCATAAGAACATAGTAATGCTTTAAGTAAGATACATGATGTAGAGGGATAAACTCATGCAATATGATATAAACCCCATCTTTTTATCCTCGATGGCAACAATACAATACATGCCTTGCTACCCCTGCTGTCACTGGGAAAGGACACCGAAAGATTGAACCCAAAGCTAAGCACTTCTCCCATTGCAAGAAAGATCAATCCAGTAGGGCAAACCAAACTGATAATTCGAACAGACTTGCAAACATAACCAATCATACATAAAAGAATTCGGAGGAGATTCAAATATTGTTCATAGATAAACTTGATCATAAACCCACAATTCATCGGATCTCGACAAACACACCGCAAAAGAAGATTACATCGAATAGATCTCCAAGAAGATCGAGGAGAACTTTGTATTGAGATCCAAAGAGAGAGAAGAAGCCATCTAGCTAATAACTATGGACCCAAAGGTCTGAGGTAAACTACTCACACATCATCGGAGAGGCTATGGTGTTGATGTAGAAGCCCTCCGTGATCAATGCCCCCTCCAGGGAAGCGCCGGAAAAGGCCCCAAGATGGGATCTCACGGGTACAGAAGGTTGCGGCTGTGGAAATAGGGTTTTGGCTCCGTAGATGATGTTTCCAGGGTATATGGGTATATATAGGAGGAAGAAGTATGTCGGTGGAGCAAGGGGCCCACGAGGGTGGAGGGCGCGTGTGGGGGAGGTGGGCGCGCCCCCCTGCCTCGTGCCTTCCTCGTTGATTGCTTTACGTAGACTCCAAGTCCTCTGGATCACGTTTGTTCCGAAAATCATGTTCCCGAACGTTTCATTCCGTTTGGACTCCGTTTCATATTCTTTTCCTTCGAAACATTGAAATAGGCAAAAAAACAACAATATGGGCTGGGCCTCCAGTTAATAGGTTAGTCCCAAAAATAACATAAAAGTGTATAATAAAGCCCATTAAACATCCAAAACAGAATATAATATAGCATGGAACAATCAAAAATTATAGATACGTTGGAGACGTATCAAGCATCCCCAAGCTTAATTCCTGCTCGTCGTCGAGTAGGTAAATGGTAAAAACAGAATTTTTGATGTGGAATACTACTTAGCATAATTTTCAATGTAATTCTCTTATTTGTGGTATGAATATTCAGATCCAAAAGATTCAAGACAAAAGTTTAATATTGACGTAAAAATAATAATACTTCAAGCATACTAACTAAGCAATTATGTCTTCTCAAAATAACATGGCCAAAGAAAGTTATCCCTACAAAATCATATAGTCTGGCTATGCTATATCTTCACCACACAAAATATTTAAATCATGCACAACCCCGATGACAAGCCAAGCAATTGTTTCATACTTTTGGTGTTCTCAAACTTTTTCAATCTTCACACAATACATGAGCGTGAGCCATGGACATAGCACTATATGTGGAATAGAATGGTGGTTGTGGAGAAGACAAAAAAGGAGAAGATAGTCTCACATCAACTAGGCGTATCAACGGGCTATGGAGATGCCCATTAATAGATATCAATGTGAGTGAGTAGGGATTGCCGTGCAACGGATGCACTAGAGCTATAAGTATATGAAAGCTCAACAAAAGAAACTAAGTGGGTGTGCATCCAACTTGCTTGATCATGAAGACCTAGGGCATTTTGAGGAAGCCCATCATTGGAATATACAAGCCAAGTTCTATAATGAAAAATTCCCACTAGTATATGAAAGTGATATCATAGGAGACTCTCTATCATGAAGATCATGCTGCTACTTTGAAGCACAAGTGTGGAAAAAGGATAGTAGCATTGTCCCTTCTCTCTTTGTTTTATTTGGGCCTTTTTTCTCTTTTTTTATGGCCCCTTTTTTCTCGTTTTTTTCAATTTTTCGTATGGAGTCTCATTCCGACTTATGGGGGAATCATAGTCTCCATGATCCTTTTCCTCACTTGGGACAATGCTCTAATAATGATGATCATCACACTTTTATTTACTTACAACTCAAGAATTACAACTCAATACTTAGAACAAAATATGACTCTATGTGAATGCCTCTGGCGGTGTACTGGGATATGCAATGAATCAAGAGTGACATGTATGAAAGAATTATGAACGGTGGCTTTGCCACAAATACAATGTCAACTACATGATCATGCAAAGCAATATGACAATGATGGAGCGTGTCATAGTAAACGAAACGGTGGTAAGTTGCACGGCAATATATCTTGGAATGGCTATGGAAATGCCATGATAGGTAGGTATGGTGGCTGTTTTGAGGAAGGTATATGGTGGGTATATGATACCGGTGAAAAGTGTGCGGTATTAGAGAGGCTAGCAATGGTGGAAGGATGAGAGTGCATATAATCCATGGACTCAACATTAGTCATAAAGAACTCATATACTTCTTGCAAAAATCTACAAGTTATCAAAGCAAAGTATTACGCGCATGCTCCTAGGGGGATAGATTGGTAGGAAAAGACCATCGCTCGTCCCCGACCGCCACTCATAAGGAAGACAATCAATAAATAAATCATGCTCCGACTTCATCACATAACGGTTCACCATACGTGCATGCTACGGGAATCACAAACTTTAACACAAGTATTTCTCAAATTCATAACTACTCAACTAGCATGACTCTAATATCACCATCTTCATATCTCAAAACAATTATCAAGCATCAAACTTCTCATAGTATCTATCACACTCATAAGATTTTTTTTTACTAATCTTGGATGCCTATTATATTAGGACTAAATTTTATGATTAAAGCAAATTACCATGCTGTTTTGTAGGACTCTCAAAATGATATAAGTGAAGCATGAGAGAACAATAGTTTCTATAAAACAAATCCACCACCGTGCTCTAAAAGATATAAGTGAAGCACTAGAGCAAAAACTATATAGCTCAAAAGATATAAGTGAAGCACATAGAGTATTCTAATAAATTCCGAATCATGTGTGTCTCTCTCAAAAGGGGTGTACAGCAAGGATGATTGTGGTAAACTAAAAAGCAAGGACTCAAATCATACAATACGCTCCAAGCAAAACACATATCATGTGGTGTATAAAAATATAGCTCCAAGTAAGCTGAGTTGTCAATTCAACCACACCTGGAGGGTAGAGTATTCAACCCAAATTTATAGATTCGACACAAGGGGAGCCAAAGAATATTTGAAGGTATTAGCAGCTGTGTTGTCAATTCAACCACACCTGGAGATTAATTATGTGCAGGAAAGTGATCAGTAGCAAAGTAATATGATAGTTTTGATAGTACTAACAGCAGCAATGGTAATAGTAACAGTGATAGTAGTATTTTTGTAGCAAGTGTAACAGTGATGATAACAGTAGTAACTTAGCAAGAACAAAATGAGATAAATTCGTAGGCATTGGATCGGTGACTTGTTGGATGATATTCATCATGAGACAGTTATAACCTAGGGCGATACGGCACTAGCTCCAGTTCGTCAATATAATGTAGGCATGTATTCCGTAAATAGTCATACGTGCTTATGGAAAGAACTTGCATGACATCTCTTGTCCTACCCTCCCGTGGCAGCGGGGTCCATATTGGAAACTCAGGGATATTAAGGCCTCCTTTTAATAGAGTACCGAAACAAAGCATTAACACATAGTGAATACATGAACTCCTCAAACTATGGTCATCACCGGGAGTAGTCCCGACTATTGTCACTCCGGGGTTGCCGGATCATAACACATAGTAGGTGACTATAACTTGCAAGATCGGATCTAAAACATGAATATAATGATGATAACATAAACGGTTCAGATCAGAGTTCATGGCACTCGGGCCCAAAGTGACAAGCATTAAGCATGGCAAAGTCATAGCAACATCAATCTTAGAACATAGTGGATACTAGGGATCAAGCCCTAACAAAACTAACTCGATTACATGATGAATCTCATCCAACTCCTAACCAAACAACGAGCCTATGAAGGAATTACTCACTCCCGGTGGGGAGCATCATGGAATTGGCAATGGAGAAGGGTTGGTGATGATGAAAAACGAATATCCCCCTCTCCGGAGCCCCAAACGGACTCCAGATCTGGCCTCTCGATGAAGAACAGGAGGTGACGTCGGCTCCGTCTCGTGGATCGCGATAATTCTTTCTCCCTGATTTTTTTCTAGAATAATGTGATTTTATAGCGTCGGTTTTAGGGTCAGCGGGGCCACCAGGTGGGGACAACCCACCTGGGCACGCTAGGAGGGGGCGCGCCATGGTGGGTTGTGCCCACCTAGGTGCCCCCCTCCGGTAGGTCTTGGCTCCAGAAATTCTTATTTATTATATAAAAAATCCTTGCAAAGTTTCATTCCATTCCGAGAACTTTTATTTCTACACAAAAACAACATCATGGTAGTTCTGCTAAAAACAGCGTCAGTCCAGGGTTAGTTTCATTCAAATCATGCAAATTAGAGTCCAAAACACGAGGAAAAGCGTTAGGAGAAGTAGATACGTTGGAGACGTATCAACTCCCCCAAGCTTAAACCTTTGCTTGTCCTCAAGCAATTCAGTTGATAAAGTGAAAGTGAAAAAGAAAAACTTTTACGAACTCTTTTGCTCTTGTTTGCATAAATAAGCTTAAATAGGACCCAGGTTTTCAGCCAACATTATAACTAACCATGCCGACGATAACTCTTAAAAATTATATTAACTTGTATCAATGACATAATCAGCTAGCGAGCAATAATAAGATATCTCAAACAGCAACATGTTGTCAAAACAACCATGATATAATATTACAATAGTGGTATCTCGCTAGCCCTTTCTGAGACCACAAAAGATAAATGCAGAGCACCTCCAAAGTTCAAGCAGCGACTAAACATTGTATTTCATGGTAGAAAAGATCCAGTCATGATGCGCCCAACATTAGCTACACACAATGCATAAGTCATGACAGCTGTGCTCTCAGGTTCTAGCGTTTGTTTTAGAAGGTGATGACACAACATAAAAGTAAATAGATAGTCCCTTCGCAAAGGGAAGCAGTGATTCACAGAGGTGCCAGAGCTCAAGTTTTAAAACAGAGGTAAATGATATTTTGGGACATGCACCCTTCTCATTTACTTCACAACCATTAGTTATCAGTATCTTCCATGCTAAGCACGCTAGTGGTGGTTCCCAAGTGATAAAAGTAAAGGTTTTTACTCCATTGGGAGTTTTTGTTTGATTATTTGAGAGATCATTTCTTTTGCAGTTTGGGACTGGGCATCCCTATTACCGCCCTTTTCTCATGCGATGGCGTGTGAATAAACACTCGACCTGAGAATAACCCGCTTAGCATGTAAGATACCGACCACCTCCTGTCGTTCCATGAACGATCCAGGCACACAAAAAAGATATTTATTAAAAGTTTTTAGAGGTGGCACATGCAAATTTACTTAGGATAGCAGGGTAATGCCGCATATAGGTAGGTATGGTGGACTCATCTGGAATAATGTTGGGTTCAAGGTTTTTGATGTACAAGCAGAATTTCCACTTAGTACAGGCGAAGGCTAGCAATTAGATTGAGAAGCGGCCAACTAGAGAGCAACAACGGTCATAAACATGCATTATGCATAAGTAACATTGGACACTAGCATGAGTAGGATATTAACACCATGAACATAAATATCATAGAGGCTATGTTGGTTTTGATTCAACTACATTCATGAACATGTGCCAAGTCAAGCCACTCGAACATTCAGAGGAGGATACCATATCATCATACTACATCACAATCATTTTAACGCAATGTTGATATCCAAGATAAATCATTATCCACTCCCAGCTACTTATGCATGTCATGAGAAACTATAATCTATAATCGTCATTGCAAACATGTTTAATCATAATGGGCTGAATCATGGATACTAGGTTAAACATATTTACACAAATAGAGAACAAGTCGAGTTCATACCCGTTTCTCTCTGCCACGGCTAGTTCATCGAATATCGTCATTATTGCCTTTCACTTGCACAACCGAATGATGTGGAAATAATAATAGTGCAAGAGTGCCATGGACTAAGCTGGAATCTGCAAACATTTTATTCAACGAGAGAAGACAAGGTAAAATGGGCTCTTTATTAGATCAATAATTATTCATATGAGAGCCACTCAACATTTCATCTGGTCTTCTCGTTGATATGACTCGAATAAAAAGAAAAGAAATTCAGAGAAACACACTGAAATATTTTTGGAGTTTTTGGTTTTTTTGAACAAGCAAATAAAAGGGAAAAGCAAAAACGAGAAAAACTATTTACACGGGAAAGTTCCCAACAAGCAAAAGAAAAACAAGGAAATCCTTTCGGGTTTTGTTTTTAGTTACTAAACATGCATAGAAAGTAAATTAACTACAACTATTTTTTTCTAAGGTTTTTCAAACACACAAGAAGAAAGCAGGAAAATAAAATCTAAGCATGGATGATACAATGAAAAAGTGTGAATACCGACAAACGGAATGAGTGGACATGAATGTAATGTTGGTGAGAAACACGTACTCCCCCAAGCTTAGGCTTTTGCGCTAACCTAGTAGTTGATCAGTAGCCTGGATAGTAGTTGGGGTACTGAGGAGCGGGCATCCACTCATCCCACTGCTGAGGCTCCTCCTCTGCCTCTACAGCAGCCTAAGCGTTCCTGTAGGCGATGATGTCCGCAGGCATAATCCTATATCCGCCCCTGGTGACAGAAGTCTCCTGGGTGTCTTCTGGTCCAAGAAAAATCATCACGAAAGTTTTATTCCATTTGGAGTCCGTTTGGTATTCCTTTTCTGCGAAACTCAAAAACAAGGAAAAAACAGGAACTGGCACTGGCACTGGGCTCTAGGTTAATAGGTTAGTCCCAAAAATCATATAAAATAGCATATTACTGCATATAAAACATCCAAAACAGATAATATAATAGCATGGAACAATAAAAAATTATAGCTACATTGGAGACGTATCACTTTTATATTGATACTTATTGCATTATGGGTTGTTATTACACATTATATCACAATACTTATGCGTTTTCTCTCTTATCTTATAACGTTTACATGAAGAGGGAGAATGCCGGTAGCTAGAATTCTGGACTAGAAAAGGAGCAAATGACCTATTCTGCACAACTCCAAAAGTCCTGAAAGTTCACAGAGAATATTTTTGGAATATATAAAAAATATTGGGTGAAGAAAGCACCAAAGGGGGGCCACTAGCCAGCCACAAGGGTGGAGGGCGTGCCCTACCCCCTAGGCGCACCCCCCATCCTTATGGGCCCCTAGCAGGCCTTCGACACCCATCTTCTGCTATATGGTGTGTTTTGACCTGGAAAAATAAGAAGGAAGCTTTCGGGATGAAGCGCCGCCGTCTCGAGGCGAAACCTGGACGAACCAATCTAGGGCTCCGACAGAGCTGTTCTGCTGGGGAAACATACCTCGGGGAGGGGGAAATCATCGTCATCGTCATCACCAACGATCCTCTCATCAAGAGGGGGTGAATCTCCATCAACATCTTCACCAGCACCATCTCCTCTCAAACCCAAGTTCATCTCTTGTATTCGATCTTGGTCTCAAAACCTCAGACTGGTACCTGTGGGTTGCTAGTAGTGTTGATTACTCCTTGTAGTTGATGCTAGTTGATTTATTCGATGGAAGATTATATTTTCAGATCCTTAATGATATTTAATACTCCTCTGATCTTAATCATGAATATGCTTTGTGAGTAGTTAGGTTTGCTTGTGAGGACATGGGATAAGTCTTGTTATAAGTAATCATGTGAATTTGGTATTCGTTCGATATTTTGATGAGACGTATGTTGTCTTCCCTATAGTGGTGTTATGTGAACATCGACTACATGGCACTTCACCGTTGTTTGGGCCTAGGGGAAGGCATTGGGAAGTAATAAGTAGATGATGGGTTGCTAGAGTGACAGAAGCCTAAACCCTAGTTTATGTGTTCCTTTGTAAGGGGCTGATTTGGATCCATATGTTTCATGCTATGGTTAGGTTTACCTTAATTCTTCTTTCGTAGTTGCGGATGCTTGTGAGAGGGGTTAATCATAAGTGGGAGGCTTATCGAAGGAAGGGCAGCACCCAAGCACCGGTCCACCCACATATCAAATTATCAAAGTAACGAACGCGAATCATATGAGCATGATGAAAAGAAAACTAACTTCACAACAATTCCCGTGTGTCTTCGGGAGCGCTTTGCTTTATATAAGAGTTCGTCCAGGCTTGTACTTTGCTAGAAAAAGGATTGGGCCACCTTTCTGCACCTTGTTTACTTTTGTTACTTGTTACCCGTTATGAATTATCTTATCACGCAATTATCTGTTACCTACAATTTCAGTGCTTGCAGAGAATACCTTGTTGGAAACCGCTTGTCATTTCCTTCTGATCCTCGTTGGGTTCGACACTCTTACTTATCAAAAGGACTACGATAGATCCCCTGTACTTGTGGGTCATCACTGGATCCGAGCAGAACGTAGATGTGGTTGAAGCGGTGGTTGCGCGGCAGTTTTTGAGCTGCCGGTAGGGGGAGGCGCGGGGGGGGGGAATACTGAGGAAATTTGATGGGTGGGGATGTGGTTGGAGGAATAAATTTTGAAATAGCGCCTAATGAAAATTTCACTGCGAAACTTGAAACTTGGGCATGGGAAACACACAACACAGACGAAGCGCGTAAAATACTCGTGTGCGAGAAAACAAAAAATTGGCAGATCCCATCTCCTAAAAAATGTACACATGTAGTTGATTTTTTTTCAGTCAATGGTACGCCTGGTTTATTAGGAAACATCGCACATGTAACTGACTTATGGATCATTAACGCCAAAAAACGCACACGGGTACCGCATAGAAACCGTGTGTTTTGTGATCTTCTAATGATTAACGCAAAAAAACGCACATGGGCACTGTCGTGGAATTGTCACGGCAGATGTCCTCGAGCTAGGACTTAGTCGTGGAGCCATCGCAACTAGGAAGCTTAAAGGGGTTAAGCGGGACAAGGAATACGAGGGTTTATACTGGTTCGGCCCCTTACGGTGAAGGTAAAAGCCTACGTCCAGTTTGAGGTGGTATTGATTAGGGTTTCGATAACCAGGGAGCTAATCTGCTATGCCCAGCTCTCGATGAGATTGTTCTTGTCCCTAAACCGCTGCCGGGTCGTCCCTTTATATAGGGAGGCCGACGCCCAGCAGCTCTCAGAGTCCCGGCCGGCTCCTAAGAGTGTCCGGCTCGGACTCCCAACTATCCTTGCCTTACACTACAAGTTCTAGCATAATAATGATTGCAATTACGGGCTTTAAGCCATATCCGGGTCTTAAGCCCATCTTTGGCCCACCGTCTTCAGGCTTGGCGCCGGGCTTCTGGCAATGACCATATGAGTAACCCGGCCCCTCCTGGCGGGTGACTCTAAGGTCTATATCCTCAACATTAGGCCCCAGATTGATTTGAGCCGGCTCATGTCAATCTTCAATTCTTTCGACAGAAAAAATCTCCGGCTTACCATTTGTGTGAAGGCCATAACCCGGCGTGACGTCATTCTCTGGACTCCGGGTAATCCGCCGTGACGTCATCTTCCATTAAGTCCGCTTTTTTACTCCGCCAGATCCGCAACGGATCTTATCTTTACTGTCATCCCGAAAATCGAGGCGTTTCGTGGGGAGATAACCACGCCATGGTCTCCTTGATTCTCGCGCCCACTTATGAGCTTGCCCTTATAAATAGGCCGGCCCGACGGGCCTTTCTCACTCTCCTTCCTCTGTCGTCTCCTTCCTCTCACTGTCCCGTGCTGCTCGAGCTCCGCCGCCGTCGCCGCCGCGGGTCTTCTCGTCGTCACCAGCTCAGGCCGCTGCATCACCCTGATCTGACCAGAGAAACGCGACGACCTCCGCGACTCTCCAGCTCTTGTAAGTCCTGCTTGTCCTGTAGAATAGATCTGCCGTAGGGTTCGTCCGCGTTCTTCGTGTTCGTCGCCGTCGCCCACAAGCTCCGGTAGTCTTCTTTTTTACTGCTCCTTTTTGATCTTAGCCCGTATGGAACCACTGCGGTAGATGTTTTAGCACCCGTTTCAAACACAAGTAGACTTCTTTTCACTGCATAAAGACCTCATTCGAGCTCAAGAACTCCCCTGCGTCTGTATTTTAGGTCTAGAAAATTTCCTTTGGACCGACCATTTTGATCCAAAATTTTTACTGCGATGTGTGAAACCTGTTTACCACACTTAGTAAAAAACTGCAATCATTGAATCTCGGCGGTTTACAGTTCCGGTTTAAAGAAACCACGCGCCGTAGAACCTTCCGGCTTAAAGAAAACCATGCGCCATAAAATTTCCGGCTTAGCTGTAATAAGGCCTGTAGACAATCAAATTACTCTCAATCCCTCGGCGGCTTAAATAGCCCGATGCACTTAAATGTATACCATTAGTCCCCTTCATAAGCCGCCACCTTGACATTGAACTGTAGATTTCTTCCGGCTCATAATTAACCCGGACGTTTTTCCTTTTATCATAGACTGCCGACTTTCACCATGCCTCCCAAAGCTCCCAAAGCCTCCATTACTTGCAACTGGATGAGGTCCAATGTCACCAATGAGACCCTAGCGGATTTTGTTAAGTCTGGATATCTGCCCAAGAAGGATGTCATGTCCTACCGTGCCCCTGACCCGTCAGAAGAGAGACCACAGCCAAAGGACGGGGAGGTAGTGATTTTTGCGGATCACATGAGCCGGGGCTTCGCACCGCCCGGCTCAAAGTTTTTTAGGGACGTTCTAAACTTCTTCGACTTGCGGCCTCAAGACATAGGACCCAACTCAGTGTCCAACATCTGCAACTTCCAAGTCTTCTGCGAGGTTTACCTTGGAGAAGAACCTAGTCTGCTGCTCTTCAGAGAGCTTTTTTACTTGAACCGTCAGAATGAGTGCGCCAATGGGCCAAGTCTGGAGTTAGGTGGCATCTCCATCCAGCGGCGTAGGGACTGCCTTTTCCCTTACGCAGAGCCGCCCAGCCACCCCAAGGACTGGAATCTGACGTGGTTTTACTGCCAAGACACGTCACCGGCTGACGAGAATCCATTGCCCGGCTTTCGCCCCTCGCGTCTAGAGCCGACTCACCCACTGTCCGACAAGCTGACTCAAGCGGAGCGCCAACCTCTGCTCCCCACCATCAACAAGATCAAGGCTCTCCTGGGCAATGGTCTGAATGGAATTGATCTGGTCCGGGTCTGGATATCGTGGCGGGTGATCCCATTGAGCCGCCGCCCCGGCTTAATGTGTGAGTACACGGGCCGAAAGGATGACCCTCAGAGACACAGCCGCAACGATCTTCCTGAAGACGTTGCAGAAGATATGACCAAGGCTCTTTTGAACGAGAGCCTGGCAGACTGCGGAAGGACCGGGCTAGCCCCCTTCTGCAAGATCAACCCAGCCCCAGCGGTAAGCCGCTGATCCGAACATCTTATCTGTACATAACTTTCATCTGAATCATTTTAAGAGAACCTTATTGCATTTTTCAGGCTGATGATAAGTTCTGGCGGGTCAAATATGACCATGAGGCGGCCAAGAAGGCCAGAAAGGCGAAGAAAGCCGCCAAGAAAGCCGCCCCTCGCAAGAAAGGAAGCAGGCCTACTGCTTCAGAGCTGATGCAATTAAGCGACAGCTCCGAGTCAGAGGTAACCCCTGAGCTTTTAAGTCCTTGCTATATTTGTTGTTTGCTGCTATCCGCCTTATCAATACTTGTTCATTGACAGGATGACACCGGCGCAAGTAACCCGGTGGTTGAAGAGGTAATGTCACTTTCCTCCGACTCGGAGCCCTTGCCAAGGCTGAAAGTCCGAAGGGTAACCCGGAAAGTAAGCTTTTCACATCCTTTAGCTTATCAAGACCCTCAATTTATTTTGAAGCGACAGGTTCATGAAAGCCGGCGTCACACCCGGACCAACAAGGACACCGACCTCTCCTCCGGGTTACCTGACGCATCAAGGAAGCGCCGAACTGAGGTTATTTCCCACTTGTACCCTTTTCATCCGTTGGCGGGTGTTATACGTCAGCCACTCAATTCTTCTGACTCAAATTATCAGGAGACCTCCCCCTCTTCCGGCGACTCTATGCAGTCCAGTCTGCCGGCTTTCAAAACCGTGCCCGGGTAATGATAACCCTCTTATATTTGTTCTGGTTTTTGCTCATACTTTTTATACTAACCTTTGTTGTTCTTTCAGTGCCCAGGCAAAGCTCACCAAGAGGGCGAAGAAAACCAAGTCGGCCGGAGAGCCGGATTTGCCTGAGCCGGAGGTGACGGTCCAAGAACCGCCAGCTGCCTCCGCCCCCGAAGCCACCACTCCAATGGACACGGCACCTGTAGAAGCTTCTGCTGACCCGGAGGCCTCCGGCTCGGCTCAACCAACAAATGACCCGGACGTGGTAATCACCCGGACGGAGTTCGTTGAGCCGGGGAGACCTACCGTGCTGGCCAAGTGCTCCGCTAAGGGGGAGTTGCTGCAGCCCCACCGGGTGAACCTGGACCTCTCCGACTACGCCAACCTGAGCATCGGAGAGCTCGTCTCTGGCTACATCAGCCAAGTGCACAAGAGCCGGGACGCAGAGGTTGCCATGGTGAACCAGATCCAGCAGAAGTCTGAGGTATCATTCTGCTGTCCTCTTACTTACTGCATAGTTACCTTTACCATGCTAGCCCCCAAGTCGACGACTTATGATTGAATATGTTGTAGACTTAGGTTCCGGCTTACTCCATTTGAACCGGCAATGTGTAGATAGAAACGTTCGATATGCATTAGCCCCCAAGTGCCAAGTGTCTTTGCTTGGAAAACGCTTGGGACTTTAAATTTGTAGAGTAATTGTTCATGCCATAACCCGGAAGTTTATACAGGCTGTTGGCAAGAAGCTTGAGGCTGACCTTGCTGATCTCAAGAACCGGCTGAAGATGCAAGAGATGGAGACCCGGAAGGCAAACGCCAAGTTCGTGTCCAGCATCGCCGCGCAAGAGAAGCTGAAGACGGAGTTCGACGCTGAGCGGAAGGCGTGGGCCGAAGAAAAGGTCGCACTGGTGAACCGGGCTGAACAGGCGGAGAAGGCTCTCTCCGAGAAGACCGCCGAGCTCTCCGGCCTAAAGCGCCAAGTGTCCCAGATGGTGGCCGCAGTCTTCGGTAAGTCGTCTCGCCGGCTTTCATCAAGTTTAGAATGTGTATATCTCATAATTTCATCCTTGTCGGCGGCTTATCTGTCTTTGTTAAACAGGTCCCAGAAGTGCCAACCTGAATCAGAGTGTGGTGACCAAGCTGAAGGCCGTATACACCCTGGTGGAGCAACTCTACACCGGGTCACAACGTGCCTTGGCTGTGGTGGCCCTCTCCAACGAGGTGCCGACTCACCTGGCGGAAGTCCTTCGCCGGCTCGCCGTTCTTCCTCAACGGATCCAAGAACTGCGACGAGCCTCTGCAAGAGCCGGAGCGATTGCTGCGCTGAGCCGGGCTAAGGCGTTCTTGCCAGAGTTAGACCCGGCGGACATCGCCCTCGGCTACCCAAGTCTGAAGGAAGACGGCACCGCCTTTGATCAGAAGGACTTTGCAGCTTGCGTGAAGGCCGTACGCCCGGTGGCCACTCTTATTGGCAACGATACCGATCTGACCAAGTACCAGCCGGGCTACGACGCAGAAAATCAGAGGATTCCTACTCCGCGCTATGAAGCCCTCAACTTGATCCCGCCGGCTCGTCAGCACACTTTCGCCCCGGAGATTGACCCTTCCGGGTTAATTGACGAGGAAGCCCAGTTCGAAGCTCTCAGCGGCATCGACTGGAAGTCATCAACCTTCCGGGTCTTGGGATCAACCGGAGGAGAAGGAAGAGATGAGCCGGAGACTTCCACCCAGCAAGCGTCTTAACTTCCGCAGCCGGTTTACCAAACAATGCTCCACCCTTTTAGACTTGATGAGTTTTGTAATAGAGTAGGTGCAACAGTTTATCTCTGCCGTGCCATCGTGCACGTATTGAATGCTGAAGTCTTTTGAAGTTGTCTCTTTGATGTTTCTCCGGGTCATAATCAATCCTTTGTTTTTCTTAACCTCAAAAGAGGTGCCTTTAATTATCCTGCATAGAAGGGCAAATCACAAGTCTCGAGGCGGCTTACCGCCCTGAGAATCATAAGTTTTAGATAACCCGGAATATGAATCAAAAAGGACTTGTCTTCAATGATATCCTGAATACAGCCGTAAGAACATACTTAACGGCCTGCAAGCATACTTCCGGTTTAGATAACCCGGATAAGAAGGTTGGTACCGCAACTCCGGTTTACCTGTCTTATAACACCCATTGCGTTCAGCAATACTGTAAACCCAAGTTAAGCCGGCAAAGTGAGACCCGGCCGTACACACTTGGAATAATCAGACAAAACCGACTATAAACTGGAAGAACTTAGGGGCTTCCGGTTCGAATACGACCAGAGACCCGGCCCAAAGGGGTTATGCTAAGATTCGAATACGATCATATAGCCCCCAGTGGGTGTGGCGATGCCAATCAAGAGGGTATCGACAGCTATGTTCTCTTTGGTTCGAATACGACCCATGTTTGAACAGGAAGCCCCCAAGTGATTTTAAGAATTGTTTAACGACGCTGATTCGAATACGATCCACGTCGGTTCCCAAAGGGGTGAAACCATGATTCAAATATGATCAAGGAAAACTCCCCAATGAGCTCGGCACTTTGCCAATCAAATGGGTATCGACAGCTATGTTCTCTTTGGTTCGAATACGACCCATGTTTGAACAGGAAGCCCCCAAGTGACCTTGTTGCTTATGGCTAGATTCGAATACGATCATAAGCCGGATCCTCCTTCAAGTCATCATGTAATCTTGCAATGAAAACAACACGTGCATATTTGGAGGAGAAAAAAGGACAGAGGTCCTGCTTTATTGCTTATCATAATATATACACGGCTGAGAGAAATATGTACATCACGAGAGCTGGTGACTCAAGTGTAGTAAGGCCGAAGCTGAGCTATGTTCCACGGCCGACGGGTCTCTTCCTCCGACTTACGTGAATCTTTATGCTCCCGAATGTCAATGAGGTAATATGACCCGTTGTGCAAGTTCTTGCTGACCACAAAGGGTCCTTCCCAAGGCGGGGAGAGCTTGTGCGCATCTGTTTGATCCTGGATGAGCCGGAGCACGAGATCGCCTTCCTGGAAGACCCGGGTTTTAACCCGGCGACTATGATAACGGCGCAGGTCTTGTTGGTAAATCGCGGAGCGAGCTGCGGCCACATCACGCTGTTCGTCCAACAAGTCAAGAGCATCTTGGCGCGCCTGTTCATTGTCTGCCTCAACATAAGCCGCCACTCGAGGTGAGTCATGACGGATGTCACTGGGGAGGACGGCCTCTGCCCCATAAACCATGAAGAAAGGCGTGAAGCCTGTAGATCTGTTAGGAGTAGTGTTGATGCTCCATAACACGGAGGGCAACTCCTCCACCCAACAACCCGGCGTCCGTTGCAAAGGGACCAAAAGCCGGGGCTTGATACCCTTCAGAATCTCCTGATTAGCTCTCTCAGCTTGACCATTGGATTGAGGATGAGCAACTGAGGAGACATCAAGTCGGATATGCTCTCGTTGACAAAACTCTTCCATGGCGCCTTTGGATAGATTGGTGCCATTGTCAGTTATAATGCTGTGCGGAAAGCCAAAGCGGAAAATCACCTTTTTCATAAATTGAACCGCCGTGGCCGCATCGCACTTGCTAACTGGCTCAGCTTCCACCCACTTGGTAAATTTGTCAACCGCCACCAATAGGTGGGTCTTCTTATCCTTGGACCTTTTGAAAGGTCCAACCATATCAAGCCCCCAGACCGCAAAGGGCCAAGTAATTGGGATCATCCTCAGCTCTTGAGCCGGTACGTGAGCCCGTCGCGAGAACCTTTGGCAACCATCACACTTACTGACTAAGTCCTCTGCATCAGCATGAGCCGTCAACCAATAGAAACCATGACGAAAAGCCTTGGCCACAAGAGACTTTGAGCCGGCGTGATGGCCACAATCCCCTTCATGGATCTCACGCAAGATTTCTTGACCTTCCTCAGGGGAGACACAACGCTGAAACGCCCCTGTGACACTGCGATGATGCAACTCGCCATCGATAACGATCATTGACTTAGCCCGCCGGGTTATTTGCCTGGCCAAAGTTTCATCCTCAGGCAACTCGCCCCGGGTCATGTAAGCCAGATACGGCATTGTCCAGTCTGGTATGATATGGAGAGCCGCCACCAGTCGTGCCTCCGGGTCAGGGACAGCCAAATCTTCCTCTGTAGGCAACTTAACAGAAGGGCTATACAGGACGTCCAGGAAAGTGTTAGGCGGCACCGGCTTTCGCTGAGAGCCTAGCCGGCTTAGAGCATCAGCCGCCTCGTTCTTCCTGCGATCAATGTGCTCTACTTGGTAGCCCTGAAAGTGCCCAGCAATGGCATCAACTTCGCGGCGATAAGCCGCCATGAGAGGGTCCTTAGAGTCCCACTTGCCTGATACTTGTTGAGCCACCAAGTCTGAGTCACCGAAACACCTTACCCGGCTCAAGCTCATCTCCTTAGCCATCCGAAGACCGTGGAGCAAGGCCTCGTACTCAGCCGCATTGTTAGTGCAAGGAAACATCAACTGTAGCACATAATGGAACTTGTCACCTTTAGGGGAAGCCAATACAACTCCAGCCCCCGAGCCTTCCAACTGCCTGGACCCGTCGAAGTGAATAGTCCAATATGTGTTATCCGGCTTCTGCTCGGGCACCTGTGACTCTGTCCAATCATTGATGAAATCCACCAAGGCCTGAGATTTAACAGCAGTGCGTGGCACGTATTTGAGACCATGAGGTCCCAGTTCTATAGCCCACTTAGCAATTCTCCCTGTGGCCTCTCTGTTTTGAATGATATCACCAAGAGGGGCAGAACTGACCACAGTTATGGGATGACCCTGGAAATAATGCTTAAGCTTCCGGCTTGCCATGAACACACCATAAACAAGCTTCTGCCAATGCGGATACCGCTGTTTGGACTCGATGAGCACTTCGCTGACATAATAAACCGGCCGCTGAACCGGATGCTCCTTACCCTCTTCCTTGCGCTCCACCACTATAGCCACACTGACGGCTCGTGTGTTCGCCGCCACATATAATAATAAGGGCTCCTTATCAACCGGAGCAGCAAGGACTGGAGGCTCTGCCAGCTGCTTCTTCAACTCCTCAAAGGCGGTATTAGCTGCATCATTCCAGACAAAGTTATCAGTTTTCTTCATCAACTGATATAAGGGCATGGCCTTCTCACCCAAACGGCTTATAAACCGGCTTAATGCAGCGATGCGACCCGCCAAGCGCTGAACGTCATTTATACACGCCGGCTTAGCCAGGGAGGTGATGGCCTTGATCTTCTCCGGGTTAGCCTCAATGCCTCTGTCAGAAACCAAGAAACCCAAGAGTTTGCCTGCAGGAACACCAAAGACACACTTGGCCGGGTTAAGCATCATCTTGTAGACCCGGAGATTATCAAAGGTTTCTCTCAAATCATCTATCAGGGTTTCCTCTTTTATGGACTTAACCACAATATCGTCCACATAAGCATGAACATTACGTCCAATCTGTTTATGAAGACAGTTCTGCACGCAACGCTGATAAGTCGCCTGTGCACACTTGAGTCCAAAGGGCATGGATACATAGCAGAAGGCTCCAAAGGGAGTGATGAACGCCGTCTTCTCCTGGTCCTTAACCGCCATTTTAATCTGATGATATCCAGAATAAGCGTCCAGAAAACTTAAACGCGCACAACCGGCCGTAGCATCAATAATTTGATCAATACGGGGAAGGGCAAAAGGATCAGCCGGACACGCCTTATTTAAGTCCGTGTAGTCCACACACATCCGCCAAGTGCCGTTCTTCTTGAGTACGAGCACCGGGTTAGCTAACCATTCTGGGTGGAAAACTTCAACAATAAACCCGGCCGCCAAGAGCCGGGCCACCTCTTCACCAATAGCTTTCCGCCTCTCTTCATTAAACCGCCGAAGGAACTGCCTGACCGGCTTAAATTTCGGATCAACATTGAGAGTGTGCTCAGCGAGTTCTCTAGGTACACCTGGCATGTCAGAAGGTTTCCATGCGAAGATGTCCCTATTCCCACGGATGAACTCGATGAGCGCGCTTTCCTATTTTGGATCCAGATTGGCACTGATGCTAAACTGCTGAGATGAGTCACCTGGAACAAAATCAACAAGTTTAGTCTCATCAGCCGATTTAAATTTCATTGCCGGCTCTTGCTCTGTAGTTGGCTTTTTCAGAGAGGTCATATCTGTTGGGTCAACATTGTCTTTGTAAAACTTCAACTCCTCTGTTGCACAAACAGATTCTGCATAAGCCGCATCACCTTCCTCACACTCCAGAGCCACTTTCCGGCTGCCGTGAACCGTAATGGTCCCATTGTGACCCGGCATCTTGAGCTGTAAGTACACATAACACGGCCGTGCCATGAACTTGGCGTAAGCCGGCCGTCCAAATATAGCATGGTATGGACTTCTTATCTTGACCACCTCAAAGGTCAATTTTTCCACCCTGTAGTTGTTTTCATCTCCGAAGGCCACTTCCAATTCGATCTTGCCGACTGGATAAGCCGACTTACCAGGTACCACACCATGGAAGATAGTGTTTGACTGGCTGAGGTTCTTATCAACCAACCCCATACGGCGAAAAGTCTCATAATAGAGGATGTTGATGCTGCTGCCTCCATCCATGAGCACCTTTGTGAACTTATATCCTCCCACTTGAGGAGCCACCACTAAGGCCAAGTGGCCCGGGTTATCCACCCGGGGAGGGTGATCCTCCCTACTCCACACTATAGGCTGCTCAGACCACCGCAAGTAGCGTGGAACCGCCGGCTCAACAGCATTCACAGCCCTCTTATGAAGCTTCTGATCTCGCTTACACAGGCTGGTGGTAAACACATGGTACTGTCCACCGCTAAGCTGCTTTGGATTGGTCTGATAACCCCCTGCTGCTGTTGATGACCCTGGCCAGACTGTTGATTGAAGCCCCCTTGACCGTTCTGAGGATTAGAATTTGAGCCGCCGCCCGGCCATGAAACCGCCGGCGCCTGAGCCGCCGCCCGGCCATTGTAATTCTTAAAGGCCTTCATGATTGCACAGTCCTTCCATAGATGAGTCGCTGGCTTCTCTCTAGAGCCATGCCTTGGACAAGGCTCATTCAACAGTTGCTCCAGCGTCGGGCCTGACCCGCCGCCTCGGGGAGGGGGCCTCCCTTTGCGTCGCTGGTTATTACCTTGTGAGCTGGCGTTGGCTACAAACTCTAAGCTGCCATCAGCCTTGCGCTTGCTTCCTCCTTGGTTCCCCGGGTTATGCTGAGGACCCTTGCCATTGCCGTTCTTCTTTCCCTTCCCTGTCCTTTCATCATCTGAAGGGGGATCCTTGGTACCATCAGAATCGGCGTACTTGACAAGAGCCGCCATTAGTGTACCCATATCATTGCAGTCGCGCTTAAGCCGCCCGAGTTTCATCTTCAGGGGCACAAAACGACAATTCTGCTCCAACATTAAGACTGCTGAGCCGGCATCCATCTTATCTGACGAATGTATGATCTCCTTGACCCGGCGAACCCAATGCGTCGTGGATTCACCCTCCTGCTGCTTACAGTTAGTCAAATCCACAATTGACATAGACTGCCTGCAGGTATCCTTAAAGTTTTGGATGAACCGGGCTTTCAGCTCAGCCCAAGACCCGATGGAGTTCGGTGGTAGCCCTTTCAACCAAGTGCGGGCAGTCCCATCCAACATCATGGTGAAGTACTTGGCCATTGCCGCCTCACTGACCTCCAGTAGTTCCATGGCCATCTCGTAACTCTCGATCCAGGCTGCGGGTTGTAAGTCAGCCGTGTAGTTGGGCACCTTCCTAGGGCCTTTGAAGTCCTTGGGTAGACGCTCATTGCGGATAGCTGGCACTAAACAAGGGACACCCCCAGTCCTGGTAGGGATACCCACGTCGACGGAAGTCGTCGGATAAGCCGGGGGGTCTGGTAAGCCGTCAATTGAGGCACCTGCTCCGCCTCTTGCCGCGCTCTGTCCTGGTCTGCTGCGTGGAAGGCTCCGTTATGAACCGGGCCATGGCCAGGGGGCGGGTCATGGCGTCGGACGTTACTTGAGCCGGTCGCTGAGACCATGTGCCTGCTGTAACTCGGGCTCCGGCCTGGGCGAGGGGTCGAGTGGATCCTGTCCCGGCTGTAGGAGTACGCCTCTTGCTGTGCCAGTGCTGTCTGAAGGAGTTCCCTGACCCGGCGGGTTTCAATAGCCGTCGGAGAGTCGCCGTCAACTGGGAGAGCCGCCAGCCGTGCTGCCGCAGCGACCATGTTCTCCAGCGGGTTATTATAATGACCCGGGGGTATTGGCACGTACTGAGGCGGGGCAGGGGGCACCTGGGGAGGCCCCATCACTTGTGGCTGAATAGGGGTTCCAGACCCGGGCACTATGACCCCTGGCGGGTTACTAGACCCTGCACCTGGCGTGTTGAAGAGGTTGCGTGGATCGTAAACCGGAGGGAGTCGAGATTGGGTCTTTTGATGCCTCCTTCTCATGACCTCATTGGACGCGTTCTGATCCATCGTGAGTTGGAAGGACTGCGCCTGGATCAGCTGAGTTTGGGCATCGAGAGCCGCCCTCTCCGCAGCCATCCTGATCCCTTCCGCCGCAAGATCCTCCTTAGCTTTCACTAGATCCAATTTTAACTGTGCCACCTCCGCATCGTGCTGAGCTTGATCTGCCGGGTCAACCGTGGCGGTTAACAGGGCCGTCATCTTGTCCGTGAGATCCATCAGCACCTGAGCCGGAGAAGGCACCGGGTTTCCCGCTCCAGCAGCGGGGTTCTGAACAGGCTGCGCACCGGCCATAAAGATTCCAACCCGGCTTGGCGGCTCAAATAGGTCCGGAATACTGTCACCATCGGAACAACCCATGAGCCTGCCATCTTGAAGTTGATACAACGAGTTTGACTCATCGGTGGCCGACTCGCCGTCAGAGCCGGCGGCCGTCTCATCACCAGATCCAGATCGATCAGAGAGTCCTCCATGGATACACCCCACAAAAGCATGCCTTAAGGCAGGCCGGGCCCGGGCGGGTCGCGCACGCTGAGCCGTCTCGACGAGATCGGCGCAGAGACCCGGCTCAGGGCCCGGCTCACCAATCTTGCCAATGAAAACATGAATTCCGCCGAAGGGGACCCGGTACCCGTACTCAATTGAGCCGGCGTCGGGGCCCCAGTTTGCATCGTCGATGTAGAGCTTGCCGCGACGACTCTTGGTCATCCGGCCCACAGCGTATCCCTTGAGCCCTTCGAAGCTGCCCTTCAAGAACTCAAATCCACCGTGCGCTGGCCCCACGGTGGGCGCCAACTGTCGTGGAATTGTCACGGCAGATGTCCTCGAGCTAGGACTTAGTCGTGGAGCCATCGCAACTAGGAAGCTTAAAGGGGTTAAGCGGGACAAGGAATACGAGGGTTTATACTGGTTCGGCCCCTTACGGTGAAGGTAAAAGCCTACGTCCAGTTTGAGGTGGTATTGATTAGGGTTTCGATAACCAGGGAGCTAATCTGCTATGCCCGGCTCTCGATGAGATTGTTCTTGTCCCTAAACCGCTGCCGGGTCGTCCCTTTATATAGGGAGGCCGACGCCCAGCAGCTCTCAGAGTCCCGGCCGGCTCCTAAGAGTGTCCGGCTCAGACTCTCAACTATCCTTGCCTTACACTACAAGTTCTAGCATAATAATGATTGCAACTACGGGCTTTAAGCCATATCCGGGTCTTAAGTCCATCTTTGGCCCACCGTCTTCAGGCTTGGCGCCGGGCTTCTGGCAATGACCATATGAGTAACCCGGCCCCTCCTGGCAGGTGACTCTAAGGTCTATATCCTCAACAGGCACACATACTAATCAACGCTCAAAGCCCTCTAAGGATGCTCTTACCGACATTGTACGTTAATACTACAAACTTAAAGTACGACTGGTAATTTGCTCTAATACTACAAACTTAAACTACTTCTCACATGCTGCCATCGGGGCATGCTGGCCAGACGCCGGTGTTCTCCTTCCCGGACTTGTAGGCGGCAGCCCACTGTGTTTCGATCTCCGCCAAGATCTCCTCACCACGGCGTGCGGCCTCTTCTTTCTTGCGGCGGTGGGACTCTCTTTTCTTGGCTGCTTTCTGCCTTTTCTGCTCCTTCTGTGCGGCTTTGGCCGCCTCTAGATCCACCGCCCATTCGGCCATGGTAGCCTCAAAGTCCGCCCACACAACAGTGTGGCCGCCGATGGCGATGAACTCGGCGCAGCGAGATGGCATCACTTCCTTACCATGTGTGCGGTCGCGGGCGGCGATGAACGCGGCGCGGCGGGATGGCATCGCTTCCTTACCAGTTACTGTGCACCGCGGTGCCATGAATGATGCTTGAAGAGAGCTCTGGGACGGAGGGGCCGGGCAGTCGTACAGTGCGGTGGTATTTAAGAGCTCAACGACAAACAACAAAGGAAATTTGGCTTCCCTTACAATTTTGCTCGTTCATTATCGCACACAGTTCATCTCCGCCACTTCCGGAAACAGTGTGCGCTGAGCTTATTGTGTGTTGCGTTATGATTGGCCAGAATGCCAGCCACGCGGATCGCGTGTGTGTACCATAAGATGCGCCACAATCGAACGGCAATCCACATCCCTCACATCACTCCCGTGTAGCTGTAGCCGGATTGGATTTATATGCGCTAAATGCCTAGAAAATGCACATCATCCCCTAAGTATGGTAAATGAGCCCGGAAAAATGCCAAATTTGAACACGGTGATTTGCAGGGTGTATGTTCATCGTAGAAAAAACTCCAGGGTAAAGAACAAAGAAAATTTGGATTCCCCTTCAATTTTGGTGATTTCCCTCTCGAAAGCATGGAACTTCCTCGGTGATGGTTCGATTTATGAAGGGCGTGCATGACGATATAAGCCAAACCTTCTCAAATTTTTACCAAGGCATGGTGAGGTCATACCATGGCACCATGTCAGGCGTCATGTTTTTCAAGCATTTATTTCATTTTTATATAGTTGAAAACCCAATAAACAAACCTTTGTGGTTGACTATTGCCACACATTTCATCGAAATATCTGTCCATTCCTTGTAAAAGGCATGAGAAGTTACTAAATGGCACGAGCATGGTTTTCCAGGCCGTTCTTGCGCACCCTTTCATGCACCGATTGTTTGAACTTGGATTATCTGCATTAATGCCTAGAAAATGCACATAATCCCCTAAATATGGTAAATGAACCCGGAAAAGTGCCAAATTTGAACACGGTGATTTGCAGGGTGTATGTTCATCGTAGAAAAAAACTCATGGACAAAGGACAAAGGAAATTTGGATCCCGCTTCAATCTTGATGATTTCCCCCTCGAAACCATGAAACTTCCTCGGTGATGGTTCGATTTATTAAAGGCGTGCATGATGACATAAGGAAAACATTCTCAAAATTTTACCAGGGCACGGTGAGGCCATACCATGGAACCACGCTAGGCGTCATGTTTTCCAAGCATGTATTTCATTTTTGTACAGTTGTTAACCAGTAAACGACGCGTTTATGGTTGACTATTGCCACACATTTCCTTGAAATATCTGCCCATTCCTTGTAAAAGGCATGAGAATGTACTAAATAGCATGGGCATAGTTTTCCAGACCGTTCTTGTGCATCTTTTCATACACCGATTATTCGAATTTTAATTATGTGCATTAATGCCTAAAAATGCAAATAATCCCCTAAATATGGTAAATGAGCCCAGAAAAATGTCAAATTTGAACACGTTGTATTTGAGGCGGTATGTCGATCGTTGGAAAAAAACTGAATGACAAACTAGGATGGAAATTTGGATGCCCCTTCATTCCTGGTGATTTCACTCTCGAAAGCATGGAACTTCCTCGGTGATGGTTCAGTTTATCAAGGGCGTGCATGACGACATAAATCAAACCTTCTCAGCTTTTAACCAGGGCACGGTGAGGCCATACCATGGCACCATGCCAGGCGTCATGTTTTTCAAGCACGTATTTCATTTTTCTATAGTTGATAACCCAGTAAATGATGAGTTTGCGGTTGCCTATTGCCACACACTCCCTTGAAATCTCTGCCCATTACTTGTAAAAGGCTTGAGAATTTACTAAATACCACGAGTATGGTTTTTCCAGACCGTTCTTGTGCACCTTTTCATGCACCAATTGTTCGAATTTGAATTATGTGGATTATTGCCTAGAAAATGCACAAATCCCCTAATATGGTAAATGAGCCCGGAAAAATGCCAAATTTGAACACGTTACATTCGAGGGGGTATGTTGATTGTAGAAAAAACTGAATGACAAGCTAGGAAGGAAATTTGGATTCCCGACCCCTTCAATCTTGCTGATTTCCCCCTCAAAATAATGAAATTTCATCGGTGATGGTTCCATTTATGAATGGCGTGCATGACGACATAAGACAAACATTCTCAAAATTTTACCAGGGCACGGTGAGGCCATACCATGGCACCACGCTAGGCGTCATGTTTTCCAAGCATGTATTTCATTTTTGTACAGTTGTTAACCAGTAAACGACGCGTTTATGGTTGACTATTGCCACACATTTCCTTGAAATATCTGCCCATTCCTTGTAAAAGGCATGAGAATGTACTAAATAGCATGGGCATAGTTTTCCAGACCGTTCTTGTGCATCTTTTCATACACCGATTATTCGAATTTTAATTATGTGCATTAATGCCTAAAAATGCAAATAATCCCCTAAATATGGTAAATGAGCCCAGAAAAATGTCAAATTTGAACACGTTGCATTTGAGGCGGTATGTCGATCGTTGGAAAAAAAACTGAATGACAAACTAGGATGGAAATTTGGATGCCCCTTCATTCCTGGTGATTTCACTCTCGAAAGCATGGAACTTCCTCGGTGATGGTTCGGTTTATCAAGGCGTGCATGACGACATAAATCAAACCTTCTCAGCTTTTAACCAGGGCACGGTGAGGCCATACCATGGCACCATGCCAGGCGTCATGTTTTTCAAGCACGTATTTCATTTTTCTATAGTTGATAACCCAGTAAATGATGAGTTTGCGGTTGCCTATTGCCACACACTCCCTTGAAATCTCTGCCCATTACTTGTAAAAGGCTTGAGAATTTACTAAATACCACGAGTATGGTTTTTCCAGACCGTTCTTGTGCACCTTTTCATGCACCAATTGTTCGAATTTGAATTATGTGGATTATTGCCTAGAAAATGCACAAATCCCCTAATATGGTAAATGAGCCCGGAAAAATGCCAAATTTGAACGCGTTGCATTCGAGGGGGTATGTTGATTGTAGAAAAAACTGAATGACAAGCTAGGAAGGAAATTTGGATTCCCGACCCCTTCAATCTTGCTGATTTCCCCCTCAAAATAATGAAATTTCATCGGTGATGGTTCCATTTATGAATGGCGTGCATGACGACATAAGACAAACATTCTCAAATTTTTACCAGGGCATGGTGAGGCCATACCATGGCACCATGCCAGGCATCATGTTTTCCAAGCATGCATTTCTTTTTTGTATAGTACCCAGTAAGCACATTTCCTTGAAATATCTGCCCATTCCTTGTAAAAGGCATGAGAGTTTACTAAATAGCACGATCATAGTTTTCCAGACCGTTCTCGTGCACCTTTTCAAGCACTGATTGTCTGAATTTGAATTATGTGCATCAATGCCTAGAAAATGCACATAATCCCCTAAATATTGTAAATGAACCTGGAAAAGTGCCAAATTTGAACACGGTGATTAGCAGGGTTTATGTTCATCGTATAAAAAAACTCATGGACAAAGGACAAAGGAAATTTGGATTCCCATTCAATCTCGGTGATTTACTATCGCATATTCATCTTTGTCGCTTCTGAGAACCGTGTGTGTTCACTCACACATGCAAAAGGAAAAAAAGAAAACCCTCGCCCACTTCGTCCCCACCCACTCGCCACGGACTCCTACGCAACTCTACACCTCATCAACTTCTATTGCGGCGGCCACCGTAAGCTCGACGGCTATTGTCGGCGGGTGGAGGTCGCGCTCCAAACGGCACGCGATTTCGCCCCTACCGCTTTCCGCCGCCTATCTGCACCGACATTCTATACTCTAGTCGACTGGGGTTTTCTATGGGATTGGGCCGGGGATTTTTCTCATGGACAAGGTAATCAACTTAGTGAAATATTCACTCATCTCTTATCGCAGTCCGTCCGTCGTTGTTAATCAACCGGCGGAAATCTCCATGGAATCATTTTTGTTCTAGCTGATTCGTGCGTGTTCATTCATGTGTCCCAAGTGCGAGCACAAATCGGGCAAGTGTGGTCGCGGCCAGTCGGAAACGAAGTTCTGTCTCACCATTCCGGATGACTTCAGGGAGCGCTCCATTGTTCAATCTCAACCTACCACGGTCGGCATGGCCTAAAGTTGTGAACATATACCGTTTGTTGCTACATTATCTATATATTTGCATCAAATATTTGTTACATTATCTATTTTTAATTATATATTTTTGTACTTTGCTTTAATCTATATACTAATCTGTTCTATCAGTTACTCCCATATTTGCATCTTGCTCTGTTATTTCAATATATCTAATTTACGATCTTAATTTTCATTTCAAGCAGTACATCCCTTGCTTTGCAAGAACAGGAGTAAAAGGAAATCTGGGCTTTACTTTGTTGATGACTCCCAGGATGTCATATTGACAACGCAGCATGGATTTACAATGACGGTTAGCGTAAAATTTGATAAAGATGGTCACTCCTAATTTAATGCAGACCTTTGGAGCAAAATGTCTAAATGTTATGAACTGAAAGCTGGCAATAAAATTCTAGTGCATGCACCACAGGCTAGTCTAATTAACATGGATGTTTACTTCCACAACGTCATCAGCTGATCAACATCCGATCGAGGTTAGTGTCCTTTCAACTTTCTCCATGATGTCATATTACTTAGCAATATCGGGGTATTTGTTCTGAATAATTGATCACTATTTAAGCAACCAATTATGATTTCATTTTCTGACTCCGTTCCTAGGCAGTAACAAATTCTATTTACCAATTTATGCGCACTATATATTCTTCTGCCATGTTCTACATAAATAATACCTTTCCACCTTTTAAGCAGGATATGTTGGATGCATAGTGAACGATTTGTATGTTACTAAGCGTACCCAATTTCACTGGAAGGACTTGAAGCATGTCATAAACTTTGTTGATAATCTGGTAGAGATAGCACAGCGTATGAACGCTGGATTTTGGATGGGATTAATTATACCTATGGTGCACGCATTGCACAAGACCAATTGTGTGCACAAAACGCTAGTAAAAAGTCTTATTTTAATGTTGATGCTCATAAACTATATATATCTTCAATGATATGTTACAATTGGTTTTTATTCTACATTTCAACAGAAATTGCCCACTGTAGCAGTTCCTGGATCGATTTCCCGGCGTGGTCGAATTACACTTGTGCCTGCTAATAACGCCAAAGTGATTGCAAGGTATTGCATTTCCCGCAGAAATGGAACCATTCAAATTAACAAGTTCTCGCTTATCGTGGCAATGCATCCATATTGGAAAATTGGAGACGCTGTTCTACTCATGCTCTACCAAGGCACATGAGGGCTCTTCCTTTTCATTGACGTGATGCCGAGTCACCGTGATCAAGCTGCTTCCAGCAGATAGTTGTGCTTGTTGGCCCTTAGCCTCTTAAAATGTGCTGGTTGTTACTATGTTAAGTATGTAGATATGGACCATATGGTTGTTGGCCCTTAGCCTCTTAAAATGTGATAGTTGTTACTATGTTAAGTATGTAGATATGGACCATATGGTTGTCAAACCGTGTTACGAAGATCCTCCTTTTGTCGAATAGTGTAACCACTATATATATGTTACTCAAATGCTCTTACCCAAGTTCTTAAATTTTCATGGAAAGTATTAGTATCATACACAGTTCATTGAGTTGAAGTGTGTGCCCGATGTCCAGAAGGCATTTGCATATTAACTGTCCATATTGCAAATTCACACACATGTTAACATGAGGAAATGTATGTGTAACTTACTAATCATCTCACACGAGTACTCGCAGACGCATCGTGTGCGATACTCCTAGCCACCACAAGCAACTAGTTTGCATTGTTCAAAGTTTTTTGTACACACAGAATCGCACACGAACTAACTATATTAACCGTCTGTGTTGTAATTTCTCATCGCAAACAGTTCATCCGAGTCGGCTGTTTGCCACGTATCACACACATCTTGTTTACACGACTCATTTGTGTTCTTTTGGCTCATCGCAAATAGTTCATCCATGTGAACCGTATGCCGCATATCACACACATCTTGTTAAGTCGAACCGTTTCTGTTGTGTTCCCCAATCGAAAACAGTTCGTCCGAGTGAACCGTATGCCATATATCACACACACCTTGATCTGGCTAGCCATTTTCTGCTGCTCCCTAATAGCAAACAGTTCATTAAGGCGAACTGTATGCCGTATATCGCACACACACACATTGATATGGCTGCCCGTTTCTGTTGTTCTACCTCATCGCAAACAATTCGAATGGATTAACCGTGTGCCCTGCACTGCACACGCAACTAAAATCTGAACCATGTTTGATGGCTCCGCTATCGCAAACGTTTTGCACCTTTTTACGGTTTTTTTACACCACTGTTTGCGATTAATGCATTACACACAGTTTCTTCAAAGGGTCTCTGATCATAGTGTCGCGTTAGCAGCATCCTGTAGTAGTGCTAGTATCGTTGTTATGCTCGGCCTTTTTAAGGCAAAACTTGTTTAACTTGTCTATACCCAGACTTAACTTGCTATCTGTACAGATGAATGATGTATTATGGGTCCTCATGACCGTTGTTTTTAATATAAAGATTTGTGCTTAAATTTGTGTCGTAGAGTTGTGTTGTGATATTAACATGGAGTCACCGTTCCTGATCCTGCATGATGCATATTTGATTAGTGCAAGGTTATGAATGGGGGCGTCACAAACATGTTCGAGTAGGATACTTGTATCCTAGGCCTCTTGTATAATGTGGGGGTAGACACATGATGTAACCTATGCCAACATAATAGCACAAGCAGGCAGGGGAGCTGGCAACATGTGGTAGTGTCATGGGGAGGAGCGCCCATAGTCAAGCCTTGGAGATGTAGCCAAAGTTGTGACAACCTAGTTAACTAATCTCGGCATCATAGATCAACTAGCGGCTCAAATTATTTCTAACAAGTTGTGTTGTTTTTACGATGTTGTAGTGTGCATAGCCTGCTGAGCTCCGCTATAGCCTTGGTAATCTGATCCGAGCAAGACCTTCTTGTTTGTGTAGAAGACTTATTTAACCTAGCCTGTAGTAGTATGCATGCTTAGGATCTATGCTTTACCATGCTCTCCCTCTTGTTGTTATCTTGGATTATTAGGGCATGATACGTCTCCATCGTATCTGTTTTTCCAAACACTTTTGCTCTTGTTTTGGACTCTAATTTGCACATTTTGAATGAAACTAACCCGGACTGACGCTGTTTTTAGCAGAACTACCATGGTGTTGTTTTTGTGCAGAAATAAAAGTTCTTGGAATCGGACTAAACTTGGCGGGAGATTTTTTATGGAATAAATAAAAAATACTGCAACTAAGATCCACTAGAAGGGGGGCACCAGTTCCTCACAAGGCAACATGGCGCGCCATGATACCTTGTGGGGCCCATAGGCGGCCGTCTGACCTAATTCCAACTCTATGAATTCTGTTTCCCAAGAAAAAAATAAGAGAAGAAGTTTCATCGTGTTTTACAATACAAAGCCGCCGCCACCTCCTGTTCTTCATCAGGAGGGCTGTTCTGGAGTCCATTCGGGGCTCCGGAGAGGGGAATTCGCTGCCATCATCATCACCAACTCTTCTTCATTAACAATTCCATGATGCTCATCGCCGGGAGTGAGTAATTTCTTCATAGGCTTGCTGGACAGTGATGGAATTGGATGAGATTTGTCATGTAATCGAGTCAATTTGTTAGGGCTTGATCCCTAGTATCCACTATGTTCTGAGATTGGTGTTGCTATGACTTTGCTATGCTTAATGCTTGTCACTAGGGCCTAAGTGCCATTATTTTAGATCTAAACCTATTATGTTTTCATTAATAGAAGCGAGTTCTTGATCCTATCTTGCAAGTTGTATGCACCTATTATGTGTTATGATCTGTAGTCCCCGAGGTGACAATAATTAGGATTCACTCCGGTGATGACCGTAGAATGAGGAGTTAATGTATTCACCATCTGTTAATGATTTGTTCCAGTTCTCTATTAAAAGGAGGCCTTAATATCCCTTAGATATCCATATGGACCCCGCTACCACGGGAGGGTAGGAAAAAAGCTATCATGCAAGTTCTTACTATAAGCACGTATGACTATATACAGAATACATGCCTACATTGAATTGACGAATTAGAGCTATTGTGTATCGCTCTAGGTTGTGACTGTTACATGATAATTGTCATCCAAAACAAATATCCATTTTGGATCCAATTACTACACTTTTCTCATATTGACCTTTGCTAAGTTACTACTACTGTTGTTACAATCACTACAAAACTGCTACGGTTACTGTTACTACTGTTACGACTCCTATCAAACTATCATACTATTGTGCTACTAAATACTTTGCTGCAGATATTTAGTTCTCCGGGTGTGGTTGAATTGACAACTCGACAGCTAATCTCGTAAATATTCTTTGGCTCCCCTTGTGTCGATCAATAAATTTTGGTGAAATACTACCCTCGAAGAATGTCACGATCCCCTATACTTGTGGGTTATCAAGGCATCTCCACTCGCAACCCGCAAATTTCCTCCCACATCCGTCCACGGACAAGTGGGGGGGGGGGGGGGGCAGTCGGCGGAAATGGATGCGGGAGGCCGTCATCCAATGCTACCCGCATACATTTTGACAACAACTCAAATTGACCAGATGAAATCCGATTAAACATGACCGGATTTCATATAAACACAACTGAATTTCATATAAACATGACAAATTTCATTTAAACATGATGTATTTCATCTAAAGATGATGGATTTCATTACATTCACATCAACTAAGCGGAGCTCATCCATCTACGTCTAAATGGTCGCCGGCGCCCGTTCCCCGTGTCCGGCCATGAACAAAGAGAACTGAAGCTTCACCATTTCCAGTTCCGCCTCGGCGCTCTCTAGCTCCGCCTCCGTAACCTCCGCCACCAGAGGCCCGGGAAGTGAAGTTTTCCACTTCCACATCGCCACCAAGCGACTAATCGTCCGCCGACGTTGAGCCCACCAAGCTTGGCATCGACGAGAGGGGAGGAGGGGTGGCCTTCTTGGGACCAGAGCAGCGGCGACCTACCATGCATTACTCTTACTCGCTGCCGGCGGTGCCCGCAGACATGCCGGCTTTATGGTCATCGCGGCACGGCGCGGACTCGGGGATGTCCTCCTCCTCGTCATTGGTCTCACTGAACACTACCTCAGTCACCTTGTTGTCGCACTCCTTGTCAGCACCTGCCACCTCCGCCACCCACTGCCGGTAGCACTAGCGGGCGAGGCGAATCTCACAGGCGGAGCGGTAGGACTCGAGAAGCGCCTCCAGCTCTGCCGGCGGCGAGCTGCTCCTTCGTCGCAGATGCCGCTAGAGGAGGTGGTGGCACTACTGGAGGATGCTGCTAACGCGACACTACAATCAGACACCCTTTGATGAAACTGTGTGTGATGCATTAATCGCAAACGGTGATGTAAAAAACCGTCCAAAAAGATGCAAAACATTTGCGATGGCGGAGACACCAAACATGGTTCAGATTATAGTTGCGTGTGCGATGTGTGGCATATGGTTGATCCATAAGAATTGTTTGCGATGAGGCAGAACAACAGAAACAGTCAGCCAGATCAAGGTGTGTGCAATATACGTCCTACAGTTCACTCCGATAATCTATTTGCGATTAGGGAACGCAACAGAAACGGTCAGCCAGATCAAGATGTGTGCGATATATGGCATACGGTTCACTCGAATGAACTATTTTTGATTAGGAAACGCAAAAGAAAGGGTTCAGCCAGATCAAGGTGTGTGCAATGGAGGGCATACAATTCATTCTGATAAACTGTTTGTGTTCATCCAAGAGAACAGAAATGTTTCGTGTAAACAATATGTGTGTGATACGCGGCAAACATCCAATTACATAGGTGGCTAGTACACACATGAAATTTCCACACACCAAAGTAAACTATTACATGCATAATTAACAAGGATAAACGATCATCTGATCATCATCTACTTCTTCTTGTCACGCTTGCCGCCACTTCT
The DNA here is from genome assembly GCF_018294505.1 of Triticum aestivum. Lineage (NCBI taxonomy): Eukaryota > Viridiplantae > Streptophyta > Magnoliopsida > Poales > Poaceae > Triticum > Triticum aestivum. The sequence goes on from NC_057799.1 coordinate 336,466,425, forward strand.
CTACTAGGATAAACGGAGCAGTATTCTTTACTGTGAATAGTGTGCTCTGTTGGGTGCACAAGTATATTGATCATAGCCTTGGGCGAGAAATGTGCCCGCACGCGTCGTGCTAGCTCGATGTTCCTTCTATACTAAGTTTGCATTAATTGATGGCATTTTATGAAAACACCATCATTTCCCGCCGCCACCCAGCGATATTGCGCATACACCTAGGCGGCGCGCAACGAACCGAGGCAACAAGCGTAGCCTGTAGCACATCCACCTTTTCCAAGCATGCCAACCCACGAAAGTGCCGCCTCTGCCATCAACCTCCTCGACGAGGAAAATGAGAAGGTGCCACGACCCGTTGAGGACGAGGTGCTCCCCGTTAACGCGATGGACGATGCCGTGATGTGTGCCATCGCCAGGGTTGAGCAGACCCTTGGCACGCGGCGCTTCAATGCTGCGGATCAACATAGGCATGTCAGCGCAGAGAGGCTGCAGCTCGCTGCACAACTTGACCAATGGTGCTCCGCACAGCAAGCTAGGCACGTCTGTGCCGATAGGCTGCGGCTCGCCGTAGAGCGAGAGGCGCGGCGGCGCCGCACAACAAGAGCGGATCCATCGGCGCTTTCTTATTGTCGACAGGGCGTCGTAGCTGGGTACACGTCCTGTCAGTACCCCCATTCCTCAACAGGAGTGGGCAGAGGACGTTTGTGTCGTACTTGCACCAGAGGCCGGCCGCATCATGCTTGCACCGGACGCCAACCATGCCGTTCGGATGGGTCGCGCCGTTCGCCTTGTCCGTGCCCCACTCGATGCCAATGCACTGGTCGCTAGGTTCGACAGCCTCCTTGGCCCAGGTGTCCACCTGGGCGCAGTAGAGGAACATGGCCATCGCATCCTCAAGCTGGTGATTGATACATCTCGATCGTATCTACTTTTCCAAACTCTTTTGCCCTTATTTTGGACTCTAACTTGCATGATTTGAATGGAACTAACCCGGGCTGACACTGTTTTCAGCAGAATTTCCATGGTGTTATTTTTGTGCAGAATAAAAAGTTCTCGGAATGACCTGAAAATCAATGGAGATAACTTTTGGAATTAATAAAAAACATTGGTGAAAGAATCAGTAGCAGGGGGCCCACACCCTAGCCACAAGGGTGGGGGCGCGCCCTCTGACCTTGTGGGCCCCCTAGACTTCCACCGACCTCAACTCCAACTCCATATATTCACTTTCGGGGAGGAAAAAATCAGAGAGAAGGATTCATCGCGTTTTATGATATGAAGCCGCCGCCAAGCCCTGTTCTTCCTTGGGAGGGCAGATCTGGAGTCCGTTCGGGGCTCCGGAGGGTAATCTGTCGCCATCGTCATCATCAACCATCCTCCATCACCAATTTCAAGATGCTCACCGCCATATGTGAGTAATTCCATCATAGGCTTGCTAGACCATGATGGGTTGGATGAGATTTACCATGTAATCGAGTTAGTTTTGTTAGGGTTTGATCCCTAGTATCCACTATGTTCTAAGATTGATGTTGCTATGACTTTGCTATGCTTAATGCTTGTCACTAGGGCCCGAGTGCCATGAGTTCAGATATCGTCTATTGCGAATGTACCCCCAAATTCATCTTTCACAGCTAATACAAAATATGAACAACATCGCACACAGTTTGTTGTAGGGACCATTTGCGATGAAAATTCGTGGGTCTACTCAAGTCTTCCTCCATAAGCTTCGCCGGCTTCATCTGCTCTAGTGCCGGTCACCCCCGAATCCATGAATCCCAGATCCCCATTCCCGCAACCCTTCTTGCTAAGAATGACGCTGTGGAAACGCTTCATGAGGGCCCATACGGTGGCCGCGTTCTCCCCGAGTGCCGCCGCCTGTGCCGAGAGCGCGGCCGCCTTCGCCGAGAGGGCGTCTGCTACAGCTGCTACGACGGTGGCTGCAAACACTGAGAGCGCTCGAGTTGCCGTCCGTGCCGCCAATGTCGCACTGGCCCGTGTCGAGGCCATCCATGCCAAGATCGAGGACGCACACGCCAAGATATTTCAGGCCACCTCGGAATCCAGCAGGCAACCCACATCCAAGAGGCGGCAAAGGCCATGGATCACCTGCTTCCTCATGAGATTGTCGAGCGGGAGCTGGAGATGCAGGAGGCGGCGGAGATCGAGGAGCACGGGAGGAGGACTTGCGCATGGCTAAGGACGAGCTTGAGAAGAGCCTATCCATCAAGGAATCGGCGGTGGAGTACCAGCGCGAGCTCTGGCGCAGCCACTACTACGAGTACTACAACCTTGAGGGCGGCACCGAGGACGAGGACAATGACGCGGTCGACTTTAGCTGGGGGACGTCGAGTCCACCAATGGTGGGATGTCGCTAGGACAAGTCATCGACGTCTCATGTTACATCAGCGAGGCGTGGGCGGCGCGGTGGCGGCTTTGTTAAAATTATGCGTACTTAGCCTTTATTTATAACGCTGGTCTTTTGTTAGAGCAATGTTTAGGTCAACTGGCTCAGTTTAATTACTAAAATTGCTCGATTCAGTAATTTTGGTCTGTGTGCTGTAGGCTCTTTTGTGTGCCCAAATTAGCAAGCGATGTTAAATTATGCAATGACGTGGATGAGGATAGTACCCAGGGAAATTTCCATGAACATTTCAATTATCAAACTCATCGCATGCCCGTAAAGCAGAAGAATCATTTGTGATGTACACATTCGTTCAAAGTGAATGGTGTCTGGGGGCACCACGCGCAAAGTTTCCCGCCACCTTTCGAAATTTTTGGCCTACCGCCGAAATATCTACCCCCTCCCCACCCCCTTTTCTCTCCGGACACAAGTCACATTTCCCTTGTTTCCTCCTTCCTTTATTCCCAAGCTATAGCCGCTTCCTCGCTCTCGCCGTCTCACATCCGACCGTCGTGGTCTCCATGGTCTTCTTCAATGACCTCTCCAGCGGTTCCTCCTGCGACGACGACTCTTTCACCACCCGGGCATGCCTCTCTTCTCTCTCTCTCTCTCGGGTTATGGTTTGGAACGAAGGATTTTAACCCAGCGGTCGATTTGAGTCATTTCTTCCTCTTGTAGCTCCCTAGGACCATCAGTTGCAACAAATGGAGCGGGGTGGCTAAAGATCTGCCTGCTCGTTGTCAGCATCAATCTCCATGCGTGAAGTTAGTTGTGTTTGAATGTGTGGACAGTGGGAGGAAGTTTATGGCATGTGCAGAGAAGGTTAGCCCACTTCCGTTGTTACAAGTCATTTGTTAGATGTGATTCAGACACTTTCACTGTGTTATGTTATTCTGGATCTGATTAAGACTGTCACAGTTTCTACCTAGTATCTAAAAAGGTTGCCATCTCATCAGCGGTGCCATTAGTAAATTATTTGGCACCACTTCAGCAGTTTGTGCAGCCAACTTTGGTCCGCACATCCGATCAACCAAGCAGTAAAATACTAAAAACTTTATGGCATGAAGGAACTGGGCATCAAAGCAACTCCGGATTCGGGTTCCCTGATCTTTTTCCTCTGCATCGGCTCGCCACTGCGGGGCAACGGTCCAAAATGTAGCAAAAGTTGTCTTGACACCGATTTTGGCATACATATATAGTGGACGACCTTAGTGCTATTAGTTCTATGTTAATAAATTTGTGCATGTACACACATGTTAGTATTAATTTGATGTCATCCAAGCACTTTCGCTATGCTATTGCAGTTATATTCAGCTTCCTCATAAAATGTTCAATTTGTTATTTATAGTACATGACTAAGAACTTGTAGCGTTGTTGTAGTTAATTATAGCCTATGATGTTTCTGAATTTGGTTGTTGTCTCAGTAGGAATTAATTCGTTTGCACATTGATCTTTTTGAGAAGATATGTCATAATTAACCTGTTTCTTCAGTTTTTCAAAATACGCATGTGGTGATTTTCTATGTTGCTAGAAACCCATTTTCCCTATAATTGTTACTGATTTATTTTTAAATATTATAGGATGAACGGAAGTGTTCTTACCTGGAGTGAGATGATCAAGAGTGGCCATAGTCTTTGAAGATGTGCCTAGCAAAGCTCTGGAGCCTGTATGAGGAAGAGAACAGAGATAGGCTTAGAGAAAGTGTTGTCAACACTGAAGAATATTTCAAGATGCGGGGAAAAAAAGAGGATGATGGAGAATGAGCTCAGATTTTTAAATTAGACTTTGGTAAGATGGTGTTGGCGAAGGAGGAGGCACTTTACCAGCTGGTCAGTGCAAAACAAGTTCTTATTGAACTGAAAGCAGAGGTGGAGAAGACGAACCTGGCTAATCATGCATTAGTCGATTAGGGAAATGAATATATTGTTCTAATATTATTCTTATGAAGGTGAACTAGCTATATGTTGTACTGTGATGTTTTCAGGTTGCTATCGTATTGTGATGTTAAAATATATTTATGTGCCTGATATGAAATTTTCAAATAGCTGTTCGATATGAAATGTGAATTTGCGTAATACTAGAATTATTAATTATAAACTAATAAACCTGCTAAATGGGTCATGGAACATTGCAAAGGATTCTAGTAGTAAAAGTGGTTGCGATGGATTGTCCAATGCCATACAGTTTTCTTCATCAAATCGTGTGTGATATGGTTGAATAAAACAAATGGTTAATGGAGGCAAAGCGTGTGTGATCACTACACCTATCACACACGAGGCTATACATAAAACTGTGTGGGATGTATATACGAACGGAAATGTTTGTCTAGGATTCACTGTGTGGGATGTGCAGACGAACGGAAACATTTCTCCGGGATTCACTGTGTGGGATATGCAAACGAAGGGAAACGTTTCTCGTGGCTTGACTTTGTGGGTTGTGCAGACAAAGCGAAAAGTTTCTCTGGATGTACCTATGAACGGAAACGATGGCTAGCCCGATCGCACACGAGCTCATTTTGCGTAGCATGTCTTACCGGAGGGCCTATCCCCGACGGTTCCTGGGTCGCGCGGGAAGGAACCCCCCTGTCGCCCACACTCACTAGGCGACGGTTTAAAATGCTGTCGCGGAAAGGGGTTAAAACCATTTGTATAGCACCTCGTTGTACCAGTGTGGTTGTAGGCGGCGTCGGCCTGCGCCTCCCCGAACTGCTCCCCCACTCCTCTTGCACCATGTCCATGTAATGGACACGGGCCTTTCCCATGGTCATGGTGCAATGCATCGGCGAGGGTTGCGCGGAGGAGAAGGATGGTGGCACAGAGGAGCGTGGCGCATGTTCGTCGTTGGCAGTGTCCTCCATTGGGATGTCATCGTCTTCTGGCTGGCTGCCAACCAGCCAGCCAGTAGCAATGGCGGCCATCTCGTTCTTCTGTTCTGACGTCTGCCCGTCCGAGAGAGCTTTTGTGGGGGAGGCCTCCATGGTGGGATTGGTGTAGAGATGGATCGGAGGTGGATGGGTGCGGCTATGGCCGGGGCACCAGCTTTTATAGCAATGGTTGGCAGAGGAGGGACGGACGGGTGGTGCCGGAGGAGACGCCTCGGCAACTGCGTGCCATCAATGTGGGCGGCAGACGGACGGACAGGCGGCTGTCGTGTCATTTGAACGCGAGCAGTCGCCTGCACCGGGAAGCAGCGCGGGTGGCGCTCTCTCGGCCGGTGGCCGCTTCAATGCCGGCGCCAGTGAGCAGTCGCGTCCTCTCTGACGGGGCATGAATGCGGTCAATGATGCTCTGGAGCGGCGCTGACTAAATACGCGCAGGAGGGGGAGGAGTTTTTGGTGGGCTGGGGCGGTCAGAAGCGGGCATGGGATCGGTCCGGACTCCACCAAAGCCCCCCGTGCTTGTCTTCGGTTTGTAGAAGAAATCACATCCGGACCGATATAGGGCCGCGTTGGATGGCTTCCGCTATCTGGACAGCGCGGTCCGAACGCATGCGGGAGGCTTCAGGGTCGGCCCTGGAGATGCCCTTACACTATTAATATGGTTCGACTACACTTTGTTATTAATGATGCTATGCGAGGAATGCAAGGTGGTAAGCTAAGAAGGTAATAGTGGGAGACCATGTTGAGCGCAAGGAGTTCTTTTACCTCAATACATTCATCCTGGGCACTTAGGTTTTTTGCCCCACCCCCCCCCCCCCACACACACGCGCTCACACACCCGGTACTCAAAACTGCATACCTTTTCTAGGAGTCGCAACGTTGGTTTTACTTTTGTTCTTGCACGGAACCACTAGGTGGTTGACCCTGGATGTGGGAATCAGCCTCCATTCTCTCTGTAATTTACGTTGTCCATTGTATATGTATAGGACTAGGGTCATGTATTTATGCCATTGTATCTCCTCTATTCCTTCTGTATATTTGTACATCTTGGGAGACAAGTAGAGGCCGGCCCACCCTGTACCTATATATGTGCATCATGCCCACAATCAATGAATTATCGATGCATGCAATCCTCTATTTCCAATTTACATGGCATCAGTTTAGCATGCCGATCTCTTTCCTCGCTTCTGCCTCTCCCTCCCAACACCGCTCCTCCTAGCCACCGCCGTTGCCCTCCTACTTTCCTGCAGCCACCGCCCCTCTCCTTTGCCACTGTTGCCTCTCCCACGCCTCCTGCAGCCGCCGCCACAAACCCTAGCCGCCGCTCCAATAAAATCTAACCAAAGCCACCGCCCCCACCCGTGCCACCGCAGCATGAATTCCCCCAACTCCTCCCTCTCTGGTAAGTGACGCCCCCGATTCAATCATGCACTAATCATACACGAAAATGTGTATGATCAAGATCAGGGACTCACAGGAAGATATCACAACACAACTCTAGACACAAATTAAAGTCATACAAGCTCTATATTACAAGCCAGGGGCCTCGGGGGTTCGAATACAGAAGTTCGAACACAAATGATTCGGCGGAAGCAACAATATCTAAGTACAAACATAAGTTAAACAAGTTTGCCTTAAGAAGGCTAGCACAAAAGCAACGATGCTCGAGAAGGGAAGGCCTCCTGCCCGGGAGCCTCCTAACTACTCCTGGTCGTCAGCGGTCTCCACGTAGTAATAGGCACCCTCGGGGTAGTAGTAGTAGTAGTAGTAGTAGTAGTAGTAGTAGTCGTCAGTGGTGGCGTCTGGCTCCTGGGATCCGTCATCTGATCGCAGCAATCGGCTATGGGGAAAAAGAAGTAGCAAAGCAACCGTGAGTCCTCCTCCAAAGTACTCGCAAGACTTACATTATAACTATACTAAGTATGCATCTGTATCAAAGGAGTGGGGCTATATCTTTGGACTGAACTGCAGAATGCCAGAATGGAGGGAAAGCCTAGCCTATCGAAGACTAGCATCTTGAAGCATCTTGCAGCATTAGAAGAGTGCAGATTAGCATATTATAAAGTAGTAGTTTGTTGTAGTAACCACGCCTAGAGATCCTTTCTCGACTCCCTGCGAGAAAGCAATCCCAGAGCCATCATATCCAATTCATGCCTTGGCATCCAGTTCTAGTTGTATCGATCGGGATACAACTCCGAGCATTCGTTACCGTGGACATGACTATTCGAATAGATTAAACTTCCCTGCAGGGGTGCACAAACTTACCCAACACGCTCGATCAACTCCGGTTGGACACACCATCAGGTCATGACCGACCTTGGCCGATCAACGCACTGCAGTCCTACCTAGGCTCAACAGAGAGGCCATCATGCCTGTCTACATCCTAAGCGTGCGGGGGTCTTGGGCCCATCGCCCTTTGCACTCCTGCACATTGCATATGTGACCGGTGTCGGTCCTGGCTACCTCCTTATACAAGGCAGGTGCTTAAGCGGCCACCGGGTGTGCGCCGCTCAGTCGCTGACGTTCGAAGAACTTTCGACTGATACATACGACGCGGAGTGCCCATAATTATTCCCATGTGGTGGTTAGTGCGAAAAGGCCAGAGGCCTACTCGGATCACATATCCAAACTGTTAGTGTCTTGGGAGCGCGCGGTAACGAGCAGAGACTCATGATCATGTGACCCCGTCACCCCGTCTCGTGGCCTTACTGGAAGGGCCCGGAATGCCTGGCCATGCCACGTAATTATCTCGCGGGTACCCTCCAGGTCAACCCGACTACACATCAACTCGCGGGTACACGCACGGTCAACCTGACTTCACATTTCTCTCGCGGGTACCGCTCGGGGCCAACCGGACTTCATCATGGTTCGGGGATAAAGTCAAAGTAACCGTGTGTCCAAAACAAGAAGGGGGGAACCCGAGGAATCACCCTCGATGGACTCCCAGTCGATGTAACCATCAAGGTGCACTTGGAGGAATCACCCTCGATGGTCCACACTTGAGGGGTTGCACGATAGAGTCATTATCGGGAGTGGTGAAGGAGGAATCACCCTCACTGGCCACCACCGATTAGCTACAATACAGAGTTAACATCAGAAGCGCTATATGAGGTATCACCCTCGGCACTCGATAGTAGCTCTACAGTGTCGTACAACTAAGGGGGTGTGATGTGATGTGTCGGGCCCTGGACATCGATCACGTTGAGCGAGCCATTGAGCATAAGGCAAGGGCTACTGGGACAAGCTGAGGGGTCACTGGTCGATCACTAACCAACCTATACTAAGTAGTTTAGGACAAGAAGGTAAGGTACAAAGCAGGTTACAAAAAATCAGGCTGTGCATCAGAATAGGAGCAATCAAATAAAGTAGCAAAATATAATGCAAGCATGAGAGAGAATGGAACTGGGTGATATATGAATGATCAAGGGGGTTTTGCTTGCCTGGTTGCTCTGCAGACAAAAGGAATCTTCAGAAGCATAACCATAGTCGAACACCAAAGCATCAAAGGTCTCGGGGTCTACCGAAGAGGAAGGAGGGGGAAGAAACAATAAATAACATGCATACAAAGCAACATAAAGCATGACATGACTGTAAGCTATGCTAAGGGTGACCTAACGCAGGGCTACACGTTACCGATGAAGCGGGAAAATATCTTGGAATATTTTCCCAGAGTCTGGCATTTTTGGACAGATGAACCGGAGGGGGAAGGATGCATGTTCGTTGTGTTAGAGGCATGTGGCAGGTATGCGGATAGCATATTCGGATTCGTCTTATTTTTTGATCATTTTTCATATACAAATTATTTTCATCTTGACTTACGGTTTATTTACTATTAATTTTCAAAGTTTTAAATCATTTTCTAAAATTCTGGAATTTATTTAATTTCAAAAAAATAAAAGGAAAAGGCTAGGTGCACCCGATCCAGTGGGCCCCATTGACTGCCAGTCAGCAGTCAACGTTGACCCGTTGACTGGTCAACGGGGCCCAGGGGGTCCCACACGTCAGTGACTGGGGAGCCGAGTCAGCACTGTTGACTAGTCAACTGGGTCGAGTGGGACCAAGTGGCAGTGACTATTTATTTAACCTATATTTAATTAGTTTTAAATCAGTTAATTAGCCGAGTGGGACCTAGTGGTCAGTGGGGGAGGTTAAGCTAACCACGTACTTAGGTTAACCGCCCGGGCCCACATGTCATAGACAACGTGCCAGGTTCAAACACGTGCGCGCGCCGGCATTGCTCCGGCGACCACAAGGGATGGCGGCGCGCTCGGAACCGGCTGTTCCGGCGACCAAATGGATGGCCCCGGGTGCCAAACGAATGAGCGCCTCGCGCCGCTCCTACCTATGCTAGCGGCGAGCGCAGGGGGGTGGCCAGAACGACGGTTGTGGCAATGGCCGAGCGGCGGCCGGAGCACGGGATGGCTCCCTCCGGCGACCACTCGGTCGACCGAGAGGTCCTACGTGATGCAGGTGATGCGAGGCAGCCAAGGGCACTACAGGCGCGTGCAGATGAGGTCGGCATCGACGACTACCAACGACTGTTAAGTGGCGGCACCGGCGGTGCTCTACGGGAGCTAGCCTACGGGACATGGAAAAGAACAAGGGGAGTTCGAGGAAGAGCCGAGGCTCACAACGAATCTCGGGCAGGGCTCGACGAGGTCGGGGACGTGGAGGTGGCGGCGGATCGAGCTGGGGATGACGATGGCCAGAGGTTTAAGAAGGGTTCGATGTCGGGGTGCCTTTATAGCTCGCCGGGGAGCGGCGGATGGCCGGCGCGTGGCCATCCGCATGATGGACGCGGCGCGCTCGTCCATGGGGCTTGGGTGAACAGAGGATGAAGAAAGGTGGGGAGGTGGGCTGGGTGGACTCGGCCGGCTGTATTGTGCACTTGGGCCCAAGTGAAGTTTTCTTTTTCCTTTTTTTGTTTTGTTTTATTTCTGCTTAGCATTTAATTTAAACAGCAAAAGCGGTTTTGTAAAATAAGAGGCTTGGCCCATAATTTACAATACAAATTTAGGCACTGCCATAAAATGGTTTTGAGGCAAGATAATTTCATTTAAATTTTATATAAATGAAATTAGATTAATGGGGCTATTATGGGCACTGTTTTAAATCCTAGGGGCATTTTTTGAGTTTTAAAAATGTTGGTTTTATTTTCATAATAGCTTTGGGAATTTTTGCAATATTATGAACATTCTATTTTTACTGCTGGAACAAATAATTTATTTGTCTTTCTTTTAAATTTGAAATTGGCTTTGATTTTTTATCAAGTGGCAATTTGGCTTAGCTAACTTGATGACATGGCACCATTAGGGGGAGATTACTGTAGCATGACACTAGGGGTGTTACAGGTAACTCCAATCCCTTTGTCAGACCTGAGCCCTCCGTCACTGACGTCCGCAACCTCGACAAGTCGACATCCACACCCGCGTCCCCATCAAGCTGGATCAATCCAACTCCTCGTACCACGCATGGAAGACCTACTTCAACCTTGTCTTCCGCGAGTACTACCTCCTCGAGCACGTCAACGGTTCCGTCGACAGAGCCGTCATGGCGGGCGACCTAGAGTGGTCTGCCATTGAGGCCACCCTCATCCGCTGGTTCTACCTCACCGTCTCGGCAGACATCTTCCACACGGTCATCTCCGAGGATGATGATGCTTGTGCCATGAGGACCAAGATCAACGCCCTCTTCACCAACAACAAACTCCAACGCCTCGTTTTTTTCAGCAAGAATTTTTTGGGTGCCATCAAGATGACACCTCCATTGATGACTATTGCATGCGCCTCAAGAGGATTGCTCACGAGCTTCGTGACATTGGTGCCAATGTGTCCGATGAGCTTATGCTAAGTACCATCACTGCCGGCCACAATGAGGACTTTGGCAATGCGGCCTCCAACCTCACCTTGCTGCCAGACCCTAACTTCCACACTGTAGTCGCATACTTGCACCTGGAGGAACAACAGATGAAGAAGGTCACGGCTTGGGTGCATCACACCACCCTCGCCGCCGGGACCTCTCGCGGGATGCCTGCACCAGCCCCACCCCAGCCGCGGCCTCCCGCCCCACCGGGGTTCTTCCCCCTGCTGCCCACGCCACCCACGCCACAGCTGCAGTAGCAGGGCGGCGGTCGCCGCAACACGCGCCACGGGGGCGGCCGTCACACACAGCAGCAGCAGCCGGGGTATGGATGGCCGCAGCGCCAACTCCAGCCCTCCCCTTCCTGGACCACTGGCCAACCCGTGGACCGTCGTGGTTCACGCCTACCACATGCCGGTCCCATGAGCCCCCGCTCGGGGTCTCCTCAGACCCCGCCCCGCCGCCCCGCGGGCTTACCTGGCGGCGCCCTACCAGGCGGGTGCCGGTGGCTACCCGCCCCTGCTCCCGACTCCACCGGTGGTAGGTGGCTACCCGCAACCGCACGTGCCGGCTCCGCCCCATGGAGGACACGGCCTTCCACCGGCGCCGTAGAATCCGACGGTCCTCGCCGCGCTGCACTCGGTGCCGTCACCCAGCACCTACAATGGCGGCAGTAAGAGGTACATGGAAACGGGGGCTACTGCACACATGACAGCTCATCCTGGTAACCTAACCTCCTCCTCTGCGGTTAACACCTCCACCCGCATCACCCTCGTTGATGGTTCTTCCTTTCCTATCACTCATGTTGGTCATAGTTTCTTTCCATCTAATTCCATGCGAATCACTATCTCTAACATTCTTGTTTCTCCTGATCTAGTCAAAAATCTTGTTTCCGTTCGTCGTCTTGCTCGTGAAAATCCCATTAAAGTTGAATTTGATTATGTTGATTTTTTTGTGAAGGACGCCCGTACCCGGATGGTTCTTCACCGATGTGACAGCCCAGACAAGTTGTACCCACTGCACTCCAGTGCCGCCTCCACCACCGTCCCTCCAGTCGCCCTCTCCATCAGCGTCGACCTTTGGCATGCACGTTTGGGTCTCCCCAACTCCGTCATCATTCGTCTGATTCTTTGGAGTTTTTGTTTTTCATGTAATAAGCTCGACGAGCACACCTGTCATGCTTGTTGCCTTGGCAAGCATGTTCGTCCTCCCTTTAGTGCATCCACAACAACTTCCAATTTTCCGTTTCAGTTACTGCATAGTGATGTATGGACATCTCCGGTTGCGAGCAATACGTGCTATACTTATTATCTTGTGCTACTCGATGATTTTTCGACTTCGTGTGGACCTTTCCTCTTCGCCATAAATCCGATGCCTTAGCTACACCCGCATCATTTTATTCATATGTCACCACACAGTTTGCTCGCCCGACGCTCGCCCTTCAGACTGACAACAGAAAAGAGTTTGATAGTGCGGTCATTCGCCAGCTTATCACCTTTCATGGCACTACCTTTCGCCTCAGATGCCCCTACACTTCACAGCAGAATGGTCGCGCCAAATGCATCCTCTGCACTCTTAATGACTACGTCCTTACACTGTTATTTCACTCCAATGTACCCCCTCGGTTCTGGCCTGATGCTCTCGCCACCGCCACTCTTCTCCTTAATATTCGACCGTGTCGTCCTCACTAGAACTACACCCCTCACCATCTTCTCTTCGGCACTCCTCCGTCCTACAATGGTCTTCGCACCTTTGGTTGTCTCTGTTATCCTAGTATAGCCTCCACCACACCCCACAAGCTGGCACCTCATTCCATAGCTTGTATTTTCCTAGGATATCCCTCCAACACCAAAGGTTACCGGTGTTATGATCCTATCTCTCACCGTGAGTAGCGCATGTACTTTGATGAGCGTGTGTTTCCTTTTCACCAGGTACAACCATCTGCAGTGGATTCCGTACCACTTCTAGTCGCCCCTCCGGCATGGCGCGAGTCTCGAGCACGGCCTACCCCTGCCACCTCCGTTGGTAGGCCGCTCTCCCCGCCACGCGCCCCTACGGGTAGGGCTGCCTTCGCCGCCCCCTATAGTGTGGCCGACTTTGGCGCCCCGCCCCCCTCGGGCGCGGACCCTTTGGGTGAGGCTGCCTCGTGCACGGCTACCACCGCTAACTCGACTGTGGTGGACTCGACCCCATCCTCGTCCGTCGCTCCCTTGGTGTCCGCTCCGTCATCCACTAGCATGATGACACGGGCCTGCACCGGTATACACCGGCCCAGCATGCGTTACACCTCTGATGAGTATGCGTGTACCGCGTCGGCTCTGCTGTCTTCACCGTCACACATCCCTTCCTCCACTCGTGCAGCCCTTCGTGATCCACATTGGCTTGCTGCGATGTGTGAGGAGTTTAATGCGTTTGCAGCACAACTGCACATGACATCTTGTTCCGCGGCCTCCCCATGCTAACATCATCAGTGCCAAGTGGGTGTTCTGCCACAAGACCCATCCTGATGGTTCTCTCGAGCGCTACAAGGCTCGCTAGGTGGTCCGTGGCTTTCGACAGCGCGCGGGGCGTGGACTTCACCGACAACTATGCTCCGATTGTCAAACCGGGTACGATCCGCACAGTGCTCCAGTTGGCAGTCTCTCGTGGCTGGCCTGTGCATCAGTTGGACGTCTCCAATGCCTTCCTGCGTGGTCATCTCACTGAGCGGGTGTTCTGTGAGTAGCGCACTGGCTTCATTGGCGCGAACATCATAATCAAGTGTGCTTGCTATCCCACTCTCTTTACGGGCTAAAGCAGGCACCTCGGGCGTGGTACCAGCGTATGGAGGCATTTCTCTAGCAGCTCGGGTTTCGCACCACTCGCTCTGACGCTTCTATCTTCGTCTACCATCAGGGCGCCGCTATTGCATATCTGCTGCTCTATGATGACGACATCATCACGATGCAATCCTTGCCTGAGCTCCTTCAGCGGCTCACGACTCGTCTCCGGGATGAGTTTGCCCTCAAGGATTTGGGAGCTCTGCATTACTTCCTTGGCATTGAGGTTGTTCGTCGTGCCGATGGGTTCTTTCTGCATCAGCAGAAGTATGCTCATGAGTTGCTGGAGCGCGCGGGCATGCTTAACCGCAAGCCCGCCCCCATGCCTGTTGACACCAAGGCGAAGGTCTCTGCCTTGGAGGGATCTCCTACACCTGACGCCGCTTTCTACCGCTCCATTGTCGGTGCCCTGCAGTATCTGACGCTCACCCGCCCGGACCTGTAGTATTGATACGTCTCCAACATATCTATAACTTTTGATTGTTCCATGATGTTATATTATCATTCTTGGATGTTTTACAATCATTTATAGCAACTTTGTATCATTTTTTGGGACTAACCTATTGACATAGTGCCCAGTGTGAGTTGTTGTTTTTTGCTTGTTTTTTACTTTGCAGAATATCCCTATCAAACGGATTCCAAACGCAACGAAACTTTTTGGAGATTTTTTTTGGAGCAGAAGACAACTTGGGAGCCAAGGAAGCACCTGGGGGAGGACCGCGGGGCCCAGATGATACCAAGGCACGCTAGAGGCCCCTAGCGTGCCCTAATGGGTTGTGGAGCCCACGAAGGTGTTGGGGAATGTTGCATGGGAAACAAAAAAAATCATACGCTCACCTAGATCAATCGTGGAGATGGACATCTACAGAGGAGAGATTGCATCTACATACCCTTGTAGATTGCTAAGCGGAAGCATTAAGAAATGCGGTTGACGTAGTCAAACGTCTTTGCGATCCAATCACGATCTGTCCCGCGAACTCCCAGTCCAAGTGCTGAATGGACGGCACCTCCGTGTTAAACACACGTATAGCTTGATGACGCCTTCACCTCCTTGATCCAGTGAGTGATGGTGAAGTAGTAGCTCGAGTCCTCCAGCAGCACGATGGCGTGATGGCGGTGGTGGTGGAGAAATCTCAGCAGGCCTTCGCCAAGCCTCACAGAGAAGAACAAGGACTACGAGGGAGAGGGAGGGCAGCACCGTGGCATAGATGGGTGCGGTTGCCCTCCCTCTACCCCTCTATATATAGGGGGAAGGGAGGAGGAGGGGCACCCTAGGATTCCTTAGGGGGGCGGCCGTCAAGGGAAAACCCTAGATGGGTTTTGGTGCGCCTCCCCCCGGGAGCCTTGGCCCCGAAGGCAAAGGGGGTGGCTGCCCTAGGGGGCGCCCCACCCCTTCTGGTTACGTGGGATGGGGTGAGGGGTGCGCCCAGCCCCTTAGTGTGCTGGTGTGCCCCTCCCCTAGGCCCATGAGGCCGGCCCAACACTTGCCTGGGCCCCCAAAACCCCTTTCGGTCACACTGGCCAACACCCGGTACCCCCAGAACAATTCCGGACTCCAATACCCTTTGTCCAATATATCAGTCTTCACCTCTGGACCCTTCCGGAGTTCCTCGTCATGTCCGAGATCTCATCCGGGACTCCGAACAACCTTCGGTGACCACCATAACAAGTCAACTATACTTATATCGTCACCAAATGTTAAGTGTGTAGATCCTGCGGGTTCAAGAACTATGCGGACATGACCGAGACACCTCTACAGTCAATAACAAATAGCGGGACCTGGATGCCCATATTGGTTCCTGCATATTCTACAAAGATCTTATCGGTCGAACCTCGATGTCAAGGATTCAGCTAATCCCCTATGCAGTTCCCTTTGTCCATCGGTATGTTACTTGCCCGAGATTCGATCGTCGGTATCCCCATACCTAGTTCAATCTCATTACCGGCAAGTCTCTTTACTCGTTCCGTAATACAAGATCACATGACAAACTCATGGTCACAATGCATGCAAGCTTATTGTGATGTCGTATTACCGAGTGGGCCCTGAGATACCTCTCCATCATACGGAGTGACAAATCCCAGTCTTGCTCCATGCCAACTCAACAACCACCCTCGAAGATACCTGTAGAGCACCTTTATAGTCACCAGTTACGTTGCAACGTTTGGTACACGTAAGGTACTCTTCCGGTGTCAGTGAGTTGTATGATCTCATGGTCATAGGAACATATATACTTGACATGCAGAAAACGGTAACAATAAACTTGATACTATCATATCCTACGTTTATAGCTTGGGTCTTGTCCATCACATCATTCTCCTAATGATGTCATCCCATTATCAAATGACAACTCATGTCTATGGCTAGGAAACCATAGCCATCTTTGATCAAAGAGCTAGTCCGGTAGAGGCTTAATAGGGACATGTTGTTGTCTATGTATCCACACATGTATTTGAGTTTCTAGTCAATACAATTATAGCATGGATAATAAATCATTACCATGATAATTAACTTTTTTACTAGTAGGAAATATAATAATAACCACTTTATCATTGCCTCTCGGGCATATTTCCAACAGGGGGTCTCCTCCACCGCCTCTCAGTTCTATAAACCCAAATATTCCAGAAACCCTAGGGGAGTCAACGAAACACAATTCCAGCCGCCGCAAGTTCCAGAGCCACAAGATCCAATCTAGAGCCCTATTTCGGCTCTCCGCCGGAGGGGAACACGATCATGGAGGGGTTCATCATCCTCATTGGTGCCTCTCCGATGATGCGTGAGTAGTTCATCATAGACCTACCGATCTGTAGGCAGTAGCTAGATGGCTTCTTCTCTCTTTTTTATTTTCAATACAATGGTCTCTTGGAGATCTATTTGATGTAATGACTTTTTGAGATGTGTTTGTTGGATCCGATGAAGTTCGAGTCTATGATAAGATTTGTGTCTTCTTTGATCTCTTATATGCATGATTATTTATATCCTCGTATTTCTTCTCCAAATCTTTGGTTTAGTTAGGCCAACTAGATTGATTTTTCTTGCAATGGGAAGACGTGCTTTGTGATGGGTTCGATCTTGCGGTGTCGTCACCCAGTGACAGAAGGGGTAGCGAGGCACGCATGTATCGTTGCTATTAAGGATAAAAAGATGGGGTCTATTCCTACATGAATAGATCTTGTCTACATTATGTCATCATTCTTATTGCATTACTCCGTTTCTCCATGAACTTAATACACTAGATGCATGTTGGATAGCGGTCGATGTGTGGAGTAATAGTAGTAGATGCAGGCAGGAGTCGGTCTACTAATCTTGGACGTGATGCCTATATACATGATCATTGCCTTGGATATCACCATAATTATTTGATCTATCAATTGCCCAACAGTAATTTGCTTACCCGCCCTGTGCTATTTTCTCGAGAGAAGCCACTAGTGAAATCTACGGCCCCCGGGTCTATCTTTTATCATATTTGCTTTTCGATCTATCTTTTGCCATATTTTCAGATCTATTATTCCAAAAACCCAAAAATACCTTGCTGCACTTCTTATTTACTTATTTTATTTCATGTTTTGTTCAGATCTATTTATGTACAAATCAATCTATCTTTTTACCATGGAGGGATTGACAACCCCTCTTACGCGTCGGGTTGCAAGTATTTGTTCTTTATGTGCAGGTACCGTTTACATAGTATTTCTTGGTTCTCCTAATGGATTGATACCTTGGTTTCACAACTGAGGGAAATACCTACCGTAGTTGTACTGCATCATCCCTTCTTCTTTGGGGAAACACCGGCGCAGTTTCAAGCCGCATCAAAAGGAATTTCTTGTGGTGTTGCCGAGGAGTCATCATCAACATCTATCAGGTTCCTAATCACAAATCTCATCTCCTTGCAATCTACATTATTTTCCATTTTCCTCTCGTTTTCATCTCCCCCACTTCACAAAAAAATGCCTTTTCATTTGCCTTTTTCTCGTCAGATATATCTTTTTGCTTGCAATCTTGTTTGTGTAGTCATGATGTCTCAAGAAAATACCAAATTGTGTGATTTTTACAATACCAATAATAATGATTTTATTAGCACTCTGATTGCTCCTCCCGCCACTAGTGCAGAGTCTTGTGATATTAATGCCGCATTGTTGAATCTTGTCATGAAAGATCAATTTTATGGTACTCCTAATGAGGATGTCGCGTCCCATCTAAACTCATTCGTAGAATTGTGTGATTTGCAAAAGATAAAAAATGTGGACAATGATATTGTGAAGTTGAAATTATTTCTGTTCTCTTTGAGGGATCGTGCAAAAGAATTGTTTTCTTCTTGCCTCGCAATAATATCGATTCTTGGGATACGTGCAAGGATGCTTTTATTACTAAGAATTTCCGCCCACGAGAATTATTTCCCATAGAACTCAAATCATGAATTCTACGCAACATGAGCATGTATATCTTGCACAATCTTGGGAAAGAATGAAATTGATGCTAAGAAATTGTCCTACCCATGGTTTAAATCTTTGGATGATTATACAAAAAATTTATGCGGGGTTGAATTTTGTTTCTAGAAATCTTTTAGATTCCTCCACGGGTGGTACTTTTATGGAAATTACTTTGAGAGAAGCTACTAAATTGCTAGACAATATTATGGCAAATTATTCACAATGGCATACCGAAAGAGCTCCTACTAGTAAAAAAGTTAATTCGGTTGAAGAAATTTCTTCTTTGAGTGAAAAAGTTGATGCTCTTATGAAATTGGTTGCTAATAAAAGTGCTCCTATTGATTTTAGTGATGTGCCTTTGTCTACCTTGATTGAACAAATTAGTGATGCCGTAGATGTGAAGTTTATCTCGCGAAACAATTTCAATAACAATGCTTATAGAGGCAATTTTAATCCTAGGCCTTTTCCTAGTAATTCCTCTAATAATTTTGGTAATTCCTATGGTAATCCTTCTTATAATAATAATAGGAACACCTCTGATCTTGAGAATAATATTAAAGAATTTATCAATACTCAAAAAGTTTTCAATGCTACAATAGAAGAAAAGTTGAATAAGATTGATGATATGTTTAGAAGCATTGATAGAATTTCTCATGATGTAGAAAATCTCAAGATGAAATTTTTTTGCCCAAGGTTGAGGAATAAATTAAAGCTTTATATGTTTCTATGGATGAAAGTAAGAAAAGAACCGCTATGCTTAGAGCTAAAAGAGAATTTTTAGAAAAAACATTTTCTAGCGATTGCTTTCATAAAAATGATGAAGATCTTAAAGTGATTGGTGTTTCTTCTATTGATTCTTTGTTTAGCAAAATTAAGATTGATGATAAAGGGACTGGAGAAGAGTCAACTTTAGCTAGAAGGCGTCCTGATAATTTGGAGGGTGAAAATCATGTTGAGGAAATTGATAAAAGTGGGTTTGGAGAGGTCAAAACTTTAACTAGTGATGTGCCCACTCTTTTGGATTAGAAAGACTTTAATTATGATAATTGCTCTTTGATTGATTGTATTTCTTTGTTGCAATCCATGATTAATTCACCCCATGCTTATGAACAAAATAAAGCTTTTACTAAACATATTGTTGATGCTATGATGAAAGCTTTGGAAGAAAAGTTGGAATTAGAGATATCAATTCCTAGAAAATTACATGATGAATGGGAACCTACTATCAAAGTCAAGATTAAAAATTATGAGTGTTTTGCTTTATGTGACTTGGGTGCTAGTGTTTCTACAATTCCGAAATCTTTATGTGATGTGCTTGGTCTTACCGATATTGAAAATGTTCTCTAAATTTGCACTTAGCGGATTCTACTATCAAAAGGCCTATGGGAAGAATTAAAAATGTTCTTATTCTAGCAAATAGGAATTATGTGCCCATAGATTTTATTATTCTTGATATTGATTGCAATCTGTCTTGTCCAATTATTCTTGGTAGACCGTTTTTACGTACTATCGGTGCCGTGATTGATATGAAAGAAGGCAATATTAAATTTCAATTTCCACCAAGGAAGGGTATGGAACACTTCCCTAGAACTAGAATTAAGCCACCATATGAATCAATCATGAGGGCATCGTATGGATCTAGAAATAAAGATGACAATACTTAGATCCTTGCCTTATGCCTAGAAAGGGGCGTAAAATGATAGCGCTTGTTGGGAGGCAACCCAATTAATAAAATTTATTTTTGTCTTTTTCTTTCTGTTCTTGAGTGATTGCACAATTAGGCCTCTGTTATGATTGTGTTTTTTGTGTTTTAATTAGTGTTTGTGCCAAGCAAAGCCTTTGGGTTCATGTTGGGTGATAGTTGATTTGATCTTGTTGAAAAACAGAAACTTTTGCGCTCAGAAAAATAATTTTCACAAATCACAGAAACGTGATTTTGCTCTAAATTTATTACACAATATTGATATACAAACTGACCATGTTGTCCTAATTTTTCAGAATTTTTGGAGTTACAGAAGTATACGAAGTTCACTGATTACTACAGACAGTTCTGTTTTGACAGATTCTATTTTCTTTGCATTGTGTGCTTATTTTGATGAATCTATGGTTTGTATTGGAGGGTATGAGCCATAGCAAAGTTGGAATATAGTAGATATAATGCAAGAATAAAATATGAATGGGTTTGCAACAATACTTAGAGTAGTGATTTGCTTTGTTATACTAACGGATCTGACGAAGGTTTTGTTGAGTTTTGTGTTATTGAAGTTTTCAACTTTTCAGTGAGATCACGATGGATGAAGGAATAAGGAGTGAAGAAGAGCCTAAGCTTGGGGATTCCCATGGCACCCCCAAGTTAATATTCAAGGAGACCCAAGCAACTAAGCTTGGGGATGCCCCAGAAAGCATCCCCTCTTTCTTCTAACAACCATCGGCAATTTTACTTGGAGATATATTTTTATTCGTCACATATCATGAGTTTTGCTTGCAGCGTCTTGTATGATATGAGTCTTTCCATGTTTTGCTTCTTATTTTGTGTCATCTATCCTTGCTGGACACACCTATTTGAGGGAGCCAAAATTATGCTATGACTTGTTAGAATTGCTCTCTATGCTTCACTTAATCTTTATGGGCTATGGAATTGCTCTAGTGCTTCACTTATATCTTTTTTACCACGGTGTGCTTAATTTAAGATATGATGATAGTAATATGTGAGTCATGTTGTTGAGTAATTATGCTTTAGTAAGAATATTGGTGTTAAGGTTTGCGCTTCCCTATGCAAGCACGGAAGTCTATAGTTATGCAATGAAATTACATCCTACTTGTGGTGCATTATTCGGTGTTAGTTATGCTTAATGCTCGTTTGCGTGAATTTTCCTTTCTTGGTTGGATGCTTCTCAATCTATTTGCTAGCCTTCATTTGTACTAAGTAGAAATACTACTTGTGCATCCAAAATCCGTAAACCCAGTTTTGCCATATGAGTCCACCACACCAACCTATATGCGGTATTTCTGTGCCGTTCTAATTAAATTTGTATGTGCCATCTCTAATTTTCAAAATGAATTTCCTTTTTTGTGTGCTCGTAGATCTCATGAAGCGGCAGGGGGTGGCCAATATTTTCCATACTAAATGTGTGATTCTCAAGATGAGTGTTTATTCACTTGTCATTGCACGAGAGTATGGCAAAGGTATTAGGGATGCCCGGTCCCGAAATGAAAAATGAATTTACTTTATGTTGTCAAATAATAAATTCCTTGGAAAGTGTTGGTATGGACGGCACCCATGGATTCGGTTAGCCGTGGAATCTGAATGTATGGTGGAAAAAGGAATAAACCTTATTTCTGTTTGGGAACCACCTATGATATATCTAGCATGGAAAGTATTGGAAACTACTCGATCATTTTCGTTGACAGGAAAGGCATGCCACCCAAAATGTTTTATCTCTATCTTTTTCACTTTGAGCTCTGGCACCGTTACAAATCCCTACTACCCTCTGCGAGGGGCCTTTCTATTTACTTTATGCATTTTTTTTGAGTCTCCATCTTCTCTTATAAAGCACCAACTAAGGGGCACTATGATCGTACTTGAGCATTGGGTGTAGCTAATATGCGAGTGTGTTCCATGAATGGATCGATAATTGAGCATAATGGGCTAGGGATAACTTTCTTTAGTGTTGATATTTTGAAAGACATGGTTGCTCATTGATATGCTTGAGAATTGAAGTCTTCATGTCAAAACTAGACTATTGCTTTGAACCATCTAAAAGTCCAAATGTCCATGCTACAAAAGAAAAGAATATGTGATGAACATGTTAGGCAACATTCCATGTCAAAAATTCCGTTTTTATCATTTACCTACTCCAGGACGAGCAGGAGTTAAGCTTGGGATGCTGATACGTCTCCAACGTATCTATAATTTTTTATTGTTCCATGCAGTTATATTATCATTCCTAGATGTTTTAAATCATTTTATAGCAACTTCATATCATTTTTTGGGACTAACTATTGACATAGTGCCCAGTGTCAGTTGCTATTTTTTGCTTGTTTTTTTACTTCGCGGAATATCCCTATCAAACGGAGTCCAAACGCAGCGAAACTTTTTGGAGATTTTTTTGGACCAGAAGACAACTTGGGAGCCAAGGAAGCACCTGGGGGAGGCCCGTGGGGCCCACAAGATACCAGGGCGCGCCAGAGGCCCCTGGCATGCCCTGATGGGTTGTGGGGCCCACGAGGGTCTCCTCCACCGCCTCTCAGCTCTATAAATACCCAAATATTTCAGAAACCCTAGGGGAATCGACGAAACACAATTCCAGCCGCCGCAAGTTCCAGAAGCACGAGATCCAATCTAGAGCCCCATTCCGGCACTCCGTCGGAGGGGAACACGATCACGGAGGGGTTCATCATCCTCATTGGTGCCTCTCTGATGATGCGTGAGTAGTTCATCATAGACCTACGGATCCGTAGGCAGTAGCTAGAAGGCTTCTTCTCTCTTTTTGATTCTCAGTTCAATGGTCTCTTGGAGATCTATTTGATGTAATGACTTTTTGCGGTGTGTTTGTTGGGATCCGATGAATTTCGAGTTTATGATCAGATCTATATCCATGAATATTATGTGAGTCTTCTTTGATCTCTTATATGCATGATTATTTATAGCCTCATATTTCTTCTCCAAATATTTGGTTTAGTTAGGCCAACTAGATAGATTTTTCTTGCAATGGGAAGAGGTGCTTTGTGATGGGTTCGATCTTACGGTGTCCTCACCCAGTGACAGAAGGGGTAGCGAGGCACACACGTATCTTTGCTATTAAGGATAAAAAGATGGGGTCTATTCCTACATGAATAGATCTTTTCTACATCATGTCATCGTTCTTATTGCATTACTCCGTTTCTGCATGAACTTAATACACTAGATCCATGCTGGATAGCGATCGATGTGTGGACTAACAGTAGTAGATGTAGGCAGGAGTCGGTCTACTAATCTTGGATGTGATGCCTATATACATGATCATTGCCTTGGATATCGTCGTAATTATTTGATCTTCTATCAATTGCCCAACAGTAATTTGTTTACCCACCGTGTGCTATTTTCCCGAGAGAAGCCACTAATAAAATCTACGGTCCCCGGGTCTATATTTTATCGTATTTGCTCTCCGATCTATATTTTGCCATATTTGTTTTCAGATCTATTATTCTAAAAACCTAAAAATACCTTGCTGCACTTTTTCTTTACTTATTTTATTTCGTGTTTTGTTCAGATATATTTATCCAATCTCATACAAATCAATCTATCTTTTTACTGTGGAGAGATTGAAACCCCTCTTACGCGTCGGGTTGCAAGTATTTGTTCTTTGTGTGCAGGTACCGTTTGCATAGTGTTGCTTGGTTCTCCTGCTGGATTGATACCTTGGTTTAACAACTCAGGGAAATACCTACCGTAGCTGTAATACATCATCCCTTCCTCTTTGGGGAAACACCGATGCAGTTTCAAGCCGCATCAAGTATGCAGTGTAGCAGGTGTGCCTTGACATCCACTCCCCTCGTGACTCTAACCGGACTCTGCTGAAGCGTATTCTTTGGTACATACGCGGCACTATGACCTTGGGACTCACCCTACTGGCTTCAGCCTCCACCGACAATGTTTCCTACTCTGACGACGACTGGGTTGGCTGCCCCGACACTCATCGTTCTACATCAGGTTATTGTGTTTATCTCGGGCCCTCGCCGATTTCGTGGTCGTCCAAGCGACAATCCACAGTTTCTTGCTCGAGTGTCGAGGCGGAGTATCGGGCAGTGGCTAACACCGTTGCCGAGTGCTCTTGGCTTCGTTAGTTGCTCCAGAAGTTGCTTTGTGAGGTTCACAAGGCCACGATCATCTACAACGACAACATCTCTGTCGTTTACCTCTCCGCTAACCCTGTTCATCATCGTTGCATGAAGCATCACTGGTGCACGTCGGTCCTAAACAAACGGTTTTTAACCCCTTTCTACGACGGCATTTGGAACCATCGCCAAGTGAGTGTGGGCGATAGGGGGGTCCTTCCCACACGACCCAGAAACCGTCGGGGATAGGGAGCCTTAATGCATACAGTTGTCCCTATATAACTGTTTTCGATATTTTGAATATCCCAAACGCTTCATCCTTGCTACTAGTTTGTGCTCGCATTGCTATCGGAGTCGGAGTTTTGTGGTTCTGCCTAAAACCAGGCAAATTCCAGGCACGGGGGTTTTCCAGGCAGATTCTAGGCACGGGAGTTTTACGATGCCTGGCACATCACAAATAGTTCATGATTATAAACCTTGGACGATGGGTAGACAATCACACACATTTAGTTTTCCCGCACCGTATGTGATAGTGTCTGACATCACACACGCTTTGCAGATGGCAACTTTGTGCATGCTCGCACACGTTTCCTCTCTGTGAATCGTCTCGTATTATGGTGTATATCGCAAACGTTTGTGTTTTACCAACCATGTGTGCCGTAATGACCTACACAACGTAATTTCGCCCTAATTTAATTGCTGCTAATTAAAATTGTACCTAATTTAAACTTGAAAGTAGGCTATAGCTTTATTCATATCCATCAGGTTCAAACAACCAATGCATTATTCGATTCACAGGTACATATGTTTAAGAATTACATAAGCACCAAATAAAGAATGATGTACCAGGGTTCTATACTTGTACTATTACAGATGGTAAAGAAAGAGGCGACAGACATTCCAGTTGCTGAACAAGGTGAAGCGGAATGGCCCTATTGTGCTCTCCTGGATGCAGAAGGCATGCAGGACTCTAGTCCAACCCCTTGTGATGGCCGGCCGCCAATCATGTAGTTTGAGAGGTAATCTTGAGTAAACTGCTTCAGGATCCACTGCAAAAGAAAAAAGATTCAGATATTGTCATCTAACACAACTCATTACGGGCAGTAAAAAGAAGGCTACAGGGTTCTTACTTACCATCCTGCAGTTCACTGTTGTCTTGCATAAAGTGTAAACAAATAGTTCGATTGACATCTTTTGACCCATTTTAATAACAATCTTTATCAGTTTCCTCACTTGATGCTGGTTCATGAATATCTCATTGCCCCATACGCAGAAAGGGTCGAAGTGTGGATCTTTGGCAATGATATATGTACCTAAAAGCACCAAGTTAATATTAGAAGCTAAACAACAATTGAAAAATGATGTAGTACAACACTCCATCCATCCCATTATATAAGATTTTATTACATGTATATCTAGACATCATCAGAACATTAAGGTAACACTCTTCCTTGTTGCTATGTAGCCTGGGATTGCATATTTAGTCATTCAGTACAATGCATGTTGCTAAACAACAATTGAAAAACGAAAAGGCATGTTAACTGCAATATCCTTAACAGCAACCAAATATCGTAATTCATAGTGGTATTGTTGAAACTGTTATTGATGAAATTGAACTGCACGGCAAATAGTTGCACATATAGAGCATCACATTGTGAAGAACTGAAATAAACAAGTCATAAGGACATCTCTAGGCGATCCTTAAAAAGTTAAAGGACTAAAACCCTTAGTGGATATATATATACTCCAGCAATTTTTGGCCTTTTCTAGTCGATCCCCTAAACTTAAGGTTGTAAACTTCAATTTGATCAAGTTCAAAGCAGGTTCAACCGAAAGTAGCATGCATTCAAACATAAACATAGATAGTTTTGCATAACCGAACATAAAACATAAATTTAAACTAAGCTAAACTACTTCGGTCGAAGTAGAGGTCGAGCCAATCCTTCCTCGTCATGTACGGTGTGCCGCGAGCCGGGTCCGGGCCAGTACCGTCGTCGGGGTCGTTGGGGAAGGCACTCCTCCACTCGTCGACGTCGATCTCCTCGTCCTCAGGGCCCACCTCGACGCCCTCCGCGCCGCCGTTGCCGCCGCCTTCGACCTCGTCATCAGAGGAGAGCGCGATAACCTCGCCGCCCTCCGCGCCGCCGTCCTCGCCGCCTTCGACCTCGTCATCAGAGGAGAGCGCGATAACCTCGCCGCCCTCCGCGCCGGCAAAGATCGCCCGCTCCGCCTCCACGAGCTCCGGGTGCTGCCGGCGGAGCTCTTGCATGTAGGCCTCGTCGGCGGCCTCGGCCTCGAGGCGCTCCCACGCCTCGCGGTCCTCCCGCGCCATAGCCGAGCTCACCACCCCTGGCTCCGGCGGAACGAGGTGGACCGGACATGTGCCGAAGGGGAAATTGAGCCTAGCCGCCGTGCCGTGGTAGCGGACCTGCCAGCGGTCGTACTCCATGGCCGCGAGCTCGGCCGTGTGGAAGCTACCGAGCCACCAGCGGGTGTGGGTCTCTCGATCTGTAATCTCGGCGACCCATGTACCCACCGCCGCTGCCGGACCCCGAGGTAGGACTTCGTCGGCTGCCGGGTCCGAGGGAGGACGGGGAAGTCCTCGAACCGGCGTAGGGGCGCGGCGGCGGGCGGATCGGGGGACCGGCTACGGCGGATCGGGCCCGCGGAGGACGACGGGGACACCTCGGCGGCCACCTCGCCGGCGTCGGGCGAAAAGGCCGCGATAAACCTCTTTTTGGCCATTGGCTCCTCGAGCTCCCCGGCACACAGGCAGAGGTTGAGGATGGAGGCGCCGGCGATGGCGGCGACCTACCAATGGTTTCGAGGGTTGTGTGTGTCTGTGTGAGCGGAGGTTTTGGGGTGTGTGTGGAGGGGGGCAAGGTTGTGTTTGAGGAAATACTGCGGCAACTGAAAATTTTACTAGGCGGGAGTAACAAGGCGTGGCTACTGAAAATTTGGATCAAGGGCGAGCAGATATTTTTGAGATTGCGAGGGATGCAGAGGCGGGAGTAAAATGCCGGGGCTACTGAAAATTTGAATCAAGGGACTGAAGCAGAGCGGGAGTAACAGACATCGCACACGGTCCGCACATACTAATCGTGTGCTATCAAACATTAAAACCTTCCAGGCGGTAGATATTTTCGAGATTGCGAGGGATGCAGAGGCGGGAGTTTTTGGGGAGTGAGCTAGTGTGCTTGACACGCCGGCTGTGGACTGTAGCCGACGCACCTTCTCGCGTAAGCCATAGGCGTACTATACACCGACGGTGCTCCAAGATATTTTGTACTACATCTCACACGGTTGGTGATAATAAACTGTGTGGGATCTACTTGATTTGAATTACAAAATGGGGTCACAGCGGCAATGGACGCTGTTTGAATTGCTAGACCTTTTATCTGCAGTGAACATGCAACTATATGTGTGTCGTAAAAGAATTGGAATTATTCAGGGTTCGTTTGGACATTTTATACATTAAACTGGTTTTCTAGCCATTTCACGTGCACAATTCAAAATTAAACTACATGCACATGCTCCGGTGCATACAAATTGGTTGAAAAATCAAATCTGTGTCCTTCAGTGCATGCTTAGGTCCCATGCAAGAAATGGGAATGAATTTTTCGGGGTTCGTTTGGCCTTTTTTATACATTAACTGGGTTTTCTAGGCATTTTATGTGCATAATTCAAATTTGAACTACAAGCACATGCTCCAATGCACCAAAGTTGGTTGAAAAATCACATGTGTGTCCTTGGGTGAATTTCTAGGTCCCATGCAAGAGATGGGAATGAATTTCAAACACCAGGGCACTGTTGATTGCCGGCAAAACGTTGAGATACCTGGTTTTTAAATTCTAGTAAATCCAAAACTCGTCTGAAATTCATGAAACTTGGCATGCTATCATGGAGCGGCATCAACATGCCGTGGTGAAAATTTTGTCCCATTTGGGGCAGGTTTGGGTATAAGCTTCTCACAAACCAGAGCTTCTCACAACAAGCATGATGGTTTCGATAGGGAACGTACCACCTTTGGGGACGGGACGATATCCGTTGCCTCTTATTGCTTTCAAAAAATTTCTAGTGTCAACATAGAACAACAGGAGTGTTGTGTTTAATCTTGGAATTTTTCGGGGTTCGTTTGGCCTTTTTTATACATTAACTGGGTTTTCTAGGCATTTTATGTGCATAATTCAAATTTGAACTACAAGCACATGCTCCAATGCACTAAAGTTGGTTGAAAAATCACATGTGTGTCCTTGGGTGAATTTCTAGGTCCCATGCAAGAGATGGAATGAAATTCAAACACCAGGGCACTGTTGATTGCCGGCAAAACGTTGAGATGCCTGGTTTTTAAATTCTAGTAAATCCAAAACTCGTCTGAAATTCATGAAACTTGGCATGCTATCATGGAGCGGCATCAACATGCCGTGGTAAAAAATTTGTCCCATTTGGGGCAAGTTCGGGTATAAGCTTCTCACAAACCAGAGCTTCTCACAACAAGCATGATGGTTTCCATAGGGAACGTCCCACCTTTGGGGACGAAACGATATCCATTGCCTCTTATTGCTTTCAAATTTTTTCTCGTGTCAACATAGAACAACAGGAGTGTTGTGTCAATTTTTGGGATTTTTCGGGGTTCGTTTGGACATTTTTATGCATTAACTGAGTTTTCAATGCATTTATGTGCATAATTCAAATTTGAACTACATGCACATGCTCTAGTGCATATAAATTGGTTGAAAAATCAAATATGTGTCCTTGGGTGCATGCTTAGGTCCCATGCAAGAAATGGGAATGAATTTCAAACACCAGGGCACCGTTGATTGCCGGCAAAACATTGAGATGCCTGGTTTTTAAATTCTAGTAAATCCAAAACTCGTCTGAAATTCATGAAACTTGGTGCTATCATGGAGCGGCATAAACATGCTGTGGTAAAAAATTGTCCCATTTGGGGCAGGTTTGGGTATATGCTTCTCACAAACCAGAGCTTCTCACAACAAGCCTGATGGTTTCGGTAGGGAACGTACGTCCCACCTTTGGGGACGAAACGATATCCATTGCCTCTTATTGCTTTCAAAAAATTCTCGTGTCAACATAGAACAACAGGAGTGTTGTGTCAATTTTTGGGATTTTTCGGGGTTCGTTTGGACATTTTTATGCATTAACTGAATTTTCTAGGCATTTTATGTGCATAATTCAAATTTGAACTACATGCACATGCTCCAGTGCATATAAATTGGTTGAAAAATCACATGTGTGTCCTTGGGTGCATGCTTAGGTCCCATGCAAGAGACGGGAATGAATTTCAAACACCAGGGCACTGTTGATTGCCGGCAAAACGTTGAGATACCTGGTTTTTAAATTCTGGTAAATCCAAAACTCGTCTGAAATTCATGAAACTTGGCATGCTATCATGGAGCGGCATCAACATGCCGTGGTGAAAATTTTGTCCCATTTGGGACAGGTTTGGGTATAAGCTTCTCACAAACCAGAGCTTCTCACAACAAGCATGATGGTTTCGATAGGGAACGTACCACCTTTGGGGACGGGACGATATCCGTTGCCTCTTATTGCTTTCAAAAAATTTCTAGTGTCAATATAGAACAACAGGAGTGTTGTGTTTAATCTTGGACTTTTTCGGGGTTCGTTTGGCCTTTTTTTATACATTAACTGGGTTTTCTAGGCATTTGATGTGCATAATTCAAATTTGAAGTACAAGCACATGCTCCAATGCACCAAAGTTGGTTGAAAAATCACATGTGTGTCCTTGGGTGAATTTCTAGGTCCCATGCAAGAGATGGGAATGAAATTCAAACACCAGGGCACTGTTGATTGCCGGCAAAACGTTGAGATGCCTGGTTTTTAAATTCTAGTAAATCCAAAACTCGTCTGAAATTCATGAAACTTGGCATGCTATCATGGAGCGGCATCAACATGCCGTGGTAAAAAATTTGTCCCATTTGGGGCAGGTTCGGGTATAAGCTTCTCACAAACCAGAGCTTCTCACAACAAGCATGATGGTTTCGATAGGGAACGTCCCACCTTTGGGGACGAAACGATATCCATTGCCTCTTATTGCTTTCAAAAAATTTCTAGTGTCAACATAGAACAACAGGAGTGTTGTGTCAATTTTTGTGATTTTTCGGGGTTCGTTTGGACATTTTTATGCATTAACTGGATTTTCTAGGCATTTTATGTGCATAATTCAAATTTGAACTACAAGCACATGCTCCAATGCACTAAAGTTGGTTGAAAAATCTAATCTGTGTCCTTGGGTGAATTTCTAGGTCCCATGCAAGAGATGAGAATGAAATTCAAACACCAGACCACTGTTGATTGCCGGCAAAATGTTGAGATGCCTGGTTTTTAAATTCTAGTAAATCCAAAACTCGTCTGAAATTCATGAAACTTGGCATGCTATCATGGAGCGGCATCAACATGCCATGGTAAAAAAATTGTCCCATTCGGGGCAGGTTCGGGTATATGCTTCTCACAAACCAGAGCTTCTCACAAGCAGCATGATGGTTTCGGTAGGGAACGTCCCACCTTTGGGGACGAAACGATATCCATTGCCTCTTATTGCTTTCAAAAAATTTCTCGTGTCAAGATAGAACAACAGGAGTGTTGTGTCAATTTTTGGGATTTTTCGGGGTTCGTTTGGACATTTTTATGCATTAACTGAGTTTTCAATGCATTTATGTGCATAATTCAAATTTGAACTACATGCACATGCTCCAGTGCGTATAAATTGGTTGAAAAATCAAATATGTGTCCTTGGGTGCATGCTTAGGTCCCATGCGAGAAATGGGAACGAAATTCAAACACCAGGGCACCGTTGATTGCCGGCAAAACATTGAGATGCCTGGTTTTTAAATTCTAGTAAATCCAAAACTCGTCTGAAATTCATGAAACTTGGCATGCTATCATGGAATGGCACCCGACATGTTGTGGCTTTTTTCGTGTCCATTTTGAGAGAAGGCGCACTCGAATAATGACAGCCAACAAAGGCATTTTGAAAAAATAGCTGCGACTTTAATATCTCAAACGTTTGTAGAATTCAAACCGTGTGCGTTTTATTAACCATTCACGTGATGCCACGTGTCTTGGTTTTAATGGTTGTAGGATGTGCCGTGCGGATAGCTGCTTGACCTTGACTGAACGGGAGGCGTGCGAGCGCAGTCCGGTGCGCAGGCTGACCGAGAGGCGTGCAAGCTGTCCTCCAACGCAGGCTCACCGGGAAGCGTGCGAGCTGTATGCTATGCAGGCTCACTGGGAAGCGAGCCCTTTGACTTCCATGGCTGCCCGCCTTCCTCTCCATTAATGGCGCCCGAGCCGCTGTTTAATACGGGCGGCCTTATTGTTCGCCTCCCATTCCCCTCACTCCCGCAGACCTCCACCAATGCCATGGCGCGGAACGATCATCTGCCACTAGTCTTCAAGTTTGGTGAAGTCGACTCCGAGCCGGAGGAGATAGAAAATAAGGAGGAATGGGGCCTCATGGACATGGCCCAGAACGAGCTAGCCGCAGCGGTTGCTGCCCCCGCTCCCGTCCCAGCTCCTATCCCCGCGCCCGCGCCAGCGAACATCCCCGTAGCATTGACAGGCTGGTCGCCGAGCACTATCGCAGAGCTGGAAGCCGCGGGCGTCAGCGAGGTCAACGCGGACCTGCGCGAGCTCGTGTACATGCCAGCGCCCGTGCCCGTGCGCGCCCCTCCACCCACCGTGGCGCCGACCCCCGTGCGTTTGGCTGCACCCGCCACGCCCGTGCCCGTGCGCGCGCCCCCCTTAGTGGCATGGGACGCTGCCGTCGACCGCTACCTCTCAGCGGCGCCAGTTGCCGTCCTCCCGTGCCCCGCCCGTCGATCACGCGACGACATGATGTTCGATTTACAAGTGAAGAACATTTTGTGCTGCCTTGAAGACTTCAACAACGGCGTCCCGGAGGACGACAACGACAACGACGGCGCGGCACGCCGCCTCCGCCTGAAATAGTTTTTTGGGGGTTTAACACTGTATCTCGAATTCTCGATCATATGAATATAAATTCGCAGTGTGATTGAATGAAAGATATGGTTTGAACGAACTTGCGATTTTCTCTCTTAATGTACAGACTTATCAAACGATTTTCTTTTGAAAAAAACATCAATGGTTTTTAAATATAAAACACTCATCGCAAACATTTTAGTTAGAACACCCGGATTCAAACCGACAGCTTCCCCAAGAAGCCAAGGGAAAATGTGCCGAGCAGGATTTCTGCATCCCTTCAACGCAAACGGTTGTTTTGCATGACCCGTGTGCAACCACGTACAAACAATTGGGTAAGATTTGCATATCTATCATTTTGGGTATGTTGCCATTTGTCAAACTGGAAAGATTGACATTTGTTTATCTAGTAACATTGCCATTTGTCAACCTTGTAACACTGCGATTTGTCAAAATATGCAGCTAAAAATCACTAGCACTATCTAATTTTTGCAACTAAAATCACTAGCACTGTTCATATGGACACCACTAGCAGGCGTGAGTTGATGGACGCATATGCAAATGTACCATTGATTACATACAACAAGTCATCAGCCCACAACGACAACGAGGATACACGTTGGATTATAGATCATTTCCAACAAAACATTCTAGTAAAGTTTTTCTCACACAACAAATAACAAAGCGATGAAATGAACTTCAGCTCAACCACTCGTCGGCGTTGGAAACGCTTGCTTTGAACCAGAAGTGATTCTCTGGGAAGGGCCAGCTACTGTCAATCTCGAGACCAACGCAGGACTGATCATCCAGGCTGAAGCGGCCTATGTCAGGACCCATATTGGGACGGTAGGGAAGCATAGCAATGTCCGAGGTATAGATACAGTTGCTTCTCATAAATGGTAGTAACGTTGTGTCAACAGCAGCTGGATCGCCTTCCACCATCATTGGATAGTTTTGTCCAAGGAAGAGCGAGTTTCCTCCAAGACTTTCAATACTGAACCAGGGAGAAGGTGTTGGCGCTAGTACACTAGTATCCATCCCGAATACCCTGCAACGGATGTTGGAATAGGTCCGGAGAGTGCGACCATGCGAGACAACACCTGCTTCCTTAGTAACATCAGCAGTGCCCTGTATACAGACAAGAAGAGGTGATCCATCGGAATAAGTTGCCAGGCGCCACTGAGTATATGGGTCCTGCTCGTCCTCATGCTCGTGATCATCAGCATCGTCATCTCCCCCTTGGTTATAAATTTTTCAAGTATAGGTGGTGGAATGTTCACAGGACCTTGGAAACACAAGAAGGTTAATTAATTAGTAAAGGGAAACTAGCTAACCCGCATGCATGTGGATGAAACAATTATAATTACGGTGGAAGACAAACGTACCGAAAGCATGATGATTCCATGCAAAAACAGTGCCACGAGTGGTGGCAGCAAACACAAGACCCTCGTATTGAATTGCATCACAGTACTCATCCGTGTACAGAAATTGATTTTTGAGCAATATCCATCGAGGCGTGGAAGTAAGGAAGGCAACAAGCTTGTCGAAGATAGCAACAACTTCATAGTTCGTGTAATCCCAAGAGCGGTTGGGAACTCGACAAATTGCTATCTTCCGTAGACGACAGTCACCATGATCGTATTTGAACTCACGTAGAATACCGGTGTACTCAACCTCTGGGCAGTCGTCTGAGATTTTTGGAAGTGGAACCCGGTGACGAGTGTACACATTCACAAGTTCCCACTCGCAGTTGTACCCAATATAAACAACCCAATCTCCATTTGCGCCTGCCCAAGCCTTGCCCTCAAGCGATGGCATCTTAACATCATACGTATCATTATCAAGCGGCATCAACTTGCACAAGGCGAGGCTTCCCTCGTCCCCGCGCCAGTCAGCAGGGTCACGGCGAAGAAGATAGGGGAGATCAAACCGCTCCTGGACCCTTGGGTTCCTTGTAATGATGTTATTAGTTGAGTCGAGAATGGTCTTGAACGAACCTGCCATGCTAGCCGAGGTGATGACGTCACACCGATCAATGAGTTCCTCCACCACATCATCTTTCAGATCAGGGCAAGAATAACGGGGTCGTTTCCGGCCTATTCCCTCCATGGAGAAGATGATCAAACAATGGCAGAAGGAAGGGTGAAGGCAAATGGAGGGAGGAAGAGCGTGCGACAGCAGTTCCAAATCGAGAGGGAAAGGCGAAGAGGCGGTGGACGGTTGCCACGGTACACGAAGAGGCGCCTGGGGAGCGAACAGTTGCCACAGAGGTCACACACTGACGACAAGGGCCGAGTGAACCGCATGCGTATATCGCACACACCTTGATCTGGCTGACCGTTTTTTTTGTGTTGCCTAATCACAAAAAGTTCATCCAAGTGAACCGTATGCTATATATCGCACACACCTTCATCTGGCTGCCCGTTTATTTTGTGTTGCCTAATCATAAACAGTTCATCGGAGTGAACCGTATGCTGTGTATCGCACACGCCTTCATCTGGCTGCCCGATTCTTTTGTTCCTCCTCATCGCAAACAGTTAATTGAACTGAACCGTATGCCCTTCATCGCACATGCAACTAAAACCTGAACCGTATGCCATTCATCGCACACGCAACTAAAATCTGAACCGTGTTTGATGCATCCGTCATCGCAAACATTTTATACATTTCTGACGGTTTTCATACACCACTGTTTGCGATTATTGCATCGCATACAGTTTCTCGAAGGGTCTCTGATCGTAGTGTCGCGTTAGCAGCATCCTGCAGTAGTGCATATTGAGCTTGATATACACTTCATTCGCGAACAGGTGGCGCCTGGGAGGGTTCGTGTTCTACACGTACCTACCGCTCAGTAGTTCGCCGATGTTATGACAAAGGGACTACCGACCACAGTCTTTGAGGAGTTTCGGTCCAGTCTCTGCGTCTCCGGTGATGCTTTGACTGCGGTTGAACATATGTTGTCCATTGTACATGTATAGAACTAGGGTCTTGTATTTATATTGTTGTATCTCCTCTCTCCCTTCTGTATATTTGTACATCTTGGGAGACAAGTGGAGGCCGGTCCACCCTGTACCTATATATGTGCATCATGCACATGATCAAAGTACTATCGATGCTTGCAATCCTCTCTTTCCAATTTACACTCCCAAAACCAAAAACATGATAGTGAAGCCAACCAACGGAAAATCAATTGGCCGGCGACTAAATGCATCTTCGAAGCGGACCCTCAACCGTCCGCATTTGCCCGGACTGACCTATTCGGACATAGTTTGTATTCAACGCGATACTCCATCAGTTCGTCGACGCGTCCGGACGTCCATTTTCCCGCACATTGGAATCAAACCTGGGGGCTTTGCAGGAGTCCATACATCCACGTGATGAATTGGCGGATGCTAGCTAGCATTTGGCAGATACTATAGCTATTAGCATTTGGCGGAAGCAAACTAGTTTGGCCGAAAACGTGAAAATGGTAGGGGAGCTGGGGCGATTTTGAATTCGCCGGCTCTGTGCCACCTAGGCTCTGCGCTCGCCGCCGGTGTGATGGTTTCTGCTGGTGCGGCCGTCCCGTCCGGGCGCGGCGCTGCTGGACCGCAGCCGTCTCTGACCTTGCGCATTTCCCGCTCCGCCGTGTCTTGGGCAGACATGGCCAACGCCGACGAGGAGGGCGGCCAGGTGGAGCTCCTTGTCTCCTTGCCGCCGCCGATACTTGGGGAATTTTTGGCGGTGGCGCATCCGTCTCGGCAACGGGGCTCAGCGGCCTTGGGCGTGGCTCCTCTGGTGGCCCCATCTAAGCCTCGCGCAACTAGGCTACAGGCAATTTTGGGCTCGCTCGCCGGACCGGTGGCGGCGTCGTTCACCGGCGTCGCACGGTGGCCGCTTGGCCTGGGATGCAGTCGGGAGGGGCTCCGTGTCGGTGGGATGCGCCGGGGATCCCGGGGCCCGCCGCCGCCATGGTCGGCGGCTGCAAACCCTACGGGAGGGACGAGCGCCTAGTCTGGCCCCGCGCGGGCGGCTCTGCTTCGTTGTCCGACGCTGGCCCGCGGGATGGCCCGTGGACGCCTGGATTTTGGGGTGCGGCCTAGGTCCCGGTGGGCGGCGTTGGCGGCCCATTCAGCCCAGGCGGCGGTTGACCTAGCCGTTCGGTCGTGGAGGCTCGCCCCAGATGATCCAGACCGATGGATCTGGATCCAACGGGGGTTAACCGATCTGCGGATGGGATGGCCCGCCACCAGGGATGAGGTGGAGCGACTTGGCAGTTCGGCTCGTGTTCTTCCTCCCCAGACGTCGCCTCCATCCCTCGATCCCCTGTACGCGCCCAATCTGCCGCCGTCTTCTGTGCCGCCTGCTCGCGTGCTCCTCCCTATCTTTCCGACTCCCTCTAGCGCCCCCATCCCTCGCTCCTACCTTGAGTTCCTTATGGACAGGGAGCAAGGCGGCGGACAGACACGGCCGAAACGGCCGTTCCCCGCGGGTGCGGCGGGCGCCGGACACTTACGTGGGCACAACCCTGCGCCGGCCGCCGCCACCTCGTGACCCTGCACACGACCCCTGCCTTCCTCTGGCTGGGTCACCGGGCGACCTCCGACGCAAAGAAGCCGCTCGCCGGTGGGCCGATGATGAAGTTTGGGAAGCCTCCCTCCAGCGTGAACTGGAGGCCCGACCTAGTGGGGTGCTGTGCTTCCAGGAGGGCTCGTCCTCAAGAGGCAACCGGTCTTCCTTCCAGGAGCCCCGTGGTGGCTCCCGTGACCGGCGGCGCTCACCGGAGCCGGTGGTGCGGTCCCATCGGGAGGCCCCGCGTGAGCAGCTCGGCGAGGCCAGACCGACCCAAGGTACTAAGTATGCAAGGCGCCGCTGTGGTGCGGACTCCAGGATTGGAGACGACCCGCGGACGATGTGCCGCGGTACTCGTCGCCTCGGCGCTTCGAAGATGCTCTGGGCCCGTCCGAACTCCTGCCCCGGAAGAAGTACAAGAACAAAAAGAAGAAGTGCACCCAGCAAGGACCTCCCTATGGTGATGGGACGGTTCCGGATGTTCGCCCCGCCCTTCCTGGACCAAAGCAGGAGGCTTCGGTGCCGCCCCCGGCTAGGAGCGGACGGTCCAGGTCTTGGGAGGAGATGATGTGTATCAACTGTAGATACACATGGCACTTCTGCTCCGAGTGCCCGGCGCCTCCCCGATGCCCCACGACTCTTGCATACTTGGGGTATGGGTATGAGGGCTGTGGTTTCTACTACGTCGACGCGGATCTGGATGAGGAGCCTGTCAGGCCGCACTTGGTGACGGTCTCGCTCGTTCCTGGTCAGACTCTGCCGCAGTCGGTCGTGGTTACTGCGGACCTCATTCGCGACGAGCTGACGGCCTACATCGGCGATTACTGTGACAGAGACTTCTCCTGGGTCGTCACTGAGACTGCACCTCTGGTCTTCTCTTTGTCATTCCCTTCTGCTGAGCTTCTCCGTGTTTGCACCCATGACAACATCAAATGCCCACTCAAGAAGTTCCTCATCTCCGTCAAGGAGGCCACCGCGGAACCAGATTCGGTCCCACCGTTGACCGCGGTATGGGTGCTGGTATACGGGCTCCCAAAGGGAAGCAGGCTCGCCCCTAGAGGGGGCAAGCTTGAGCACATTCTCAAGGCTGTCTCGGAGCCGGTGGGCAAGCTCTTATCTGTTGATCTCGCCTCCCTGGAGGGAGATGATCCGGCCCGTATCGAGGTTCTGTGCCCGATGCTGGCCGATGTGGAAGGCTTATCCTTGATCTTCTACTTTGGTAAGAAGGGTGGGCGTCTCACCTATGAGGTCGATCTGGAGGAGCTCGAGAGCCCGTCGAGAGTGATCCCGCCTCCCCTGCCACCGGCTCCCACCGATGACCGGCACGACGGGGGTGAGGAGGGTTCTGATGAGTCCTTGTCCGAGGATGATGACGTCCCTCTGGTGAAGGACTCCGACCAGCAGAGCCCCGCTCGCGTTGCCGAGGCGGGGTCGGGGCCCCCAGGGCTGCCACCCTGGCCCTCACTAGAGGCGGACTGGCATCGCCACCACCTGCGGTGGTGAGGCCCACTTCAACAACACCTTCGAAGGCACTGGATCAGGAGGACGATACTGCAAGTATGGGGATGGATGTGTGCCCGTCGTCCTCCCCGTGCTCACCCGGGGTGGTGCGCTACTCTCGCTCGCCTGGGACCCCACCCTCGCCAGTTGTGGCATCCCCGGCACTGGTCCCTGCTACGGCGCCGCCGTCTCGCTTGGGGTTGGGCACGACCGGCACTGACTCTCCCGTGCCCGGCTCCAGGACTCGTTCGGCACCCTCCCCGTCCATGGCGTCTAGATAGAGCATGCGCCTGTCCCTCTCTCGGACTCTCCCGGACGGTCGCGTCCTGACGGTCTCAGAGATGGCTGCCATGAGGGCAGCGGCACGCGATCTCACCCCAGGTATGATAGCCACCACCCCTATTAATTCTGGCTTTGGATCTCGGTTTGCGATTCTTGGTCCGGTTCCGCCTGCACATCTCGGAGACGTTGCTTCTGACTGAGACATTGTCTTTAGGGGCGATAAAGGTCCTCGACTTGAGAAAATCTCGGCCATTTGCACCAAGGAGAGATTGGATGGGGCCCTTGCAAAGGCCCAGGCTCAAGCAGAGCTTGGGGCTGCGGGGAGCTCAGCTGCCACTACTATCTCTGGGCATAGAGAGCCCGGAGTAGTGGCGGGTCCAACCCGCACGTCTGTGGGTCTGGTAACCTCGGAAGCCCTTGAGCTGCAAGGGCCTTGAGGGGAAGACCGCCAACACGACTGAACCCAACCGAGCAACCGACTATGGTGCGCAGTGCTAGTGTTGGCCTCCCTCCTAGGGAGGCTCCGGCTGGCGGCGGCCCCGCTAGGAACGGGCGTCGCGGTCACTTGGATAAGCTGTTACCTCGTCCCGCAACTGGCAGGTGGGCTAATTCAGCCCCACCCGAGGGGCCTAGTAGGACACCGACGATTCCTTTATGAAGCTCCTATGTTGGAACATACGGGGCTTTGGACACCTCGGTCGGAGGCGGCAACTGATTGATTACCTTAGGCAGGAGGAGATAGATATAGTTAGTCTGCAAGAGACGATTAGGCAGGACTTTACCATCCAGGAGCTCCAGGGACTCTCGCCGCACCCATTTTGCCGTGCAATGGTTGCCGACGACGGGGCTCTCAGGGGGCCTCCTGTTGGGGGTTCGGGAGGACTTGTTCTCGGTTGAGGATATGGAGCGAGGGTAATTCTTCCTGAGCATGTCCATCACTGACCGACGATTGAACCTCCGCTGGGAGGTAATCATCGTTTATGGCCCGGCTGACCACGGGTGGTCAGTAGACTTCTTGGCTGAGCTTCAGGATAAGGTCGCTCGCTGCACTACACCGGTAGTGGTGGCCGGCGACTTTAACTTGATTCGGACTGAGGCTGACAAGAGCACCCCTAATGTGGACCGGCGACGCATGTCCATGTTCAACGACTTCATTGCGAATATGGCCTTACGGAAGATAGCCCACGTAGGGGCTAGATTCACATGGACAAACAAGCAGGCGGATCCCATCCGGAGCGTGTTAGATAGGGTCCTGGTGTCTATACAGTGGGAGGTCATGTTCCGGCTCTGCTCGCTTCGGGCGGTCATGCGGATTGGGTCTGACCATGCTCCCTTGCTATTCTCCTCTGGGAAGGGGAGCCACCACGAATGCGACACTTCCATTTTGAACCATCTTGGTTATTGCAGCCAGGGTTCATTGAAATGGTGCGGGACCGGTGGACTGAAGTCGCGGCTTCCCCACCAAGGTCTTTTTGCGCCACGGGCATATGGCAACACTGCAGCGTCTCTCGCCAGTTCATGCGTGGGTGGGGATCCAACCTTGGTGCGGATCTTAGGGTTCGCAAAGGGGAACTGTTGGACCAGATTAAGGCCCTGGATGAGGTGGCCGATTCGACCGGCCTCTCGGCTGACGACTGGCTCTGGCGGTACGCCCTTGAATCCTTGTTGATGGAGATATTCATGGGTGAAGAGCTATTCTGGCAACGACACGGGGTCCAGAAGTGGATGCTTGAGGGTGATGCCAATACTGCTTACTTCCAGGCGCTCGCCACTGGGTGCTGTAGGAAGTGCTCCATCCCGTGCCTCTGGGATGGGGACACCCTCCTGGAACACCCGGACGAGATTAGATCCCATATTTACTCCTTTAATGAGCTATTCACGGCGGAACCCCGGGGTGGGGTATCCCTGGCGGAGGACTTCTGGCCGATGGCGGATAGAGTCTCTGATAGCGAGAATGCGAAGCTTACCATCCCATTCTCCCCGGAAGAGGTGGGCAGGGGCATCGCCTCTATGAAGGCGGGGTCGGCCCCGGGATCGGATGGCTTGCCGGTGGTCTTCTTCCAGAAGTTCTGGGACGTTAAACCAGTAATCATGCCAATGTTCCATGAGTTCTGCATTGGAACTTTTGACATGTCCCGGGTTAATTATGGGGTCATCACCCTTATCCCCAAAATAGTTGGGGCTACAGATATCCGCCACTTTCGTCCTATCACAGTTATTAATGTGCTTGAGTGCATTTTCTCCAAAGTGTGCGCGACCCGTCTAGCCCCTGTTGCAGAGCGCTTTGATCACCCGCTACAGATGACTTTTCTAAAAGGGCGGCGAATCCATGATGGGATCCTAGCCCTTCATGAGATTGTTCATGAGGTCAAGACGCATGGTCATAAGGGTATCTTCCTCAAGATGGACTTCCAGAAGGCCTATGATCGT
This sequence comes from Triticum aestivum, assembly GCF_018294505.1. Classification (NCBI taxonomy): domain Eukaryota; kingdom Viridiplantae; phylum Streptophyta; class Magnoliopsida; order Poales; family Poaceae; genus Triticum; species Triticum aestivum. The sequence goes on from NC_057799.1 coordinate 336,507,355, forward strand.
CTGGATTGGTCCTTCTTGAGGTTGGTACTTCAACGTCAGGGCTTTGATGACAGATGGTGCTCTTGGATCATGCAGTTGGTCCGATCTGGTAGGACTGCTATCAATATCAATGGTGAGGTCGGGCCTTTCTTCACGTCATCTGCGGGAGTGAAGCAAGGTGACCCGATATCCCCTCTCCTCTTTGTCCTTGTTGTCGACGCTCTGGCAGTCATCTTGGATAAAGCTAGGACGTCAGGCCACATATAAGGGGTTGTTGGCCACCTGATCCTGGGGGGTGGGGTCACCCACCTCCAATATGCGGACGACACCATGATTATGGTGGAAGGATCGGCCCTTGACATAGTGAATCTTAAGTTCCAGCTCCTCTGCTTTGAGGCCATGTCGGGACTTAAGATCAACTTTGATAAGAATAAGGTCGTCATTATAGGCTTCCCGGCTGACGAGCAACAACGGAATGCGGATAACTTGAATTGTAGACTGGCATCAATTCCCATTACCTATTTGAGAACGCTGATGGCCGACTCAAATATTCTAATGAGTGCCTTCGATCCATTGGTAGAACGGGTGGCGACGCGGGCTGAGCCCTGGCGCGGACGGTTTATGTCCAAGGGGAGTAAATCGGCCCTTATTTCTGATAACCTAGCGAGTCTCCCCATGTTCTTTCCGTGTGGGCCCAATGGCCCACCTGGCCCCTGATCCGCGCTCTGATCAGGGGTGCCCAACCGCAATATGGTTGACGGGCCCCTGTCACGCGGCGCTACATAAAGAGGTGGCGGCCGGCGGCACGCAGTACGAGGTTAACCGCGTTGCCAGTCTCCCCACCGAAAACCCCGACCCGATCTAGGTCTAGCGCTGACAGTGACGGGAAGCTCCGCCGCCGCTACTGCCTACACATCGCCGCCACCTCCACCTTGCCCACTCTCCGCCATCGCCGTGCGCACCAGCACCACGATGGCCTCCAGCTCGAGTTCATCTACTGCTGCACAAGGTAGGTTCACCGGATCTACTAGCCTACTCCGATCTAAAGACCTATCAATGGTATCAGCCAGATCGGGCTAGTTGATTTTGGTACAAAGAAACAACAACAGAAAAAGAAAAAGAAAAGAGATCCTCTTCCTCAAAGAACCCTAGAAGGGCAAAGAAGAAAAGAGCGCCGCCGTAAGGCCGCGCCTGTTCCTCTCGATCCCGTCGCGCATCGGCAAGCCGAGGCGACAGAGACGAAGAACCAACCCCCCACAGGGGCAAAGTACAGGCACCACCACTGAGCCGTTTGACGGCGACGCGTTCACCATCGAGGTGCTCGCGCACGCCGGCAAAGGGGACAGGGAGGGCGCCGCCGTATCTCGCACCGCAGCTCACCTCTCTCTCTCTCTATGACAAGGAGGTGGTGGATGGGTGAAAAAGAGAAAGAGAAAGGGGGAAAGGGAAGGCTCGCACAGCGCGGCTCGACGCCGTCGCCGGTGGCCGGCGTGGCTCGACCCGCCGCATCGGGAAGGCCGGCTGCGACTCTCTGCTCTCTCTCACGCTCTCTGTTGAAGGAGATGGGGAGAAACAGAGAAAGGGGAAGGAAGAGCACACCCGCGCGACGCGGTGGCGCGGTGGCGCGATGGCTTTCGTCGCCGGCGACCGGCGCGACCGGACCGACAGGCAGAGCCGCCGCGGCGGAGAGAACGAGGCGAGCGGTGCGAGCGATGGGGAACGAGCTAGGTTTCCTCCCCCCCCGACGGGGGCTGCCCATTTTGTTCCGCCGATCGGCGCGCGTGGCCGTTCGATAGGAATTGACGGCTGAGATGCAAACCCTAGCGCGCCGCTGGGCTTCTGGGCCGAAAGTGGACGAGGCCGGCGGCAGCGGCGCGCGCATAGGCGCTGGGCCCAGGCCACAGTCGCGGCCAGCGCGCAGGCCAAGCCGTGGGCCGGCTTTTTCCGCTACGGGCCGCGCGCGCTGGTTTCTGCTGCAGCTATTTTTTTTACAGAGAATAGAAAAAATTCCAAAAAAAGAAAAGTTTATGTATTTTACAAAGTAAAAGTTCCTGTAGAACCAAAAAAGTTCTTGATTTTTTATTCGGTCATAGAAAAGTTTCTGTAAAAATTAAAAAGTTCGTGAATTTTTATTCATGATTTTCCGCTGCGTAAATAATTAATGCTCTTTTACAAAGAAAATAAAAGTTTCCATAGTATTAAGTTTTTTAAGAGCATGTTAAAGTGATTATTAAAATGAATATGATTATGTTATTTTTATGACCAACGTTGTTAATAACATGATCATGTTTTATTTAAAGGTGCATTTATTTCTAATTTTTGCCCAACGGTAATATAGATTTAATTGCATAGACAATTATATGTTTAATTTGACCAACGTTATATTAATACATATGATTGTTATATTAATGTCACTTAAATTGTAATTTCAGGAGGCTTTCATTTGATGAGTTGCCTAAAAGAAGTTCCGACACTCAGAGGTGACAACCACACTGAGTGGAGGAAGAAAGTTGAACTGGCGTTTGTTTGTGCTGATCTTGACTGGGTTGTGGAGAAACCACAGCCGGTCAGACCCACAGAGCCAGTAAGAGAGGCTACTGACGATGATGCTGCATGGGCTAAAAGGAAAGGGGACTATGCTCCTTTGGAGCAGTCCTACCTCATAGATAATCAAAAGTGGGTCAATGCAAATAAAAAATGCATGGCTTTTATAAAGAACACCATTGAGAGCGCCATTGTTGGCTCCATTGGAGAGTGCACTTCCGCAGGGGAGTTGCTCTCAAAGATAAAGAGCCAGTTCACTGGCTCTTCAAAGATATATGCCACCCAGGTGTTAGAGCAACTGGTGACAGAAAAATACACAGGTGGCAGTCATGGCATAAGAGAGCACATCCTCAGGATGAGCAATATGGCAGCAAAGCTCAAACCCATGGATGCGGATCTGGAGATCAAACCAGCGCTCCTGGTCCACCTTGTCATGGCTTCATTGCCGAAGGAGTTTGAAGCTTTTGTTGTGAACTATAACATGTCACCTGGAACATGGGACGTAGAAAAGACAATAGCAATGTGTGTTCAAGAGGAGGAGAGACTAAAAGCCTCACATGATGGTACACTCAACTATGTGCATGGTCACAAAAGAAAGAATTACAATCAAAACAACAAAAGTTCTCCTTCAAAGCCACAAGGAAAAGTTTCCTATCAGCATCAGCGTCAGCAACAGCCTTTCTCAGTGGACAAAGACACTTGTCTCCACTGTAAGAAGACCGGGCATTACAAGAAAGACTGTCCTGTTTGGCTAAAGTCGATCATGGCAAAAAGAGGGATTCCATTCGACGCGGACTACGCTAAGAAGCGAAAGACGCATTGAAGTGGCGAACGGAGTTGAAGCAGAAGTTGAAGCTGTCGGTGATATCTCCTTGGAGTTAGCTGATGGATTCAATCTTCTACTTAGAGATGTTTTATTTGTTCCATCATGTAATAGAAACTTAATAAGTGTTTCTTGCTTGGACAAAGATAATTATGAGTGTTATTTTGGACATGGCAAGTGTGCCATTTGGTTAAATAATGCTTATGTGGGTGATGCTTTACTACATGATGAGCTTTATTTGTTATCACTTCGTGAAAAAGTTTATTCCGTTTGCAATGTGAAAGAACATGTTTCTGCGTCGAATAAAGAACAAAAGAAAAGGAAAAGAACATTTGACTCATCGAAATTATGGCACTGTCGCTTGGGCCATATTTCGAAGGGGAGAATAGAAAGATTAGTCAAAAGTGAAATTCTTCCTCCGTTAGAATTTTCAGACTTAGAACAATGCATAGATTGCATTAAAGGAAAGTACGTAAAACAAATCAAAAAAGGTGCAATCCATAGCACAGGCACACTAGAAATCATTCACACTGATATTTGTGGACCATTTCCGGTGAAAAGTGTGGATGGATATGACTCGTTCATAACATTCACAGATGATTACTCTCGCTATGGTTATATTTATCCAATCAAAGAAAGATCGGAAGCGTTGGATAAATTTAAAATATTCAAAGCTGAAGTTGAAAATCAGCACGATAAAAGAATAAAGATAGTAAGGTCCGACCGTGGGGGAGAGTACTACGGTCGACACACTCCATATGGCCAAGTCCCTGGACCTTTTGCGAAGTTCTTGCAGGAGACTGGCATAGTAGCCCAGTATTCAATGCCGGGCGAGCCTCAGCAAAATGGAGTAGCTGAAAGGCGCAACCGTACCCTTATGGATATGGTGCGCAGCATGATGAGTTATTCCAACTTGCCATTGGGATTATGGATGGAGGCGCTTAAAACCGCCATTCACATTCTCAATAGAGTACCAAGCAAGTCGGTGCCCAAAACACCGTACGAGCTATGGACAGGAAGGATGCCCTCCCTACAACACTTCAGGGTGTGGGGGTGCCCTGCTGAGGCCAAAATGTTTAATCCAAACATTGCAAAGTTAGATCCCAAAACAGTAAGTTGCCACTTCATTGGCTATCCAGACAGATCAAAAGGTTTTCGTTTCTACTGCCCTGACAGATATACAAAGTTTGTAGAAACGAGACATGCAGTCTTCTTAGAGGACGAAATGATGAGGGGGAGCTTGGTAGCTCGGAAAATTGATCTTGAGGAGAAGAGGGTGCATGCACCTAATCCGATGATTCAGGAGCCATTTTTCTCACTACCAGTTGCAACTCCACCCATGACAGCTATGGGGAAAGACCCGGAACCTGTCCGTCAGGAGCCGACTGAACCCGTTGTTGAGCATGAAAGGGAGGTGCAACAGCAAAATTTAGAAGAAGTGCCAGAAGTTGAGGCACAAAATGTGCCAGAAACTGAGGCCCTTAGAAGGTCTACAAGACCAAGAAAGTCAGCTATTTCTACTGACTTTAAAGTTTATAACACAGAAATGGTTCATATGGAAAAAGATCCCACCTCATATGAAGAAGCCATGAGAAGCCCTCATTCATCGAAGTGGATGAAGGCAATGGAAGACGAGATGAAATCGATGAGTTCCAAAGATGTTTGGGACTTAGAGGAAATTCCCAAAGGAGCCAAAACAGTAGGCTGTAAATGGGTCTACAAAATTAAGTATGACTCTAAAGGGAATATAGAAAAGTATAAAGCACGACTCGTGGCAAAAGGATTTACACAAAGAGAAGGGATAGATTACAATGAGACATTTTCTCCAGTCTCATGTAAGGATTCCTTCAGAATCATAATGGCATTAGTTGCTCATTTTGATTTAGAGTTACATCAAATGGATGTTAAGACGGCATTTCTGAATGGTGATTTAAAAGAAAAGGTCTACATGAAACAACCCAAGGGTTTTATCATGGAAGGCAAGGAAAATATGGGATGCCGCCTGAAGAAATCCATTTATGGATTAAGACAAGCCTCTCGGCAGTGGTATCTAAAGTTTAATCAAACGATTAAAAGTTTTGGATTTAAAGAAAATATTGAGGATAATTGCATTTATGCAATGTTTAAAAATGGGAAATATATTTTCCTAATCTTGTATGTGGATGATATCCTGCTTGCTAGTAGTGATGTTAGTCTACTACAAGAAACAAAGAAATACTTATCCTCAAATTTTGACATAACAGATCTTGGTGAAGCATCATATGTTTTGGGCATAGAAATTCACCGAGATAGGAACAATGGAGTCTTAGGACTATCTCAGCAAGCATATTTAGAAAAGGTTCTTAAAAAGTATAATATGCATGCGAGTAAAGCCACACCTGCTCCAATAGTCAAGGGCGATAGTTTTGGGAAATTTCAATGTCCCAAGAACCAGTATGAGATCGATCAAATGAAAGCAGTACCATATGCTTCGGCAGTTGGCAGCTTACAGTATGCACAAGTGTGCACTCGCCCTGACTTAGCTTTTATCACCGGGGTACTCGGTAGATATCAAGAGAATCCAGGCCTAGAGCACTGGAAGATGGTAAAGAAAGCATTGCGTTATGCGCAAGGCACGAAGGACTACATGCTAATATACAGGAGAAGTGATTCCCTAGAGATAAAAGGGTATTCAGACGCAGATTTTGCGGGGGACAGAGATGATAGAAAATCCACGTCAGGATACATATTCACCCTCGCTGGGGGAGCTATTTCGTGGAAAAGCTCCAAACAGTCGATAGTTGCATCATCCACGATGTATGCAGAATTCATAGCATGCTTCGAAGCCACGGGGCAGGCGATATGGCTAAAGAAATTTGTACCCGACTTGAAAGTGGTAGATTGTATTCACAAACCACTAAAGATGTACTGCGACAACCAGCCCGCAGTATTTTACGCTCACAACAACAAGTCGAGTAATGCTGCCAAAACAATAGAGATAAGGTATTATGTTGTGAAAGATAAAATCCAGGATCAAACTATAAGTCTCGAGCATATAAGGACAAAGGATATGCTTGCGGATCCGCTAACGAAAGGCTTACCACCCAATGTGTTCAAGGAACACTTAGCCGGCATGGGTTTAAGGGAAAGCCTTATGATTCCTGGATAGGCCCAAAAGGAACAGAATTTGTTTCTGAACATAACGTATGTTGTAGCTGTATGATTCTAACGGCAATTAAGCCGTGACGATGAAACATGCTCTATGTACCAATATGCGATGAAACAAATAAACTAGAAAGTATAAGGTTAAAAGTAAAAGTTGAGATCAAGGGGGAGAATGTTATGTTGATCTCTTTCCGTGTGGGCCGAACGGCCCACCGGGCCCCTGATCCGCGCCCTGATCGGGGGCGCCCAACCGCAATATGGTTGACGGGCCCCTGTCATGCAGCGCTACATAAAGAGGTGGGGGCCGGCGGCACGCGGTACGGGGTTCACCGCGTTGCCAGTCTCCCCACCGAAAACCCCGACCCGATCTAGGTCTAGCGCTGACAGTGACGGGAAGCTCCGCCGCCGCCACTGCCTACACATCGCCGCCACCTCCACCTTGCCCACTCTCCGCCATCGCCGTGCGCACCAGCACCACGATGGCCTCCAGCTCGAGTTCATCTACTGCTGCACAAGGTAGGTTCACCGGATCTACTAGCCTACTCCGATCTAAAGACCTATCATATCCTACCAGAAGGTGTTCATGGTGTTGGAAATATGCCCTAGAGGCAATAATAAATGGTTATTATTATATTTCTTTGTTCATGATAATAGTCTATTATTCATGCTATAATTGTATTATCCGGAAATCGTAATACATGTGTGAATACATAGACCACAACGTGTCCCTAGTAAGCCTCTAGTTGGCTAGCTCGTTGATCAACAGATAGTCATGGTTTCCTGACTATGGACATGGGATGTCGTTGATAACGGGATCACATCATTAGGAGAATGATGTGATGGACAAGACCCAATCCTAAGCATAGCATAAAAGATCGTGTAGTTTCGTTTGCTAGAGCTTTTCCAATGTCAAGTATCTTTTCCTTAGACCATGAGATCGTGCAACTACCGGATACCGTAGGAGTGCTTTGGGTGTGCCAAACGTCACAACGTAACTGGGTGACTATAAAGGTGCACTACGGGTATCTCCGAAAGTGTCTGTTGGGTTGGCACGGATCGAGACTGGGATTTGTCACTCCGTGTGACGGAGAGGTATCTCTGGGCCCACTCGGTAATGCATCATCATATGAGCTCTATGTGACTAAGGCGTTAGTCACGGGATCATGCATTGCGGTACGAGTAAAGAGACTTGCCGGTAACGAGATTGAACAAGGTATTGGGATACCGACGATCGAATCTCGGGCAAGTAACATACCGTTTGACAAAGGGAATTGTATACGGGATTGATTGAATCCTCGACACCGTGGTTCATCCGATGAGATCATCGTGGAACATGTGGGAGCCAACATGGGTATCCAGATCCCGCTGTTGGTTATTGACCGGAGAGGCGTCTCGGTCATGTCTGCATGTCTACCGAACCCTTAGGGTCTACACACTTAAGGTCCGGTGACGCTAGGGTTGTAGAGATATATGTATACGGAAACCCGAAAGTTGTTCGGAGTCCCGGATGAGATCCCGGACGTCACGAGAGGTTCCGGAATGGTCCGGAGGTGGAGAATTATATATAGGAAGTTCAGTTTCGGCCACCGGGAAAGTTTCGGGGGTTATCGGTATTGTACCGGGACCACCGGAAGGGTCCCGGGGGTCCACCGGGTGGGGCCACCTGTCCCGGAGGGCCCCGTGGGCTGAAAGTGGAAGGGAACCAGCCCCTAGTGGGCTGGGGCACCCCCCTTGGGCCTCCCCCCATGCGCCTAGGGTTGGGAACCCTAGGGGGGAGTTCCCCCTTGCCTTGGGGGGCAAGGCAACCCCTTCCCCCCCTTGTGGCCGCCGCCCCCCTTGAGATCCCATCTCTTGGGGCTGGCGCACCCCCCCCCCAGGGGCCTATATAAAGGGGGGGAGGGAGGGCTGCAAACAACAGCCTTGGGCGCCTCCCTCCTCCCCTGCAACACCTCTCTCTCTCTCTCTCTCTCTCTCTCTCGTAGAAGCTCGGCGAAGCCCTGCACGAGACCCGCTACATCCACCACCACGCCGTCGTGCTGCTGGATCTCGATCAACCTCTCCTTCCCCCTTGCTGGATCAAGAAGGAGGAGACGTCGCTGCACCGTACGTGTGTTGAACGCGGAGGTGCCGTCCGTTCGGCACTCGGTCATCGGTGATTTGGATCACGGCGAGTACGACTCCGTCATCCACGTTCATTGGAACGCTTCCGCTCGCGATCTACAAGGGTATGTAGATGCACTCCCTTCCCCTCGTTGCTAGTATACTCCATAGATGCATCTTGGTGAGCGTAGGAAAATTTCAAAATTATGCTACGATTCCCAACAGTGGCATCATGAGCCAGGCCTATGCGTAGTTACTATGCACGAGTAGAACACAAAGCAGTTGTGGGCGTTGAGTTTGCCAATTCTTCTTGCCGCTACTAGTCGTTTCTTGTTTCGGCGGCATTGTAGGATGAAGCGGCCCGGACCGACCTTACACGTACGCTTACGTGAGACAGGTTCCACCGACTGACATGCACTAGTTGCATAAGGTGGCTAGCGGGTGTCTGTCTCTCCTACTTTAGTCGGAACAGATTCGATGAAAAGGGTCCTTATGAAGGGTAAATAGAAATTGGCAAATCACGTTGTGGTCATACGTAGGTAAGAAATCGTTCTTGCTAGAAACCTACAAACCACGTAAAAACTTGCAACAACAATTAGAGGACGTCTAACTTGTTTTTGCAGCAAGTGCTATGTGATGTGATATGGCCAGAAGATGTGATGAATGATATATGTGATGTATGAGATTGATCACATTCTTGTAATAGGAATCACGACTTGCATGTCAATGAGTATGACAACCGGCAGGAGCCATAGGAGTTATCTTTATTATTTTGTATGACCTGCGTGTCATTAAATAAACGCCATGTAAATTACTTTACTTTATTGCTAAACGCGTTAGCCATAGAAGTAGAAGTATTCGTTGGCGTGACGACTTCATGAAGACACAATGATGGAGATCATGATGATGGAGATCATGGTGTCATGCCGGTGACGAAGATGATCATGGTGCCCCGAAGATGGAGATCAAAGGAGCATGATGATATTGGCCATATCATGTCACTATTTGATTGCATGTGATGTTTATCATATTTTGCATCTTATTTGCTTAGAACGACGGTAGTAAGTAAGATGATCCCTTATAATAATTTCAAGAAAGTGTTCACCCTAACTATGCACCGTTGCGAAGGTTCGTTGTTTCGAAGCACCACGTGATGATCGGGTGTGATAGATTCTAACGTTCGAATACAACGGGTGTTGACGAGCCTAGCATGTACAGAACATGGCCTCGGAACACACGCAATACACTTAGGTTGACTTGACGAGCCTAGCATGTACAGACATGGCCTCGGAACACGGAGGACCGAAAGGTCGAGCATGAGTCGTATAGAAGATACGATCAACATGGAGATGTTCACCGATCTTGACTAGTCCGTCTCACGTGATGATCGGACACGGCCTAGTTGAATTCGGATCATGTTTCACTTAGATGACTAGAGGGATGTCTATCTGAGTGGGAGTTCATTAAATAATTTGATTATATGAACTTAATTATCATGAACTTAGTCTAAATCTTTACACTATGTATTGTAGATCAAATGGCCCACGTTGTCCTCAATTTCAATGCGTTCCTAGAGAAAACCAAGCTGAAAGATGATGGCAGCAACTATACGGACTGGGTCCGGAATCTGAGGATCATCCTCATAGCAGCCAAGAAAGATTATGTCTTAGAAGCATCGCTAGGTGAAGCACCAATCCCTGAGAACCAAGACGTTATGAACGCTTGGCAGCAGCGTGCTGATGATTACTCCCTCGTTCAGTGCGGCATGCTTTACAGCTTAGAACCGGGTCTCCAAAAGCGTTTTGAGAAACATGGAGCATATGAGATGTTCGAGGAGCTGAAACTGGTTTTTCAAGCTCATGCCCGGGTCGAGAGATATGATGTCTCCGACAAGTTCTTCAGCTGTAAAATGGAGGAGAACAGTTCTGTTAGTGAGCACATACTCAAATGTCTGGGTTGCACAACCGCTTGTCTCAGCTGGGAGTTAATCTCCCGGATGACGCGGTCATTGACAGAATCCTCCAGTCGCTTCCACCAAGCTACAAGAGCTTTGTGATGAACTACAATATGCAGGGGATGGAAAAGACCATTCCCGAGGTATATTCAATGCTGAAATCAGCTGAGGTAGAGATCAGAAAAGAACATCAAGTGTTGATGGTGAATAAAACCACTAAGTTCAAGAAGGGCAAGGGTAAGAAGAACTTCAAGAAGGACGGCAAGGGAGTTGCCGCGCCCGGTAAACCAGTTACCGGGAAGAAGTCAAAGAATGGACCCAAGCCCGAGACTGAGTGCTTTTATTGCAAGGGAAGTGGTCACTGGAAGCGGAACTGCCCCAAATATTTAGCGGACAAGAAGAAGGCCGGCAACACCCAAGGTATATGTGATATACAAGTAATTGATGTGTACCTTACCAGTACTCGTAGTAGCTCCTGGGTATTTGATACCGATGCGGTTGCTCATATTTGTAACTCAAAGCAGGAACTACGGAATAAACGAAGACTGGCAAAGGACGAGGTGACGATGCGCGTCGGGAATGGTTCCAAGGTCGATGTGATCGCCGTTGGCACGCTACCTCTGCATCTACCCACGGGATTAGTTTTAAACCTCAATAATTGTTATTTAGTGCCAGCTTTGAGCATGAACATTGTATCTGGATCTCGTTTAATTCGAGATGGCTACTCATTTAAATTGAGAATAATGGTTGTTCTATTTATTTGAGAGATATGTTTTATGGTTATGCCCCGCTGGTCAATGGTTTATTTTTGATGAATCTCGAACGTGATGTTACACATGTTCATAGTGTGAATACCAAAAGATGTAAAGTTGATAACGATAGTCCCACATACTTGTGGCACTGCCGCCTTGGTCACATTGGTGTCAAGCGCATGAAGAAGCTCCATGCAGATGGACTTTTGGAGTCTCTTGATTACGAATCATTTGACACGTGCGAACCATGCCTCATGGGTAAGATGACCAAGACTCCGTTCTCCGGAACAATGGAGCGAGCAACCAACTTATTGGAAATCATACATACCGATGTGTGTGGTCCAATGAGTGTTGAGGCTCGCGGAGGATATCGTTATGTTCTCACTCTCACTGATGATTTAAGTAGATATGGGTATGTCTACCTAATGAAACACAAGTCTGACACCTTTGAAAAGTTCAAGGAATTTCAGAGTGAAGTCGAGAATCAACGTGACAGAAAAATAAAATTCTTACGATCAGATCATGGTGGAGAATATTTGAGTCACGAATTTGGTACACACTTAAGGAAATGTGGAATAGTTTCACAACTCACGCCGCCTGGAACACCTCAGAGAAATGGTGTGTCCGAACGTCGTAATCGCACTCTATTGGATATGGTGCGATCTATGATGTCTCTTACCGATTTACCGCTCTCATTTTGGGGTTATGCTTTAGAGACTGCCGCATTCACTTTAAATAGGGCTCCGTCGAAATCCGTTGAGACGACACCGTATGAATTATGGTTTGGGAAGAAACCTAAGCTGTCGTTTCTAAAAGTTTGGGGATGCGATGCTTATGTCAAGAAACTTCAACCTGAAAAGCTCGAACCCAAATCGGAAAAATGCGTCTTCATAGGATACCCTAAGGAAACTATTGGGTATACCTTCTACCTCAGATCCGAAGGCAAGATCTTCGTTGCCAAGAACGGGTCCTTTCTGGAGAAGGAGTTTCTCTCGAAAGAATTGAGTGGGAGGGAAGTGGAACTTGATGAGGTGATAGTCACCCCTTCCGAACCGGAAAGTAGCGCAGCGCGGGGAAATGTTCCTGTGGTGCCTACACCGACTGGGGAGGAAGTTAATGATGATGATCATGAAGCTTCAGATCAAGTTGCTGAACTTCGTAGGTCCACAAGGACACGTTCCGCACCAGAGTGGTACGGCAACCCTGTCCTGGAAATCATGTTGTTAGACAACGGTGAACCTTCGAACTATGAAGAAGCGATGGCGGGCCCGGATTCCGACAAATGGCTAGAAGCCATGAAATCCGAGATAGAATCCATGTATGAAAACAAAGTATGGACTTTGATGACTTGCCCGATGAGCGGCGAGCCATAGAAAACAAATGGATCTTTAAGAAGAAGACGGACGCAGATGGTAATGTGACCATCTACAAAGCTCGACTTGTCGCTAAGGGTTATCGACAAGTTCAAGGGGTTGACTACGATGAGACTTTCTCACCCGTAGCGAAGCTAAAGTCCATCCGAATCATGTTAGCAATTGCCGCATACTATGATTATGAGATATGGCAGATGGACGTCAAAACGGCATTCCTTAACGGCTTCCTTAAGGAAGAGTTGTATATGATGCAGCCGGAAGGTTTTGTCGATCCTAAGAATGCTAACAAAGTGTGCAAGCTCCAGCGCTCAATCTATGGGCTGGTGCAAGCATCTCGGAGTTGGAACATTCGCTTTGATGAAATGATCAAAGCGTTTGGGTTTACACAGACTTATGGAGAAGCTTGTGTTTACAAGAAAGTGAGTGGGAGCTCTGTAGCATTTCTCATATTATATGTGGATGACATACTATTGATGGGAAATGATATAGAATTCTTGGAGAGTATAAAGGCCTATTTGAATAAGTGTTTTTCAATGAAGGACCTTGGAGAAGCTGCTTATATATTAGGCATCAAGATCTATAGAGATAGATCAAGACGCCTCATTGGTCTTTCACAGAGTACATACCTTGACAAGATATTGAAGAAGTTCAATATGGATCAGTCCAAGAAGGGGTTCTTGCCTGTATTGCAAGGTGTGCAATTGAGCACGGCTCAATGCCCGACCACGGCACAAGATATAGAAGAGATGAGTGTCATCCCCTATGCCTCGGCCATAGGGTCTATTATGTATGCCATGCTGTGTACCAGACCTGATGTAAACCTTGCCGTAAGTTTGGTAGGCAGGTACCAAAGTAATCCCGGCAAGGAACACTGGACAGCGGTCAAGAATATCCTGAAGTACCTGAAGAGGACTAAGGATATGTTTCTCGTTTATGGAGGTGACGAAGAGCTCGTCGTAAAGGGTTACGTCGACGCTAGCTTCGACACAGATCTGGATGACTCGAAGTCACAGACCGGATACGTGTATATTTTGAATGGAGGAGCAGTAAGCTGGTGCAGTTGCAAGCAAAGCGTCGTGGCGGGATCTACATGTGAAGCGGAGTACATGGCAGCACAGGAAGCAGTCTGGATGAAGGAGTTCATTACCGACCTAGGGGTGATTCCCAATGCGTCGGGCCCGATGACTCTCTTCTGTGACAACACTGGAGCTATTGCCCTTGCGAAGGAGCCCAGGTTTCACAGGAAGACCAGGCATATCAAGCGTCGCTTCAACTCCATTCGTGAAATTGTTCAAAATGGAGACATAGATATTTGTAAAGTACATACGGATCTGAATGTAGCAGATCCGTTGACTAAACCTCTCCCTAGAGCAAAACATGATCAACACCAGGACGCAATGGGTGTTCGATTCATCACAATGTAACTAGATTATTGACTCTAGTGCAAGTGGGAGATTGTTGGAAATATGCCCTAGAGGCAATAATAAATGGTTATTATTATATTTCTTTGTTCATGATAATAGTCTATTATTCATGCTATAATTGTATTATCCGGAAATCGTAATACATGTGTGAATACATAGACCACAACGTGTCCCTAGTAAGCCTCTAGTTGGCTAGCTCGTTGATCAACAGATAGTCATGGTTTCCTGACTATGGACATGGGATGTCGTTGATAACGGGATCACATCATTAGGAGAATGATGTGATGGACAAGACCCAATCCTAAGCATAGCATAAAAGATCGTGTAGTTTCGTTTGCTAGAGCTTTTCCAATGTCAAGTATCTTTTCCTTAGACCATGAGATCGTGCAACTACCGGATACCGTAAGAGTGCTTTGGGTGTGCCAAACGTCACAACGTAACTGGGTGACTATAAAGGTGCACTACGGGTATCTCCGAAAGTGTCTGTTGGGTTGGCACGGATCGAGACTGGGATTTGTCACTCCGTGTGACGGAGAGGTATCTCTAGGCCCACTCGGTAATGCATCATCATATTGAGCTCTATGTGACTAAGGCGTTAGTCACGGGATCATGCATTGCGGTACGAGTAAAGAGACTTGCCGGTAACGAGATTGAACAAGGTATTGGGATACCGACGATCGAATCTCGGGCAAGTAACATACCGTTTGACAAAGGGAATTGTATACGGGATTGATTGAATCCTCGACACCGTGGTTCGTCCGATGAGATCATCGTGGAACATGTGGGAGCCAACATGGGTATCCAGATCCCGCTGTTGGTTATTGACCGGAGAGGCGTCTCGGTCATGTCTGCATGTCTCCCGAACCCGTAGGGTCTACACACTTAAGGTCCGGTGACGCTAGGGTTGTAGAGATATATGTATGCGGAAACCCGAAAGTTGTTCGGAGTCCCGGATGAGATCCCGGACGTCACGAGAGGTTCTGGAATGGTCCGGAGGTGAAGAATTATATATAGGAAGTCCAGTTTCGGCCACCGGGAAAGTTTCGGGGGTTATCGGTATTGTACCGGGACCACCGGAAGGGTCCCGGGGGTCCACCGGGTGGGGCCACCTGTCCCGGAGGGCCCCGTGGGCTGAAAGTGGAAGGGAACCAGCCCCTAGTGGGCTGGGGCGCCCCCCTTGGGCCTCCCCCCATGCGCCTAGGGTTGGGAACCCTAGGGGGGAGTTCCCCCTTGCCTTGGGGGGCAGGGCACCCCTTCCCCCCTTTGTGGCCGCCGCCCCCCTTGAGATCCCATCTCTTGGGGCTGGCGCACCCCCCCCAGGGGCCTATATAAAGGGGGGAGGGAGGGCAGCAAACAACAGCCTTGGGCGCCTCCCTCCTCCCCTGCAACACCTCTCTCTCTCTCTCTCTCTCGTAGAAGCTCGGCGAAGCCCTGCACGAGACCCGCTACATCCACCACCACGCCGTCGTGCTGCTGGATCTCGATCAACCTCTCCTTCCCCCTTGCTGGATCAAGAAGGAGGAGACGTCGCTGCACCGTACGTGTGTTGAACGCGGAGGTGCCGTCCGTTCGGCACTCGGTCATCGGTGATTTGGATCACGGCGAGTACGACTCCGTCATCCACGTTCATTGGAACGCTTCCGCTCGCGATCTACAAGGGTATGTAGATGCACTCCCTTCCCCTCGTTGCTAGTATACTCCATAGATGCATCTTGGTGAGCGTAGGAAAATTTCAAAATTATGCTACGATTCCCAACACATGGCTCCTTCGATAAGGAACTCGCGAGGTTCTTTTGGCAGGCCGCAGACGGCCGCCAGAAGTATCACATGGTCAAGTGGGCAGATATCTGCAGGCCCAAGGACCAAGGTGGGCTGGGAATTATGGCGTCTCGTCGCATGAATGTTGCACTTATGATGCGATGGATATGGCGGATCATGCGCGGCAAGGGAGGACTGTGGTTACGGCTGATTCTAGCAAAATATCTGAGAGGTGTACCCCTCCTGGCGTACTCATGACCGGGAGGTTCCCAGTTTTGGCAATCCATACAAAAGATAAAGGAGGACAACGCCTTGGGATTTCCTTCACTATAGGTGATGGGGACGGGACCCAATGCTGGTTAGACCCATGGATGGGTACCGAGACCCTCAAGGTGGGCTTCCCTACCCTTTTCTCTATATGCTCGGAACCATCTTCTATTTTCCGAGGTGTCACGTTCGGGACAGTGGGATATCTGGTTCTGCCGGATGTTTTGGCAGGGCAGAGCATGCCGAATGGATGAGACTGATGGTAGCCCTGCCGCCAGTGTTGCCGGACTATCCGGACATTGTATCATGGCGGCTCTCACCTTTAGGTGAGTTTTCCGTCAAATCCGCATACAAGGCTCTAGGCCGCCTCCCCGTTATCCCTTGGCTATCTAACTTGTGGAAGGCTCCCATGCCCTTGAAGATAAAGATCTTCGTCTGGCAGCTTCTTAGAAATCGCCTCCCTTCGGGGACCGAGGTGCTCAAGCGACAGGGCCCAGGTGATGGACTTTGCCCTTTATGCAGGGTCCCTGAGACTATGGCACATATTATATTCTCGTGCACGGCGGCTCGAGTGTTTTGGCAGTTCGTCCGTGAGGCACTAGGGCCCGACTGGGAGGCCCTGGATCTCGTGGACTTTGTCCAGGCCAGGGCTACCATGTCAGGACGACACCGCCGCACATTCTGACGGATCTTTGCGGCCATGTCATGGACTCTTTGGACGACAAGAAATAAAATGGTTATTGAGAAGGTGTTCTAGGGAAGTAAGCGGCAAATAAATGGCATCCGGAAGTCCCACCTAGTTAATATTTGCTAGCTCGATAGTTCATTTTCCTCAAAAAACAAAAACTCTTTTGAACTATCATACCATGAGTGGACTTTAAACGGGATTAAACGGGACCCAGCTTACACCCCTAAGGTGTTCCCGAGGCAGGCATCTGACTCTCTTTTCAAATTACTTGCTTTTCTGCAGTAATGACACCCACTTACTAGGCAGCACGACCGTGCGCGTCTAGACACCATGTTGGATGCGCTCGTGGACTCGGCCCGTCGGATTTCATCATCCTAGCTTCGCCCGTCGACCGCCACTAGGTGGCATTGTTTTCGTTTTCTCTTCAGTTTCTCCTTGGGAATTATTGTGCTGTTGCCCCAGCCGTTGCCTTTATGGCGTATCTGGATGTTGGGTGTATGGATCTTTGCTTTATCTATAAAGCGGGGCGAAAGCATATTTCCAAAACTAGTTTGGCCACTATGTTTGGCGGAACCTAGATAAATAGTACAGTTAGAGCTTGCTATTAGCGCCAGAAATCCTTGTTAGTAGTAGTGTTCCGGTGAGAAGTACAATTAGCAGTGTCGAAGTTAGATTTACATGCGTTTGCGTTTGGCGGAAGGTTGCGGCGTTTGGCGGAATGTTGTTTGTTTAAGTTAATAGAGGCGGACATATGCGGTATATGGTTGGATGGCCGGTTTTCGTATCAATGTCTATAGATAGGTTCCTCGGTCCATGGATATGCAGTTTACGGGTCAGCATTGAAGATGCCCTAACAAGACCAAAGCATTTGAGTATGTCTCAAACTTAACTTTTCTTTTAGACCAGTTTGAACAAATGACCAGAAAGAAGGCAGAATATGTGCGAACCAGATCCTGTTGTTGGTTATGTAAAAGTTATTGTTTTCGACCAGGACTAGAGTCAAACTTTTGAATTTTTGACTACCAACGTCTTTACATATATTTCTACTGTAATAACTGAAATCGTATGTGTGATTCTTTTTTCCTCAAAAATTGTTTTCACATTATACATGGCTTTTAAGGTTTCACAAATAAACTAATTTAAAAAATAGTGTTCAACACCATACTTTGAAGATCATGTTAGTTCCTAAAATGACAACTTAATAGGACTAGAGGGAGTAGGTGTCAAAATCAGTTCCAGCAACATTTGGGAATCCTAGCTAGCTCAATGACATCATGCAATTGGTGTACTAAAAAAACGCAACCGAGCAACTATTTTGTTCGATGAAGGTAGTACCATCGAAGAGATTGGTCTGCATAATGACGAAATAGCATGGGAATCACTTCAGCAATAGCCACAAAGGATGAGTTTATAGAAACACAATGTTTTTTTCTAATCTAAGCACTCCCAAAAAAATCTTCACAAATGTGCCCAAACCTGGGGTCGGTTGCCACTACTGAAATGCAGTATGCTCCACGTCAACAACAAAATTCAAAAAACATCAATATTTGCCACAAGTCATTGAGACGCTGGAAATCAAGATAATTAAGGGATGTCTTCATAACGCTGTAGAAACACATGTTTCCATTATAGAATCTATCACATTTGGCATATGATATTTCCTGCTACCATGCGATCCACCGAACGCCAAGAACTATTTTATTTTATTTTATTTTATTTTTTGCGTAGAGAACCGCAAGAAAATTGCCACTACATTTCTTACAAACGCTCCTATAAAGTAATCACCTTGTTATTTATCACTATAAATATGTCATAGTCCAGAAGCATATCATGCCATGCTCATGAAGACCTTTACACGTTGAGGTCCAGAGCACGCCTAGCCTATTTATCTATCCCTTGAGTTATTGCCTCGTACTAAAAAAAGCAGTCACCTCCGTCCACACATATAAACGGGTGTTGCAAAAAAGGGGGCAAAATTCTGGCATACATTACATAAGGTATATACGTATATAATATTGGCCTTGCAAAAGAGAGACTAGGTGAGGTGAAAATAGGTGACCAGCGACTAGTGACCGTAGCAGTGATCCCTAATAGCTCATCGAACTAAGCGGCGGGCTCCCCGTAGAGTCAAGCTGCGAGAGAGCAGCCTCCACCGTCTCCTTCATCTCGAAGCGGTCCATCTCATCTACCTGAAAAAAGGAAATTGATCGAGTCAGTCACGGCTGCTAATATTGTCTCATGCACAGCAAATATTATCCAAAATCTCATCCGGATTGAAAACTAGTACCGATAATACAGCACGGAGTTAGCTTAAAGCATGTGGCGCTCGTGCTCAATATACTAGTACAACAAAAGAATCACCCGCAATAAAATATCAAGCGTGACGTGTGGAAGAGAAGCATTTCCGCCCTATTTCACTTGTAGTAGTACAAAAAGAGAAAAAAAAAATCTGAGGATAGATGTAGACAGGAGGGAGCATCTTCTTGCACTGAGCACGTGCAAATCGATCTCCAGGGCTCCCCCGAGGCCCCGACCACGTGATGTTGATGCTTCCGCGTTTCTCTCGAGATCAATTGGCATCCAAAGCACGTGGCGATTGATATGTCCCCATCGTGCTCAAGCTGAGCGATGGCATCCACGCCGCGCGTGCTTATTGATTGCCATGTGATTGATTGGTTATGTTGCGCGACGCCGATCCAGCGGCAAATCGAGCGTGGCCCAAATATGGATCGAGGAGATGCCGGGATGGGAAAGCGATATTTTCTTTTTCTGGAGCCTTTTGAGTTTCTTGCGACTTGCGAGTGATGTGGCGTTGATCGCCGCAAATGGAACAGAGGAACAACTTTTTTGATGTATATACAAACTGTCGACTTGGAAGCGGAAACTAAAAGTGTCTACCGATTTTGGAGTAAAAGTCAAATCCAGTCAACCAACTAGTAAAAAGAAGGGGTGTGTGACGTCAGCACGGCCCACGTCATCTTATCATCAATTCAACCAAGTGAACTAACGGAAGCAGAAACAGAGCCATCGGATCGGATAGAATCGTGGGAAAGAACTGTTACTCATGAATTGTGGATGGCGGCGGCGACGTACCTCGACGAAGAGGGTGTGCATGAGGCAGCCGGAGACGGAGGTGATGTTGGCGGTGATGACCCTGAGGCGGAGCTCCTCGAGCGCGCGGCACACCTTGGTCATGGCGTCGCGCTGCTTGCTGCACGTCACGCTCACCACCAGCACCTTCTCGCTCACCTCCGACACGCGCAGCTCCAGGACCTCCACGGGCGGCGAGGCCACCGTCGCCGCCGCGGCGAGCAGCGCGTCGTTCATGGACGAGACCGAGAGCGCGCGCTTCACCTTCTTCCTCTGCGCCGAGGAGACCTGGTCCACGGAGAGGCCGCCGTCGCAGTCATCCTCCGCGCCGGTGGCGGACTCGAGCGCGGACACCTCCGCCTCCATCTGCCGCTCCTCTGCCTGCAGCTGCTGGATGTACTCGATCGCGTCCTTGATGATCGAGGCCTTGTCCATCTGCAACGACGAGGGACTGGCCGTTAAAACCGTCTCTCCGGCGATGGAGATGCTGCTGTGTTCCGGCAATGCCGGCTGAGATTCTTGCGCTCACCTTGGTGATGTTGGGCACGACGCTCCGGAGCGTATAGAGCTTCTCATTGAGCTTGCGGCGGCGGTCGCGTTCCATCAGTATGTTCTTGTTCGCCCCAGTGCCGCCCATCCCCATCCCCGCCCCTGGCATGGCCGCCCCCATCGGCGTCGAGGACGAGTGGGAACCGTCCGGCGAGCTGGAGTCGTAGTACGAGATGGCGTCTTCGGTCGCCCCGACGAAGATGCTGCAACCAAGTACCATGAATTCAATCACCCTCGCCTCCAAAATCCCTCAACAATGGCGATGGATGGCCGGAAGGCGGCGTACGTACCTGTCAACGAGCTCCTCTGACTCGAGGTAGCGCTGCGTCTCCCAGTAGTATGCGAAGTTCTCGCCCATGTCCGGGTCCATGTCTTCTTTCTTTCTTCTACCCTCTGATTCGTCGCTGGCTTCTGCTCTTCTCTGTTCTGTTGCTCTGTCCCTCTTTCTCCAGGTGCTCTCACTTGTCTCTTCGAGCCCTTATATATAAGCGCGGGCTCACATGTGCGGCTGGCAGGCGGGCCCCGCGCACCGGACAAGGACGCGCTGGCCTGTGGTCTCCGTCTCCGCGTAACGACCAGGCGAAAAACGTGGAGAAATTCGAGGCGGACACGCACGCCACTCTCTTTCACGCGCAGAGCACTCTCTCGCGGACACAACGTGCGGGATTATTAATTAGTTTTGGCTAATCCAGCACATGGAGCATTGATGATAACTCGATTTACTAGTACTCCCTCACTCTCAGTTTACAGAGCGTGCGCGTATTCCTAGGTCGTCAGTTTGACCAACCTAATACAAGTCATATATTAAAAAAAATATACCAATATAAACTTCAGATGTTCTATTTTCAAAAGTTATATTTTTTGTGTTATATAGTTTATATTAGGGTGATCAAATTGGCAACCTAGGTATACGTATAGGACTTGTAAACTGAGACGGAGGAAGTAGTAGTAGTCTACTACCACACGTGCCTTGTTAGCTCAAACCAAACCCAACGATATCCGTTTTTTCCTTTTTCCTTTTGGTTGACAAAAAATCAGGCTTTTCGCAAGGACATTACCTAAAACTAAAGATGATCCTAATTCCTACGCATACTAAAAACACATATTCTATAACATGAATGTTTGGGTTTACTACTGGTGCTACCATGTGTTATAATTTAAGGTATTCTTTGGTTCGTAAGGTAGAAATATCATAAAAATAGAAAATTATGGGAAGTGGGGTCGCATGCATCTCAATTCTTGTATGAAAATAAATGTCATTCGATGCATATAATAGGAATTTTTCCAGGCTAATGTCTTTTTTTTGAAAAATATATGAAGGATTAGTTCCTATCCTACATAGAAATAGGAATCATTTCTGCAAACCAAAGGTCTTCGAAGAAATTTTTTCTTTCAAAATCCTATCATATAGAATTCCTACAAACCAAAGAGGCCTAAACATGTGCGTACAATCATTAGTATGTCTGGAGAGAGGTGAATAGAATACATGAATGACTCTTTTCTTACTGTTAAGCAGTGGTGGAGCTACAAAGAATTTGTTGGGCGGGCCATGCTAAAGGAGAACACATAAATTTTCAAAATCTAAACCATAATTCTTCAATAGGTTTTAGTGATAAGTTTTCTGATAGAAAAAAAAAACTGAACCATACAAGTTACATACTTCATTCTGAACCATACTTCTTCAATAGACTTTACTCATAACTTAAAAAAAAACTAATCTGAACCATACAAGTTACATACTTCAATAGTCAGTACTTGCAGTTGCAGTTGCTCGTCACTGGCTTCCCACTGCTAGCTGTTTGTGCCCTGTAGCATGACCATGGGAATGGGGGATGGCTCGCCTGGGGGCTTGTCGCTACTACTCGTTGCGACCAGCTGCCCCATCGGTGCTCAGTGGCCACTGGTCGCTGGACCTTTGCTGCTAAATCGGGAGCGTATATGGGCAACTCATGCGGTTTTGGGCTTGTGGCCTTTGCTGATGGTCTGCCGTAGACTAGGCTTATGCACAAAAAAATTGCCCTTGGGCTGGACAGGCTATGGCCATGTTTTGCCCTCGTGTAGTTCTGCCAGTGCTTTAAGGTTTTGGTAACTTTAACCTTTTCTACGGTATCTCACGAACATCCTACACAAGCAAGTCTACAAGAGTATAACAATGAAAGACACCAATTTGCATATATAAAAAGTAAAGGTTAGGAGCACACAAACACAGGGGGGCTCGACAAAGATTTTTCCTATGGTTGGGATAGTTGGGTTTATCATACTCCACATTGATGACGGATTCAAACCACGAAGGTTCTAGGGTCACTTAATTAAGGTTCCGGTTGCAAGATCCACGAAGGAGCATCCAACCTATGTCATCGTGGCATACAACCACAAAGTGCTATCCTCACTAGTGGTAGATTGGAAGTGCATCTCCATTCCATTCTAATTAGTTTTGATGATTTGTGACAACTCTACAGAGAGGATTAATGTTTTATTCATGTTATTTCAGATATAGTTATTGCGTACCTGTCTTTGCTACAAATGGAAGATCATCTGTCACCCCCACAAACAACTTTCTAGTTGTTGTCCTCATCAAGTTCTTAGTTTGTAAATTCTAGGTGTTTAGAAGTCCAGGATAACCGTATTATGAAGCGGGTCACATGAAAATACTTTGGTTTTAATTCCAAGAACAGATCCTAAGTAAAAAAAAATCCAAAAATTCACTCCCTAATGAATCTTTGTATGAGTTTCTCCAAGCTACGGTACTTCCGAAGAATTTCTTCTAGTACCACTGATCTCGTGAGAGTTATTCATTCTCACATAACAAACCATGATTGATGATGCCATGCCCCTAAGGCATAGCCACAGAGGATAGAAGAGGCCCAGCAACTGCGAAGCCCGCTGGCAATATAGGGCGCATCGCCACCTTGGGGCAAGACAAAGCCTCTACTACGTATCTAGCTAGGTCTTATGTATTAAGCATGCTAGCAACCAACTTGGGATTGCAAACCTAGCCAAGGCCGACTAGATAAGGCATTGTACCCCTCCTCCCCCGCCAGGCATCTCTACAACATGTCTTAGGATGTAGTCATCTGAAGCAAACACCACTATACGACCTTATGATCAAGAACTTGAAGACCAAACTCTTGCAAGTGCATAGGACTATGTAGCACAATTCACGGGAAGTGTCGAACCCTTAGAAAGCTGAAGGAAGGCTCTATTAACCCTGCAACTACATTGTCACATACATAGCTATGTCCACACACCGTAGTTTGAAAATAATATATCCTAATGGTTGCTAGGAAAACAGTGAACGATGAAACTAAACTAAGTACTACGAGACATAAAATAAATACTAGGCTAAAAAAATTAAATTAAATGAAGGAGAATTGATGCGATGTTTTATAAGAGCAAAGGTGCCATCTAAGCATGGGTTACTAGTACTTCAACGGCGTTGAATGACGTTAATCTATCGACTACCAGTATAGCTAGATCACTGCCATGTATTTATAGAATCGATTAACTTATTTATGGTGAGTGGTTCGTCGCATAACATTGCCTCTCAAGCAGTGTCTTGTGCGGACAACTCAATTTTCATGCATCACTGTTGTCATATGCATGGTCATTTCAACAATTATGGTCGTTAAACCAGACCAAAGGCATTAATTTCTATGGATAATGGTTACTACTAGGTAAGCTATACTTCCCTCAAGATACTAATGCATGTAACTTCAAAGGTCTATCAGATCGCACAAAATACCTAACGACTCCATGCATGCACGGCCTAGGGAGTTACATGTCTCCAACTACACCGGTGCATTCAGCATCTACAACCACTAAATTAACACAAGGTAAATAATAACATCAAGAAAGCACACATAAATAAACGACATCTATCAAATAACACGTGTACTATATTACAACACCTATAGCCAACAAATTACTCAGATAACATCAATGATAACATGGTTCAAGAGTGATTACAATCTATCAGGGAGAACGTGATAGGAAGGAAGAAGGAGTGGTGGTGATGAAGTTGGTGGCGTGGCAGCGGCAGCAAAGGCTCCTTCAGTGGCTTCCTTCCGACCTTCGAGGTTGCAAAGGATGGAGTTAGAACTTGGCAAATCCCCTTAATGCTTCTTAACATGATGTAGATGATGGCTTGAACTTGCGAGAGATGAGATGCATGATGATGGATGATGATGGCCGATGGCTAGAGTTGAAGGGGTGTGAATAGTTCCTCCACAGGTCTCCTCCATGGATGTATCTTCTCTCCTTTGATCCATGGGATGTAGATGAGCCTAAACCTCTCCCGATACCTTCCTTGATGTCCAAGAATCTCATAGGAACAAACAGGGGCGAAATCCACTAGTAGAGAAACCCCAATAGGTTGAGATAATTAGTGGCATCGGCCATAAACAGTACATTGCTGGTAATTTAGCAAAATACCAACAGCGTGCAGCACACAGAGGGCGCTACAACTAAGACTTTATTAGTGGTGTCCCTTCTAGGTGAACCGCCACTAGTTTGTGAGACCCCGTTGTCTGAGCATCCAAGGGTAACTAGCGGCATATGGGTGAGTCGTATGCCACTAGTACTGCTTTCAGTAGTGGCGTGGGCGGGGGCCAGCAGGCCTACTGGCCACCAGTAACATATAGTTTGGGCCCACCTATGGGGTCGACATACTAGTGGCTTTGGGCATTTCTCCCATGCCACTAGTGGCGTGTGTTGTTTTTTAGCTAGCGCTGCTAGAGGTCCTCGGCCTGACATGCCCATGTTTGCTTTTGTTACCCCATTATTAGTGGTGTTGGATATAGTGCCACCGCCACTCCTGTTTTGACTATTGGTGGCGCAGAATTTTCTTCGGACATCACTAATATATATAATCAACCCGGGCTCATCCGTCGCGCACGGGGCCTCGCGTGATACGGCGCACTAAGGCGAGACTCAAAAAACCAAAGAAGGTGACCCTGGTCACGCTCGTGGCCCATGCGTCATGGAACTCAGGGGAAAGCGGCCGGGTGTGGATGGGCAGCGCAAATCGGATGGCCGGGAGCACGCTAGGGATCCGTTGGCATGGGGCGCACAGAAACGGATGACATGGAGTACACTCTTATGTGCTACAACCCCTAGGAGGCGGGTACTTGATACGTCTCCAACGTATCTATAATTTTTAATTATTTCATGCTATTATATATCAATCTTGGATGCTTTATATGCATTTATATGCTATTTTATAACATTTTTGGGAACTAACTGAAGGAAATATGCCCTAGAGGCAATAATAAAGTTGGTATTTATATTTCCTTATATCATGATAAATGTTTATTATTCATGCTAGAATTGTATTAACCGGAAACTTGTTACATGTGTGAATACATAGACAAAACGAAGTGTCCCTAGTATGCCTCTACTTGACTAGCTCGTTAATCAAATATGGTTAAGTTTCCTAACCATAGACATGTGTTGTCATTTGATGAATGGGATCACATCATCAGGAGAATGATGTGATGGCCAAGACCCATTCATTAGCTTAGCACAATGATCGTTAAGTTTTATTGCTATTGCTTTCTTCATGACTTATACATATTCCTCTGACTATGAGATTATGCAACTCCCGAATACCGGAGGAACACCTTGTGTGCTATCAAACGTCACAACGTAACTGGGTGATTATAAACATGCTCTACAGGTGTCTCCGAAGGTGTTTGTTGGGTTGGCATAGATCAAGATTAGGATTTGTCACTCCGAGTATCGGAGAGGTATCTCTGGGCCCTCTCGGTAATGCACAACACTATAAGCCTTGCAATCAATGTGACTAATGAGTTAGTAACGGGATGATGCATTATGGAACGAGTAAAGAGACTTGTCGGTAACGAGATTGAACTAGGTATGAGGATACCGACAATCGAATCTCGGGCAAGTAACATACCGATAACAAAGGGAATAACATATGTTGTTATTGCGGTTTGAACGATAAAGATCTTCGTAGAATATGTAGGAACCAATATGAGCATCCAGGTTCCGCTGTTGGTTATTGATCGGAGATGTGTCTCGATCATGTCTACATAGTTCTCGAACCCATAGGGTCCGCACGCTTAACGTTCGATGACGATTTGTATTATGAGTTATGTGTTTTGGTGACCGAAGTTTGTTCGGAGTCCCGGATGAGATCACGGACATGACGAGGAGTCTTGAAATAGCGGAGAGGTAAAGTTTGATGTATTTGACGATAGTATTCGGACACCGGAATGGTTTCGGATATTTATCGGAGTACCGAGGGGTTACCAGAACCCCCCGGGGAAG
Source organism: Triticum aestivum (assembly GCF_018294505.1). Classification (NCBI taxonomy): domain Eukaryota; kingdom Viridiplantae; phylum Streptophyta; class Magnoliopsida; order Poales; family Poaceae; genus Triticum; species Triticum aestivum. Next base: position 336,534,088 of record NC_057799.1, read on the forward strand.
TAATGGGCCTTCATGGGCCATAGGGGAGAAAGAGAGGGGAGCCCGCAGGGTGCCCCCCCCGAAGGGAGTCCGAATTGGACAAGGGGGAGGGGGCGCGCCCCCTTTCCTCTTTCCCTCTCCCTCTCCCTCTCCTTCCCTTTTCCCCTCCGATAGAAAGGAAAGGGGGGCCGACTAGGATTGGGGTTCCTAGTCGGTTTCCTCCCTATGGTGCGCCCCTGGTGGCCGGCCTCCTCCTCTCCCTCCTTTATATACGTGGGCAGGGCACCCCTTGGAGACACACCAATTGTTCCAAGCCGTGTGCGGCGTCTCTCTCCACAGTTTGCTCCTCCGGTCATAGCGTCGTAGTGCTTAGGCGAAGCCCTACGTGGATCACATCACCATCACTGTCACCACGCCGTCGTGCTGACGAAACTCTCCCTTGACCCTCTCCTGGATCAAGAGTTCGAGGGAGGTCATCGAGCTGAACATGTGCCGAACTCGGAGGTGTCGTACGTTCGGTACTAGATCGGTTGGATCATGAAGACTATCGACTACATCAATCGCGTTAACCTAACGCTTCCGCTTTCGGTCTACGAGGGTACGTGGATACACTCTCCCACTCTCGTTGCTATGCATCTCCTAGATATATCCTGCGTGATCATAGGAATTTTTTTGAAATTGCATGCTACGTTCCCCAACAGTGGTATCAGAGCCAGGTCTATGCGTAGATGATATGCACGAGTAGAACACAAAGAGTCGTGGGCGGTAATAGTCATACTTCTTACCACCAACGTCTTATTTTGATTCGGCGGTATTGTTTGATAAAGCGGCCCGGACCAACCTTACATGACCACGTTCATGAGACCGGCTCCACCGACAGACATGCAACTTGTTTTGCATATAAAGGTGGCTGGCGGGTGTCTATTTCTCCAACTTTAGTTGAATCGAATTTGACTACGGCCGGTCCTTGTTGAAGGTTAAAACAACACACTTGACAAAAAATCGTTGTGGTTTTGATGCGTAGGTAAGAACGGTTCTTGCTAGAAGCCCGTAGCAGCCACGTAAAACTTGCAACAACAAAGTAGAGGACGTCTAACTTGTTTTTGCAGGGCATGTTGTGATGTGATATGGTCAAGACATGATGTGATATAATTTATTGTATTAGATGATCATGTTTTGTAAAAGTTATCGGCAACTGGCAGGAGCCTTATGGTTGTCGCTTTATTGTATGAAATGCAATCGCCATGTAATTGCTTTACTTTATCACTATGCGGTAGCGATAGTTGTAGAACCAATAGTTGGCGAGACGACAACGACGCTACGATGGAGATCAAGGTGTCAAGTCGGTGACGATGGAGATCATGATGGTGCTTTGGAGATGGAGATCAAAGGCACAAGATGATGATGGCCATATCATGTCACATATTTTGATTGCATGTGATGTTTATCTTTTTATGCATCTTATTTTGCTTAGTACGGTGGTAGCATTCTAAAATGATCCCTCACTAAATTTCAAGGTATAAGTGGTCTCCCTGAGTACGCACCGTTGCGACAGTTCGTCGTGCCGAGACACCACGTGATGATCAGGTGTGATAAGCTCTACGTTCACATACAATGGGTGCAAGACAGTTTTGCACATGCAGAATACTCGGGTTAAACTTGACGAGCCTAGCATATGCAGATATGGCCTCGGAATACTGAGACCGAAAGGTCGAACGTGAATCATATAGTAGATATGATCAACATAGAGATGTTCACCATTGAAAACTACTCCATCTCACGTGATGATCGGACATGGTTTAGTTGATATGGATCACGTGATCATTTAGATGACTAGAGGGATGTCTATCTAAGTGGGAGTTCTTAGGTAATATGATTAAATTGAACTTTAATTTATCATGAACTTAGTACTGATAGTTTTTGCATATATATGTTGTTGTAGATCAATGGCCCGTGCTACCGTTCCCTTGAATTTTAATGCATTCCTACATTGACTGGTAGAGCCTACATGGACTGGGTCTGTAACTTGAGGATTATCCTCATTGCTGCATAGAAGAATTATGTCCTTGAAGCACCACTAGGTGCAAGGCCTGCTGCAGGAGCAACTCCGGACGTTATGAACGTGTGGCAAGCTAAAGCTGATGACTACTCGATAGTTCGGTGTGCCATGCTTTACGGCTTAGAATCGGGACTTCAAAGACGTTTTGAATGTCATGGAGCATATGAGATGTTCCAGGAGTTGAAGTTAATATTTCAAGCAAATGCCCGAGTTGAGAGATATGAAGTCTCCAATAAGTTCTATAGCTGCAAGATGGAGGAGAACAGTTGTGTCAGTGAACATATACTCAAAATGTCTGGGTACCATAACCACTTGACTCAGTTGAGAGTTAATCTTCCAGATGATAATGTTATTGACAAAGTTCTTCAATCACTACCACAAGTTATAAAGGCTTCGTGATGAACTATAATATGCAAGGGATGGAAAAGACAATTCCCGAGCTCTTCGCAATGCTTAAGGCTGCGGAGGTAGAAATCAAGAAGGAGCATCAAGTGTTGATGGTTAACAAGACCACTAGTTTCAAGAAAAAGGGCAAAGGAAAGAAGGGGAACTTCAAGAAGAATAGCAAGCAAGTTTCTGCACCCGGGAAGAAGCCCAAGTCTGGACCTAAGCCTGAAATTGAGTGCTTCTACTGCAAAGGGACTAGTCACTGGAAGCAGAACTGCCCCAAGTATTTGGCGGATAAAAAGGATGGCAAAGTGAAAGGTATATTTGATATGCATGTTATTCATGTGTACCTTACTAATACTCGTAGTAGCGCCTGGGTATTTGATACTGGTTCTGTTGCTCATATTTGACTCGAAACTGGGGCTATGGATTAAACGAAGATTGGCTAAGGACGAGCTGACGATGCACGTCGGAAATGGTTCCAAGGTCGATGTGATCGTCGTCGGCACGCTGCCTCTACATCTACCTTCAGGATTAGTTTTAGACCTGAATAATTGTTATTTGGTGCCAGCGTTGAGCATGAACATTATATCTGGATCTTGTTTGATGCGAGACGGTTATTCATTTAAATCAGAGAATAATGGTTGTTCTATTTATATGAGTAATATCTTTTATGGTCATGCGCCCTTGATGAGTGGTCTATTTTTGTTGAATCTCGATCGTAGTGATACACATATTCATAATATTGAAGCCAAAAGATGCAAAGTTAATAATGATAGTGCAACTTATTTGTGGCACTGCCGTTTAGGTCATAGTGGTGTAAAGCGCATGAAGAAACTCCATGTTGATGGGCTTTTGGAATCACTTGATGCTTGCGAACCATGCCTCATGGGCAAGATGACTAAGACTCCGTTCTCCGGAACAATGGAGCGAGCCACTAACTTATTGGAAATAATACATACTGATGTATGCGGTCCGATGAGTGTTGAGGCTCGCGGCGGGTATCGTTATTTTCTGACCTTCACAGATGATTTGAGCAGATATGGGTATATCTACTCAATGAAACAGAAGTCTGAAACATTTGAAAAGTTCAAAGAATTTCAGAGTAAAGTGGAAAATCATCGTAACAAGAAAATAAAGTTTCTACGATCTGATCGTGGAGGTGAATATTTGAGTTACGAGTTTGGTCTTCATTTGAAACAATGTGGAATAGTTTTGCAACTCACGCCACCTAGAACACCACAGCGTAATGGTGTGTCCGAACATCGTAACCGTACTTTATTAGATATGGTGCGATCTATGATCTCTCGTACCAATTTATCACTATCGTTTTGGGGTTATGCTTTAGAGACGACTGCATTCACGTTAAATAGGGCACCATCTAAATCCGTTGAGACAACACCATATGAACTGTGATTTGGCAAGAAACCTAAGCTGTCTTTTCTTAAAGTTTGGGGCTGCGATGCTTATGTGAATAAGCTTCAACCTGATAAGCTCGAACCCAAATCGGAGAAGTGCGTCTTCATAGGATACCCAAAAGAAACTGTTGGGTACACCTTCTATCACAAATCCGAAGGCAAGATCTTTGTTGCTAAGAATGTATCCTTTCTAGAGAAGGAGTTTCTCTCGAAAGAAGTGAGTGGGAGGAAAGTAGAACTTGATGAGGTAGTTGTACCTTCTCTCGAATTGGAAAGTAGTTCATCACAGAAATCAGTTCCGGTGATGCCTACACCAATTAGTGAGGAAGCTAATGATGATGATCATGAAACTTCAGATCAAGTTACTACCAAACCTCGTAGGTCAACCAGAGTACATTCCGCGCCAGAGTGGTACGGTAATCCTATTCTGTAAGTCATGTTACTAGACCATGATGAACCTACGAACTATGAGGAAGCGATGATGAGCCCAGATTCCGCGAGATGGCTTGAGGCCATGAAATCTGAGATGGGATCCATGTATGAGAACAAAGTATGGACTTTGGTTGACTTGCCCGATGATCGGCAAGCCATAGAGAATAAATTGATCTTCAAGAAGAAGACTGACGCTGATGGTAATGTTACTGTCTACAAAGCTCGACATGTTGCGAAAGGTTTTCGACAAGTTCAAGGAGTTGACTACGATGAGACCTTCTCACCCGTAGCGATGCTTAATTCTGTCCGAACCATGTTAGCAATTGCCGCATTTTATGATTATGAAATTTGGCAAATGGATGTCAAAACTGCATTCCTTAATGGATTTCTTAAAGAAGAGTTGTATATGATGCAACTAGAAGGTTTCGTCGATCCTAAAGGTGCTAACAAAGTGTGCAAGCTCCAGCGATTCAATTATGGACTGGTGCAAGCATCTCGGAGTTGGAATATACGCTTTGATAGTGTGATTAAAGCATATGGTTCTATACAGACTTTTGGAGAAGCCTGTATTTACAAGAAAGTGAGTGGGAGCTCTGTAGCATTTCTAATATTATATGTTGATTACATATTGTTGATTGGAAATAATACATAATTTCTGGATAGCATAAAAGGATACTTGAATAAGAATTTTTCAATGAAAGACCTCGGTGAAGCTGCTTATATATTAGGCATCAAGATCTATAGAGATAGATCAAGACGCTTAATTGGACTTTCACAAAGCACATACCTTGATAAAGTTTTGAAGAAGTTCAAAATGGACCAGTCAAAGAAAGGGTTCTTGCTTGTGTTACAAGGTGTGAAGTTGAGTCAGACTCAATGCTCGACCACTGCAGAAGATAGAGAGAAAATGAAAGTCATTCCCTATGCCTCAGCCATAGGTTCTATCATGTATGCAATGTTGTGTACCAGGCCTGATGTGTGCCTTGCTATAAGTTTAGCAGGGAGGTACCAAAGTAATCCAGGAGTGGATCATTGGACAACGGTCAAGAACATCCTGAAATACCTGAAAAGGACTAAGGATATGTTTCTCGTTTATGGAGGTGACAAAGAGCTTGTCGTGAATGGTTACGTCGATGCAAGCTTTAACACTGATCCGGATGACTCTAAGTCGCAAACCGGATATCTATTTATATTGAATGGTGGAGCTGTAGGTTGGTGCAGTTCCAAGCAGTGTCGTGGCAGGATCTACGTGTGAAGCGGAGTACATAGCTGCTTCGGAAGCAGCAAATGAAGGAGTCTAGATGAAGGAGTTCATATCCGATCTAGGTGTAATACCTAGTGCATCGGGTCCAATGAAAATCTTTTGTGACGATACTAGAGCAATTGCCTTAGCGAAGGAATCCAGATTTCACAAAACAACCAAACACATCAAGAGACGCTTCAACTCCATCCGTGATCAAGTCAAGGAGGAAGACATAGAGATTTGCAAAATAGATACGGATCTGAATGTTGCAGACCCATTGACTAAGCCTCTTCCACGAGCAAAACATGATCAGCACCAAGACTCCATGGATGTTAGAATCATTACTATGTAATCTAGATTATTGACTCTAGTGCAAGTGGGAGACTGAAGGAAATATGCCCTAGAGGCAATAATAAAGTTGTTATTTATATTTCCTTATATCATGATAAATGTTTATTATTCATGCTAGAATTGTATTAACCGGAAACTTGATACATGTGTGAATACATAGACAAAACAAAGTGTCCCTAGTATGCCTCTACTTGACTAGCTCGTTAATCAAAGATGGTTAAGTTTCCTAACCATAGACATGTGTTGTCATTTGATGAACGGGATCACATCATTAGGAGAATGATGTGATGGGCAAGACCCATCCATTAGCTTAGCATAATGATCGTTAAGTTTTATTGCTATTGCTTTCTTCATGACTTATACATTTTCCTCTGACTATGAGATTATGCAACTCCCGAATACCGGAGGAACACCTTGTGTGCTATCAAACGTCACAACGTAACTGGGTGATTATAAAGATCCTCTACAGGTGTCTCCGAAGGTGTTTGTTGGGTTGGCATAGATCAAGATTAGGATTTGTCACTCCGAGTATCGGAGAGGTATCTCTGGGCCCTCTTGGTACACTACTGCAGGATGCTGCTAACGCGACACTACGATCAGAGACCCTTCGAGAAACTGTGTGCGATGCAATTCGCAAACGGTGGTGTATGAAAACCGTCAAAAAAGGTGAAACCGTTTGCGATGGAGGATGCATCAAACATGGTTCAGATTTTAGTTGCGTGTGCGATGAAGGGCATGCGGTTCAGTTCAATTAACTGTTTGCGGCGAGGAGGAACAAAAGAAACGGGCAGCCAGATGAAGGCGTGTGCGATACACAGCATACGGTTCACTCGGATGAACTGTTTATGATTAGGCAACACAAAAGAAACGGGCAACCAGATGAAGGTGTGTGTGATATACAGCATACATTTCACTCAGATGAACTGTTTGTGATTAGGCAACACAAAAGAAACGGTCAGCCAGATCAAGGTCTGTGTGATTGAGGGCATACGCTTTAGGAGGATTAACCGTTTGCGATTAGGCAACAGAACAGAAACGGGTAAGCCAGATCAAAGTGTCTGCGATTGATGGTATACACTTCACATGGATGAACTGTTTGCGATTAGCCACAACAAACTAAAATAGTTAGATAGATCAACGTGTGTGCGCTAGACGGGCACACCCATTCTAATTAAAAGAAGCGTGCGTGATGGTAATAACGAGCGCGCACGGTTGTTGGAACAAGACGTGTGCTGACATTGCCTATTGCGGTGCACCCTATGGTGCAAACGGCACGTACGGGGCCGAGAAGGCGTACATGCCCACGTTACGCCTTCCGGGAATAGTGCCGCACTTATAGCCGTCAGTAAAGTTTGAGCATGCGTCCCGTCACAATTTTTTTAGAAGAACAGGGAGGCCGCGTCCCGTCACATTCCAAATTGCAAACCTGTTCACACCGATCAAAACCTGAACGGTTTCCCACTTAGGAGTGTATTACTACGCGGTTATAAATACTACTACTCCAAGATGACTGCACATTCCTCCACAACTTCTCATCCACAAAAAGTCAAAAACAAACAAGTCATTCATCATCGTTCCCTTGCGCCCGCCATGACCAGCGTGAGTTCTGGGTCAAGAGATTGCCACCAGGGAGAGGCGAGCCTGGAAGCGGGAGCACGAGAGATGTCCCGCCTCGCCGCAAAAGCAGCCAACATGTCCCGCTGCACGGCCGTAGCAGCAGAGAGGTCCCGCCCTGCCGCTGAAGTAGCACGGAGGACCCGCCGCACCGTCGATGCAACAGACTGGTCTGGCCGCGCCGCGGAAGCAGAAGAGATGTCCCGCCGCACCGCGAATGCAGCAGACATGTCCTCCCGCGCCGCGGCAGCCTGGGAAAATGCCTCGTGGGCAGGCGAGGATTCTTACAGGCGCATGCGTGCCCTCGTCCTTAGGCAGATGGATCAGATCTCCAGGTGGGAGAGGTTGCAGGATGACCTGAAAGCCTCGTTTGAACAGTCTACCAACGTCATGCGGCAACTAAATGAGAGCAATGCGAAGCTCCGGGCTGAGCGCGACCTGCTGAGGGCGAAGATCGTCGGAAGTGCGGAGCAGCAGGAGCAGACCACTGCCTTGTTGAAGAGGACCGGCGTCATCGTCGAGAAACTTATGGACGAGAATGCCATACTGCGCATCAAGCGCAAAAGGCTGGTGGAGGAATCCGTGGATGCTCTCAAGCAGCATCTTGAGGGCAAGAAAGAGCTCGTCGCCGCTCGCCGCGGAGACTAGTTCCCGTGGCCTGCAGCAACGCATCAAGAAAATAGAGATCAACGAGCCAGATCGTTGTCTACCTTCTTCTTTTGCCCTTGTGTATTTCGGGCGTTGCCGCATGTGGCTTTTTTAATTATGTTTCTAAATATGTAAGACAATTATTATCCACCGTCATCGTCCTTATATTCATCATGCTTGCTATAAGTCATAGTCGATGGTATATATGTCTGTCGGATCTTACATCAAGATCCGTGCAAAATTTTCTTTTCAGATTTTCATTTTTCTCTCTTAAATCTCAGTCCAGTGAGACATATAGCCACGCCGTAGAATAGGTGCTCGGGCGCCATTAATGGAGACGTTGGGAGGGAGGTGCGCGGCGGGTAGCGATCAAAGGGCTCTCCTCCCGATGAGCACGCGCAGGGGTCTGATCGCACGCCTCCCGTACTCAAATAGCTACCCCGCACGACACATCCTAGCCAATAAAAAAAGGGGATGCGTGGCCGCACGTAATTGGTAAGTCGAACGCCCACGGTTTCAATAATACTTGTGTTTCCGATTTGTAAGGTGGCAGCACTTGTTCCAAAATGACTTTGTTGATTGTCAATGTCTGGGCCTTCGCAAATCGGACAGAAAAATTACCATAGCATGTTTGTGCCATGTCATGAGACGATGCCAAGTTTCATGATTTTAAGGCGTGTTTTGGAATTACAGGAATTAAAAAACCGAGTTTCTCAATCTTTCCGGCCGAGCAACAACGCCCAGATGTTTGAATTTCACTCCCATCTCTTGCATGGGACCTAGAAATTCACCCAAGGACACACATATGATTTTTCAAACAACTTTGGTGCACTGGAGCATGTGCTTGTAGTTCAAATTTGAATTATGCACATTAAATGCCCAGAAACACAATTAATGTACAAAAAAGGCCAAACAAACCCGGAATAATTCCAAAATTTAGCACGGTACTTCTATTTGGTCTAATTTGACTGTGTAAAAAAATTAAGGCGGGAGAAGGCAGCGTACGTATGTTGTTTCGCACACGAAGGTGACACGTTCCCTCTCAGAACAATGAGCCTTCTTGAGGGAAGCTCCGGTTTGCAAGAAGCTTACACCAAAGCTTGTCCCAATTCGGCCAAAAAAATATCGCAGCATGTTCATGCCATGTCATGACACCATGCCAAGTTTCATGATTTTCAGGCGTGTTTTGGAATTACAGAAATTAAAAAACCAAATTCTCAATCTTTCCGGCCATGCCACGACGCCCAGATGTTTGAATTTCACTCTCATCTCTTGCATGGGACCTAGAAATTCACCAAAGGACACACATGTGATTTTTCAAACAACTTTGGTGCACTGGAGCATGTGCTTGAAGTTCAAATTTGAATTATGCACATTAAATGCCCAGAAACTCAATTAATGTATAAAAAAGGCGAAACGAGTCCGGAATAATTCCAAAATTTAGCACGGTACTTCTATTTGGTCTAAACTGGCTGTGTAAAAAAATTAAGGCGAGAGAAGACAGTGTACGTATGTCGTTTCGCACACGAAGGTGACACGTTCCCTCTCGAACCACGAGCCTTCTTGAGCGAAGCTCTGGTTTGCAAGAAGCTTACACCAAAGCTTGTCCTAATTCGGCCAAAAAAATACCGCAACATGTTCGTGCCATGTCATGACACCATGCCAAGTTTCTTGATTTTCAGGCGTGTTTTGAAATTACAGGAATTAAAAAACCAAGTTTCTCAATCTTTCCGGTCGAGCCACGACGCCGAGATGTTTGAACTTCACTCCAATCTCTTGTATGGGACCTAGAAATTCACCCAAGGAGACACATGTGATTTTTCAAACAACTTTGGTGCACTGGAGCCTGTGCTTGTAGTTCAAATTTTAATTATGCACATTAAATGCCCAGAAACTCAATTAATGTATAAAAAATGCAAAAAAAGCCGGATTAATTCCAAAATTTAGCATGGTACTTCTATTTGGTCTAATCTGGCTGTGTAAAAAAATTAAGGCGAAATAAGGCAGTGTACTATGTTGTTTCGCACACGGAGGTGACACGTTCCCTCTCGGAACCACGAGCCTTCTTTAGGGAAGCTCCGATTTGCAAGAAGCTTAACCAAAGCTTGTCCCAATTCGGCCAAAAAATTACCGCAGCATGTTGGTGCCATGTCATGAGACCATGCCAAGTTTCATGATTTTCAGGCGTGTTTGGGAATTACAGGAATTACAAAACCAAGTTTCTCAATCTTTCCGGCCGAGCCACGACGCCCAGATGTTTGAATTTCACTCCCATCTCTTGCATGGGACCTAGAAATTCACCAAGGTCATACATGTGATTTTTCGAACAACTTTGGTGCACTGGAGCACGTGCTTGTAGTTCAAATTTGAATTATACACATTAAATGCGCAGAAACTCAATTAATGTATAAAAAAGGCCAAACGAACACGGAATAATTTGAAAATTTAGCACGATACTTCTATTTGGTCTAGTCTGGTTGTGTAAAAAAATAAGGCGGGAGAAGGCAATGTACGTATGTCGTTTCGCACACGGAGCTGACACGTTCCCTCTCGGAACCACGAGCCTTCTTGAGGGAAGCTCTGGTTTGCAAGAAGCCTACACCAAAGCTTGTCCCAATTCGGCCAAAAAAATTACCGCAACATGTTGGTGCCATGTCATGAGACCATGCCAAGTTTCATGATTTTCAGGCGTGTTTTGGAATTACAGGAATTAAAAAACCAAGTTTCTCAATCTTTCTGGCCGAACCATGACGCCCAGATGTTTGAATTTCACTCCCATCTCTTACATGGGACCTAGAAATTCACCCAAGGACACACATGTGATTTTTCAAACAACTCTGGTGCACTGGAGCACATGCCTGTAGTTCAAATTTGAATTATACACATTAAATGCGCAGAAACTCAATTAATGTATAAAAAAGGCCAAACGAACACGGAATAATTCCAAAATTTAGCACGATAGTTCTATTTGGTCTAATCTGCCTGTGTAAAAAAAATAAGGCGAGAGAAGGCAGTGTACGTATGTCGTTTCGCACACGAAGGTGAAACGTTCCCTCTCGAACCACGAGCCTTCTTGAGCGAAGCTCCGGTTTGCAAGAAGCTTACACCAAAACTTGTCCTAATTCGGCCAAAAAAATACCGCAACATGTTCGTGCCATGTCATGACACCATGCCAAGTTTCTTGATTTTCAGGCGTGTTTTGAAATTACAGGAATTAAAAAACCAAGTTTCTCAATCTTTCCGGTCGAGCCACGACGCCGAGATGTTTGAACTTCACTCCAATCTCTTGTATGGGACCTAGAAATTCACCCAAGGAGACACATGTGATTTTTCAAACAACTTTGGTGCACTGGAGCCTGTGCTTGTAGTTCAAATTTTAATTATGCATATTAAATGCCCAGAAACTCTATTAATGTACGTATGTCGTTTCGCACACGGAGGTGACACGTTCCCTCTCGGAACCACGAGCCTTCTTGAGGGAAGCTCCGGTTTGCAAGAAGCCTACACCAAAGCTTGTCCCAATTCGGCCAAAAAAATTACCACAACATGTTGGTGCCATGTCATGAGACCATGCCAAGTTTCATGATTTCCAGGCGTGTTTTGGAATTACAGGAATTAAAAAACCAAGTATCTCAATTTTTTCGGTCGAGCCACGATGCCCAGATGTTTCAATTTCACTCCCATCTCTTGCATGGGACCTAGAAATTCACCCAAGGACACACATGTGATTTTTCAAACAACTTTGGTGCACTGGAGCACGTGCTTGTAGTTCAAATTTGAATTATACACATTAAATGCGCAGAAACTCAATCAATGTATAAAAAAGGCCAAACGAACACGGAATAATTCTAAAATTTAGCACGATAATTCTATTTGGTCTAATCTGCCTGTGTAAAAAAATTAAGGCGGGACAAGGCAGTGTACGTATGTCGTTTCGCACATGGAGGTGACACGTTCCCTATCGAAACCAGGAGCCTTCTTGAGGGAAGCACTGGTTTGCAAGAAGCCTACACCAAAGCTTGTCCTAATTCGGCCAAAAAAATTACCATAGCATGTTGGTGCCATGTCATGAGACCATGCCAAGTTTCATGATTTTCAGCCGTGTTTTGGAATTACGGGAATTAAAAAACCAAGTTTCTCAATCTTTCCGGCCGAGCCACGATGCCCAGATGTTTGAATTTCAGTACCATCTCTTGCATGGGACCTAGAAATTCACCCAATGACACACATGTGATTTTTTAAACAACTTTGGTGCACTGGAGCATGTGCTTGAAGTTCAAATTTGAATTATGCACATTAAATGCCTAGAAACTCAATCAATATATAAAAAGGCCAAACGAACGCGGAATAATTCCAAAATTTTGCACGGTACTTCTATTTGGTCTAATCTGGTTGTGTAAAAAAAATTTAAGGTGGGAGAAGGCAATGTACGTATGTCGTTTCACACACGGAGGTGACACGTTCCCTCTCGGAACCACGAGCCTTCTTGAGGGAAGCTCCGGTTTGCAAGAAGCCTACACCAAAGATTGTCCCAATTCGGCCAAAAAAATTACCGCAACATGTTGGTGCCATGTCATGAGACCATGCCAAGTTTCTGATTTTCAGGCGTGTTTTGAAATTACAGGAATTAAAAAACCAAGTTTCTCAATCTTTCCGGCCGAGCCACGATGCCCAGATGTTTGAATTTCAGTCCCATCTCTTGCATGGGACCTAGAAATTCCCCAAGGCCACACATGTGATTTTTCAAACAACTTTGGTGCACTGGAGCACGTGCTTGTAGTTCAAACTTGAATTATACACATTAAATGCGCAGAAACACAATTAATGTATAAAAAGGCCAAACGAAGACGGAATAATTCCAAAATTTAGCACGATACTTCTATTTGGTCTAATCTGCATGTGTAAAAACATTACGGCGGGTCAAGGCAGTGTATGTATGGTGCAAGAAGCCTACACCAAAGCTTGTCCCAATTCGGCCAGAAAAATTACCGCAGCATGTTGGTGCCATGTCATGAGACCATGCCAAGTTTCATGATATTCAGCCGTGTTTTAGAATTACGGGAATTACAAAACCAAGTTTCTCAATCTTTGCGGCCGAGCCACGACGCCCAGATGTTTGAATTTCACTCCCATCTCTTACATGGGACCTAGAAATTCACCCAAGGACACACATGTGATTTTTCAAACAACTTTGATGCACTGGAGCACGTGCTTGTAGTTCGAATTTTATGCACATTAAATGCCCAGAAACTCAATTAATGTATAAAAAAGGCCAAACGAACACGGAATAATTCCAAAATTTAGCACGATACTTCTATTTGGTCTAATCTGCCTGTGTAAAAAAATTAAGGCGGGAGAAGGCAGTGTATGTACGTCGTTTCGCACACGGAGGTGACACGTTCCCTCTCGGAATCAGGAGCCTGCTTGAGGGAAGCTCCGGTTTACAAGAAGCTTACACCAAAGCTTGTCCCAATTCAGCCAAAAAAATTACTGCAGCATGTTGGTGCCATGTAATGACACGATCCAAGTTTCATGGTTTTCAGCCGTGTTTTGGATTTACAGGGATTAAAAAACCAAGTTTCTCAATCATTCCGGCCGAGCCACGACACCCAGATGTTTGAATTGTATTCCCATTTCTTGCATGGGACCTATAAATTCACCCAAAGACACACATGTGATTTTTCAGGAAACTTTGGTGCATTGGGGCATGTGCTTGTCATTCAAATTTGAATTATGCACATTAAATGCCCAGAAACTCAAGTAATGCATAAAAATGCCAAACAAACCCGGAATAATTCCAAATTTAAACACGACACTCATGTACTAGTTGCATGTTCACTGTACGTAAATGTTCTAGCAATTCAAACACCATCCTTTCCCTCCGTAACACCATTTTTTCTTTCAAAACATAATGAAAAAAATCAGGTATACCACATACAATTTACTAGAAAGAATCGTGTGGGATGCGATATAAAATATCTTGGCGCACCGTCTTGTCTGGCTTACGTAGGAAGCTTCGTCGTCTACAATCCACTGCCCCCGCTTGAACCACACTTGCGCGCCAGTTTCTCGTGGCACCGAGCGAAATTTTTTTGCCACCGCGGAAATATCTATCTCCCCGACCCCTCCCTCCTACCAAAAGCCACATTTCCACTGTTCCTCCTTGCTTTCCAAGTTCAAACCTTCACTGTTGCTTACTGGCAGCTCAGCCTCCTCATCGGCGACCCTTCTTCTTGCAGCGCCGCCTCCTCGCCGGCTACCCTTCTTCTTCTAACGCCGTCTCCTTGCCGGCGACCCTTCTTCTTGCAGCGCCGCCTCCTCGCTGGCGACCCTCTTCTTGCTGCGCGGCCTCCTCGCCGCCGACCCTTCTTCTTGCTGCGCGGCCTCGTCAATATGGTCAGGTAATCCACACCCCACCCACACCATCCTCCTCCTTTCCCGTCCCACATGCCCCGACTGACGGAGCAACACCTTCCACCAAAATCACTGCCCCCTCCTCCAATTAAGCGCCGCCCACAACCATTTTACACGTAGTATAACGTGCAGCTGAGTAGCATGCGGCCGCATGCGCGAACGAGGTCGCTATGGCTGACATGCGTGTCGACCGCCAGATCTTGGAGGAGCACCTCGTCTTCGAGGCCACAGTCGACACCGCCGCGCAGTTGTCTACTTTAAAATATAGTTCGTGATGTTTTCTCGAGGCCATCGCCAGTGCCTTCTAGTGATTTGTCCTCTGTAATGTTAATATGCAATCTGATGTTCAGTTAACAGTTTGGTCCTCTGAAATGTAATGCTCAGTTAACACTTTGGTCCAACAATTGCTACATTTCGTAGTACTGTTCTCAAGCATTCTTTGTTTTGTTAACTGTCTTATCTTCTAGTACATGTTTCTATTCTGCAATGTCGTGCTCAGTTAACTATTTTGGTTCATTTGGTCTGCTGTCCATTTAACTGTTTGGTTCAGTTCTGCAATTTGATTTTCATTTGTTGTGGGTACAATTTTGTATTGTTATGCATGTGACACCAATCGAATTTGGCTGTGCTCAATACATATTCTACTAATAGTATGGCAACTCTCAGTTAACCTGATCAAGATCTTCCTTATGTGTGTTGCAGAGAAACAATGGGAGACACTGCGGTTTACCATCGAGGTTTGTTCAAGCAGGGTCCTTTGGCTAATAGCACATTATTGTGCAGTTGCAGGAATCATTCTAATATTTAGGTTTCTTACAATTTGGTCTTACACATGTAGGTCCTGCTGTCAGAGGCTTAGACCCACTGTTCGACCCATTTTGCATATGGGGAAATAAGATGTCCATGAATATCAGTCAAGTCAAGAAACTCAGAAAGATTGTTAGGATGAAGAAACTTGCGATGAATAACAGCAAGATCTTTGTTTGCACAATGAAGAAGACATCGGTCAACTATAGGATGGTACCAACTCTTTTAACTTGTGTTTACCCCTTGCGCCGTTTCAAAATTTACAACAGTGATTTATGCATAGCTTTGTTTTCAGTACTTTTCAAAGCAGTTCACCAATGATTACTTCTCAAACCACCTGCATGGTCAAGAGGCGAGGAAGGTATTCATTCAACACCCACGGTACAATACTGAAGTCTTGCTGAAGAGGACGAAGGTTGGGCGGGCAATTATCCATAGCCACTGGCCTAAAGTTGCAAGGACATTCAACATCACTGAAGGCTCCATATTTGCCTTCCGCTTCTGCAGTTTCCCAGATGAGATTCATCTGTCTATTTACTGTGTATGATGCTACTTTCCAAAGGTTTTTGATGTTGCATGTGAAACTTGGTGTTGTTGTGTAATGGCGTAACTGAGTGCCGAAGCTATCTGATGTAATTCGATTATGAAATCCTGGTTGCTTTTATACGGATATGAAATATCTGGCGTGTTTTATAAGAAATATTAGTTTGATTAGTACATGGATTATCAATAATAGGCTAATTACCCTACTTATTGGGGTTTTCTATTGCAAACGGTTACTCAGGCAGCACCGTGGGCGATGAACTCAAACAACCCGCACGGTTTCTAGAAAGTAGGCGTGTTCGATCAACTAACAATCACATACGGCTTCCGGCAGCGAACTGTTTGCGTTAGGCCACCTTGCACAAACGTTTCCACACAAAGAACTATGTGGGATGTACATACCTACGGAAATGATTTTCTAGGATTCATTGTGTGGGATGTACATACCTACGGAAATGATTTCTGGGATTCACCGTGTGGGATGTACATACCTACGGAAATGATTTCTGGGATTCACCGTGTGGGATGTACATACCTACGGAAATGATTTCTGGGATTCACCGTGTGGGATGTACATACCTACGGAAATGATTTCTGGGATTCACCGTGTGGGATGTACATACCTGCGGAAATGATTGGGTTTCCATGCCTCGCCCGATCGCACACGGCCCTAGCCTGGGTCCCACGAGGGCCTATCCCCAATGATTTCTGGGTCGTGTGGGAAGGACCCCCCTATCTCCCACACTCACTTGGCGACGGTTCCAAATGCCGTCGCGGAAAGGGGTTTTAAACCGTATGTTTAGGACGTCGTTGTACCAGTCGTAATGCACATCACTATAAGCCTTGCAAGCAATGTGACTAATGATTTAGTTACGGGATGATGCATTATGGAACGAGTAGAGAGACTTGCCGGTAACGAGACTGAACTAGGTATGAGGATACCGATGATCGAACGGGCAAGTAACATACCGATGACAAAGGGAATAACGTATGTTGTTATTGTGGTTTGACTGATAAAGATCTTCGTAGAATATGTAGGAACCAATATGAGCATCCAGGTTCCGCTATTGGTTATTGATCAGAGATGTGTCTCGATCATGTCTACATAGTTCTCGAACCCGTCGGGTCCGCACGCTTAATGTTCGATGACGATTTGTATTATGAGTTATGTGTTTTGCTGACCGAAGATTGTTCGGAGTCCCGGATGAGATCACGGACATGACGAGGAGTCTCGAAATAGCCAAGAGGTAAAGATTGATATATTGGACGATAGTATTTGGACACCGAAATGGTTTTGGGACATTTCGGATATTTATCGGAGTACCGAGGGGTTACCGGAACCCCGGGGAAGTAATGGGCCTTCATGGGCCATAGGGGAGAAAGAGAGGGGAGCCCGCAGGGTGGTGCCACCCCCCCAAGGGAGTCCGAATTGGACAAGGGGGAGGGGCGCGGCTCCATTTCCTCTTTCCCTCTCCCTCAACCTCTCCTTCCCTTTTCCCCTCCGATAGAAAGGAAAGGGGGGCCGACTACGATCGGGAGTCCTAGTCGGTTTCCCCCCTATGGCGCGCCCCTGGTGGCCGGCCTCCTCCTCTCCCTCCTTTATATACATGGGCAGGGCACCCCTTGGAGACACACCAATTCTTCCAAGCCGTGTGCGGCGTCTCTCTCCACAGTTTGCTCCTCCGGTCATAGCGTCGTAGTGCTTAGGCGAACCCCTGCGCGGATCACATCACCATGACCGTCACCACGCCGTCGTGCTGACAAAACTCTCCCTCGACCCTCTGCTGGATCAAGAGTTCGAGGGACGTCATCGAGCTGAATGTGTGCTAAACTCGGAGGTGCCGTACGTTCGGTTCTAGATCGGTTGGATCGTGAAGAGGTTCGACTACATTGATACGTCTCCAACGTATCTATAATTTTTGATTGTTCCATGCTATTATATTATCTATTTTGGATGTTTAATGGGCTTTATTATGCACTTTTATATTATTTTTGGGACTAACCTACTAACCAAAGGCCCAGTGCAAATTGCTATTTTTTTGCCTATTTCAGTGTTTGGCAGAAAAGGAATATCAAACGGAATCCAAACGGAATGAAACCTTTGGGAGAGTTATTTTTGGAACAAACGCAATCCAGGACGCCAAGGAAGCAACGAGGCGGCCACGAGATAGGGAGGCGCGCCCCCCACCCTCGTGGGCCCCTCGTGGCTCCACCGACCTACTTCTTTCGCTTATATATACTCATATACCCCGAAAACATCCGAGAGCACCACGAGACCCTATTTCCACCGCCGCAACCTTTTGTACCCGTGATGTCCCATCTTGGGGCCTTTTCCGACGCTCCGCCAGAGGGGAATCGATCACGGAGGGCTTCTACATCAACACCATAGCCTCTCCGATGACGTGTGTGTAGTTTACCACAGATCTTCGGTTCCATAGTTATTAGCTAGATGGCTTCTTCTCTCTCTTTGGATCTCAATACAAAGTTCTCCTCGATTCTCTTGGGGATCTATTCGATGCAATTCTTTTTGCGGTGTGTTTGTCGAGATCCGATGAATTGTGGGTTTATGATCAAGATTATCTATGAAAAATATTTGGTTCTTCTCTGAATTCTTATATGTATGATTTGATATCTTTGCAAGTCTCTTCGAATTATCAGTTTGGTTTGGCCTACTAGATTGATCTTTCTTGCAATGGGAGAAGTGTTTAGCTTTGGGTTCAATCTTGCGGTGTCCTTCCCCAGTGATAGCAGGGGCAGCAAGGCACGTATTGTATTGTTACCGTCGAGGATAAAAAGATGGGGTTTATATCATATTGCTTGAGTGTATCCCTCTACATCATGTCATCTTGCCTAATGCGTTACTCTGTTCTTATGAACTTAATACTCTAGATGCATGTTGGATAGCGGTCGATGTGTGGAGTAATAGTAGTAGATGCAGAATCGTTTCGGTCTACTTGTCGCGGACGTGATGCCTATATACATGATCATGCCTAGATATTCTCATAACTATGCGCTTTTCTATCAATTGCTCGACAGTAATTTGTTCACCCACCGTAGATTATGCTATCTTGAGAGAAGCCACTAGTGAAACCTATGGCCCCCGGGTCTATTTTCCATCATATAAGTTTCCGATCTATTTTATTTTGCAATCTTTACTTTCCAATCTATATCATAAAAATACCAAAAATATTTATCTTATTATCTCTATCAGATCTCACTTTTGCAAGTGGCCATGAAGGGATTGACAACCCCTTTATCGCGTTGGTTGCAAGGTTCTTATTTGTTTGTGCAGGTACAAGGCGACTTGCGTGTAACCTCCTACTGGATTGATACCTTGGTTCTCAAAAACTGAGGGAAATACTTACGCTACTTTGTTGCATCACCCTTTCCTCTTCAAGGGAAAACCAACGCATGCTCAAGAGGTAGCAAGAAGGATTTCTGGCGCCGTTGCCGGGGAGGCTTACGCCAAGTCAAGTCAAGATTTGATCTCCCAGCAACTAGCCATTTCTGGCGCCGTTGCCGGGGAGATCTACGCACAAGTCAAGAAATACCAAGGACCCATCACAAACTCTTATCCCTCGCATTACATTATTTTCCATTTGCCTCTCGTTTTCCTCTCCCCCACTTCACCTTTGCCGTTTTATTCGCCCTCTTTTTCCGTTCGTCTCTTTTCACTTGCTTCTTGTTTGCTTGTGTGTTGTATTGTTTGCTTGTCACAATGGCTCAAGACAATACTAAATTGTGTGACTTTTCCAATACCAACAACAATGATTTTCTTAGCACTCCGATTGCTCCTATTACCGATGCTGAATCTTGTGAAATTAATGCTGCTTTGCTGAATCTTGTTATGAAAGATCAATCCTCTGGCCTTCCTAGTGAAGATCCTGCTACCCATCTAAACACCTTTGTTGATTTGTGTGATATGTAAATGAAGAAAGACGTGGATAATGATATTGTTAAATTGAAGCTATTTCCATTTTCGCTTAGAGATCGTGCTAAAACTTGGTTTTCGTCTTTGCCTAAAAATAGTATTGATTCATGGAACAAGTGCAAAGATGCTTTTATCTCTAAGTACTTTCCTCCCGCTAAGATCATCTCTCTTAAAAACGATATTATGAATTTTAAGCAACTTGATCATGAACATTTTGCACAAGCTTGGGAGAGGATGAAATTAATAATACGTAATTGCCCTACACATGGTTTGAATTTATGGGTGATTATACAAAAAAAATATGTGGATTGAATTTTGCTTCTAGAAATCTTTTAGATTCGGCCGCGGGAGGCACTTTTATGGAAATCACTTTAGGAGAAGCTACTAAACTCCTAGATAATATTATGGTTAATTATTCTCAATGGCACACCGAAAGATCTACTAGTAAAATGGTTCACGCGATAGAAGAGATTAATGTCTTGAGTGGAAAGATGGATGAACTTATGAAGTTGTTTGCTAATAAGAGTGTTTCTTCTGATCCTAATGATATGCCTTTGTCCACTTTGGTAGGAACAATTTTGGTAACAACGCGTATAGAGGAAACTTTAATCCTATGCCATTTCCTAGTAATTCCTCTAATAATTATGGTAATTCCTACAACAACTCTTATGGAAATTTTAATAAGATTCCCTCTGATTTTGTGACTAGTGTGAAAGAATTTATGATTTCGCAAAAGAATTTCAATGCTTTGCTTGAAGAAAAATTGCCTAAGATTGATGAGTTGGCTAGGAACGTGGATAGAATTTCTCGTGATGTTGATTCTTTGAAACTTAGATATATTCCACCTAAGCATGATATCAATGAGCCTCTCAAAGCTATGAGAATTTCCATTGATGAGTGCAAAGAAAGAACCGCTAGGATGCGTGCTAAAAAAGATTGCTTTATGAAAGCGTGCTCTTCTAGTTTTCATGATAATAAGGATGAAGATCTAAAAGTGATTGATGTGTCTCCTATTAAATATCTGTTTTGCAATATGAATCTTGATAATGATGGGACTGGAGATGAGTTAATTTCATTTAAAAGGCGTCCCAATGATTCGGAGTTTTTAGATCTCGATGCAAAAATTGGTAAAAGTGGAATTGAAGAGGTCAAAACTTTACATAGCAATGAACCCACTATTTTGGATTTTAAGAAATTTAATTATGATAATTGCTCTTTGATAGATTGTATTTCCTTGTTGCAATCCGTGTTAAATTCTCCTCATGCTTATAGTCAAAATAAAGCTTTTACCAAACATATCGTTGATGCTTTAATGCAATCTTATGAAGAAAACTTGAATTAGAAGTTTCTATCCCTAGAAAACTTTATGATGAGTGGGAACCTACTATTAAAATTAAGATTAAAGATCATGAATGCTATGCTTTGTGTGATTTGGGTGCTAGTGTTTCCACGATTCCAAAAACTTTGTGTGATGTGTTAGGTTTCCGTGAATTTGATGATTGTTCTTTAAACTTGCATCTTGCGGATTCCACCATTAAGAAACCTATGGGAAGGATTAATGATGTTCTTATTGTTGCAAATAGGAATTATGT
Organism: Triticum aestivum; assembly: GCF_018294505.1. Taxonomy (NCBI): domain Eukaryota; kingdom Viridiplantae; phylum Streptophyta; class Magnoliopsida; order Poales; family Poaceae; genus Triticum; species Triticum aestivum. Next base: position 336,555,506 of record NC_057799.1, read on the forward strand.
GCCCGTAGATTTTATTGTTCTTGATATAGATTGCAATCCTACATGTCCTATTATTCTTGGTAGACCTTTCCTTAGAACGATTGGTGCCATTATTGATATGAAAGAACGAAATATTAGATTCCAATTTCTGTTAAGGAAAGGCATGGAACACTTTCCTAGAAATAAAATTAAATTACCTTATGAATCTATCATGAGAGCCACTTATGGATTGCATACCAAAGATGACAATACCTAGATCTATTCTTGCCTTTATGCCTAGCTAGGGGCGTTAAACAATAGCGCTTGTTGGGAGGCAACCCAATTTTATTTTTGTTTCTTGCTTTTTGTTTCTGTTTAGTAATAAATATTTCATCTAGCCTCTGGTTAGATGTGGTTTTATGTTTTAATTAGTGTTTGTTCCAAGTAAAACCTATAGGATCTTCTTGGGTGATAATTATTTGATCTTGCTGGAAAAGACAGAAACTTTCTGCTCACGAAAACAATTGTTAAAAATCACCAGAAAGTGATAAAATACTGATTCCAATTGCAGTAGACCAATAAACAAATTATTTAGGTCTTCCTATTTTGGCAGAATTTTTTAGTTAAAGAAAGTTTACGTTTGATACAGATTACTACAGACTATTCTGTTTTTGACAGATTCTGTTTTTCGTGTGTTGTTTGCTTATTTTGATGAATCTATGGCTAGTATTGGGGGGTATGAACCATAGAGAAGTTGGAATAAAGTAGGTTTAACACCAATATAAATAAATAATGAGTTCATTACAGTACCTTAAAGTGGTGATTTGTTTTCTTATACTAACGGAGCTCATGAGATTTTCTGTTGAGTTTTGTGTTGTGAAGTTTTCAAGTTTTTGGGTAAAGATTTGATGGATTATGGAATAAGGAGTGGCAAGAGCCTAAGCTTGGGGATGCCCAAGGCACCCCAAGGTAAAATTCAAGGAAAACCAAAAGCCTAAGCTTGGGGATGCCCCGGAAGGCATCCCCTCTTTCGTCTTCGTCTATCGGTAACTTTACTTGAGGCTATATTTTATTCACCACATGATATGTGTTTTGCTTGGAGCGTCTTGTATGATTTGAGTCTTTGCTTTTTAGTTTACCACAATCATCCTTGCTGTACACACCTTTTGGGAGAGACACATATGAATCGGAATTTATTAGAATACTCTATGTGCTTCACTTATATCTTTTGAGCTAGATAATTTTGCTCTAGTGCTTCGCTTATATCTTTTAGAGCACGGTGGTGGTTTTATTTTATAGAAATTATTGATCTCACATGATTCACTTATATTATTTTGAGAGTCCTATAAAACAGCATGGTAATTTGCTTTGGCTATAAAATTAGTCCTAATATGATGAACATCCAAGATGGGTATAATAAAAACTATCATATAAAGTGCATCGAATACTATGAGAAGTTTGATACTTGATAATTGTTTTGAGATATGAAGATGGTGATATTAGAGTCATGCTAGTTGAGTAGTTGTGAATTTGAGAAATACGTGTTCTAAAGTTTGTGATTCCCGTAGCATGCACGTATGGTGAACCGTTATGTGATGAAGTCGGAGCATGATTTATTTATTGATTGTCTTCCTTATGAGTGGCGGTCGGGGACGAGCGATGGTCTTTTCCTACCAATCTATCCCCCTAGGAGCATGTGCGTAGTACTTCGTTTCGATAACTAATAGATTTTTGCAATAAGTATGTGAGTTCTTTGTGACTAATGTTAAGTCCATGGATTATACGCACTCTCACCCTTCCACCATTGCTAGCCTCTCTAATACCGCGCACCTTTCGCCGGTATCATACACCCACCATATACCTTCCTCAAAACAGCCACCATGCCTACCTATTATGGCATTTCCATAGCCATTCCGAGATATATTGCCATGCAACTTTCCACCGTTCCGTTTGTTATGACACGTTTCATCATTGTCATATTGCTTTGCATGATCATGTAGTTGACATCGTATTTGTGGCAAAGCCACCTTCATAATTATTTCATACATGTCACTCTTGATTCATTGCATATCCCGGCACACCGCCGGAGGCATTCACATAGAGACATATTTTGTTCTAAGTATTGAGTTGTAATTTTTGAGTTGTAAGTAAATAAAAGTGTGATGATCATCATTATTAGAGCATTGTACCAAGTGAGGAAAGGATGATGGAGACTATGATTCCCCCACAAGTCGAGATGAGACTCCGGACGAAAAAGAAAAATAAATAAAAAAAGAGGCCATAAAAAAAGAGAAAAAGGCCCAAATAAAAAATAATAATAATAAATGAGAGAAAAAGAGAAAAGGGACAATGTTACTATCCTTTTACCACACTTGTGCTTCAAAGTAGCACCATAATCTTCATGATAGAGAGTCTCCTATGTTGTCACTTTCATATACTAGTGGGAATTTTACATTATAGAACTTGGCTTGTATATTTCAGTGATGGGCTTCCTCAAAATGCCCTAGGTCTTCGTGAGCAAGCGAGTTGGATGCATACCCACTTAGTTTCTTTTGTTGAGCTTTCATACACTTATAGCTCTAGTGCATCCGTTGCATGGCAATCCCTACTCACTCACATTGATATCTATTGATGGGCATCTCCATAGCCCGTTGATACGCCTAGTTGATGTGAGACTATCTTCTCCCTTTTGTCTTCTCCACAACCACCCTTCTATACCACATATAGTGCTATGTCCATGGCTCACGCTCATGTATTGCGTGAAGATTGAAAAAGTTTGAGAACATCAAAAGTATGAAACAATTGCTTGGCTTGTCATCGGGGTTGTGCATGATTTAAATATTTTGTGTGATGAAGATAGAGCATAGCCAGACTATATGATTTTGTAGGGATAACTTTCTTTGGCCATGTTATTTTGAGAAGACATGATTGCTTTGTTAGTATGCTTGAAGTATTATTATTTTTATGTCAATATTAAACTTTTATCTTGAATCTTTCGGATCTGAACATTCATGCCACAATAAAGAAAATTACATTAAGAATTATGCTAGGTAGCATTCCACATCAAAAATTCTGTTTTGATCATTTACCTACTCGAGGACGAGCAGGAATTAAGCTTGGGGATGCTTGATACGTCTCCAACGTATCTATAATTTTTTATTGTTCCATGCTATTATATTATCTGTTTTGGATGTTTAATGGGATTTATTATGCACTTTTATATTATTTTTGGGACTAACCTACTAACCAAAGGCCCAGTGCAAATTGCTGGTTTTTGCCTATTTCAGTGTTTCGCAGAAAAGGAATATCAAACGGAATGAAACCTTCAGGAGAGTTATTTTTGGAACAAACGCAACCCAGGAGACTTGGAGTGGACGCCAAGGAAGCAACGAGGCGGCCACGAGATAGGGAGGCGCGCATAGGGGGGTAGGCGCGCCCCCACCCTCGTGGGCCCCCTCGTGGCTCCACCGGCCTACTTATTTCGCCTATATATACTCATATACCCCGAAAACATCCGAGAGCACCACGGAACCCTATTTCCACCGCTGCAACCTTCTGTACTCATGAGATCCCATCTTGGGGCCTTTTCCGGCGCTTCACCGGAGGGGGGATCGATCACGGAGGGCTTCTACATCAACACCATAGCCTCTCCGGTGATGTGTGAGTAGTTTACCCCAGACCTTCGGGTCCATAGTTATTAGCTAGATGGCTTCTTCTCTCTATTTGGATCTCAATACAAAGTTCTCCTCGATTCTCTTGGAGATCTATTCGATGTAATTCTTTTTGCGGTGTGTTTGTCGAGATCCGATGAATTGTGGGTTTATGATCAAGTTATCTATGAACAATATTTGGTTCTTCTCTGAACTTATATCTATGATTTGATATCTTTGCAAGTCTCTTCGAATTATCAGTTTGGTTGGTCTACTAGATTGATCTTTCTTGCAATGGGAGAAGTGCTTAGCTTTGGGTTCAATCTTGCGGTGTCCTTCCCCAGTGACAGCAGGGGCAGCAAGGCATGTATTGTATTGTTGCCATCGAGGATAAAAAGATGGGGTTTATATCATATTGCTTGAGTTTATCCCTACAACATGTCATCTTGCCTAATGCATTACTCAGTTCTTATGAACTTAATACTCTAGATGCATGCTGGATAGCAGTCGATGTGTGGAGTAATAGTAGTAGATGCAGAATTATTTCGGTCTACTTGTCGCGGACGTGATGCCTATATACATGATCATGCCTAGATATTCTCATAACTATGCGCTTTTCTATCAATTGCTCGACAGTAATTTGTTCACCCACCGTAGATTACGCTATCTTGAGAGAAGCCACTAGTGAAACCTATGGCCCCTGGGTCTATTTTCCATCATATAAGTTTCCGATCTATTTTATTTTGCAATCTTTACTTTCCAATCTATATCATAAGAATACCAAAAATACTTATCTTATTATCTCTATCAGATCTCACTTTTGCAAGTGGCCGTGAAGGGATTGACAACCCCTTTATCGCGTAGGTTGCAAGGTTCTTATTTGTTTGTGCAGGTACAAGGCGACTTGCGTGTAACCTCATACTGGATTGATACCTTGGTTCTCAAAAACTGAGGGAAATACTTACGCTACTTTGCTGCATCACCTTTTCCTCTTCAAGGGAAACCAACGCATGCTCAAGAGGTAGCATACATCAACCGCGTTAACCTAACGCTTCCGCTTTCAGTCTACGAGGGTATGTGGACACCCTCTCCCCCTCTCGTTGCTATGCATCTCCTAGATAGATCTTGCGTGATCGTAGGAAATTTTTTAAAATTGCATGCTACGTTCCCCAACACTAACCTATTAACCCATTGCCTAGTGCGAGTTGTTATTTTCTGCTTGTTTTTGGTTTTCCAGAAAATCAGTACCAAACGGAGTCCAAACGCTACGAAACTTTTTGATGATTTTTTTTCTGGACATAAGAGACCCTAGAAGCTTCGGGAGGATGCCAGAGGACGAACGAGGAGACGACAAGGCAAAAGGGTGCGCCCAGGCGGGCGCCCTATTACCTTGTGGGCCTCTCGAGGCTCCGTCTGACCTAATTCTACTTCTATAAATTCTCAAATATTGGGAAACCCCCAGAGAGCCACCTGAAACACTTTTTTCGTCGCTGCAAGCTTCTGTTCTTCTGCGATTCCATCTGGAGGCCTTTTCCGGTACTCTGCCATAGGGGGAATCGATCACGGAAGGCTTCTACATCATCCTTGCGCCTTCCGATGATGCGTGAGTAGTTCACCATAGACCTACAGGTCCATAGCTAGTAGTTAGATGGCTTCTTCTCTCTCTTTGATCTTCAATACCATGTTCTGCTCGATCTTCTTCGAGTTCTATTTGATGTAATCTTCTTTTGCGGTGTGTTTGTTGGGATCCGATGAATTGTGGGTTTATGATCATATTATTCATTGAAAATAATTGAGTCTTTTTCGAACTTTATTATGCATGATTGTTATAGCTTTATATTTCTCTTTGATCTATCTGTTTTAGTTTGGCCAACTAGATTGATTTATCTTCAGTGGGAGATGTGCTTTGTAATGAGTTCAATCTGGTGGTGCTCTATATCCTAGTGACATAGTAGGGGACAAGACATGTATTTGTATTGTTGCCATTAAGGGTAAAATGATTGGGTTTAATCATATTGATTGGGTTTACTTTGTCTACATCATGTCATCTTGCTTAAGGAGTTACTTCATTTTTCATGAAGTTAATACCATAGATGCATGCTGGATAGTGGTCGGTTGGTGGAGTAATAGTAGTAGATGAAGGCAGGAGTCGGTCTACTTGTCTCGGACGTGATACCTATATACATGATCATTGCCATGAATACGTCATAACAATGTGTTTTTCTATCAATTGCCCAATAGTTATTTGTTCACCCACCATATGCTGTGTTCGAGAGAGAATCCTCTAGTGAAAACTATGGCCCCGGGTCTACTTCAATCATATTATAAAAATAAAAAATACTTTGCTACAATTTATTTTCTTTTGCAATTTATCCATCTATCTATACAAGATTTGATCCTTGCAAGTAATGAGTTCAAGGGGATTGACAACCCTTTTGCCCGTGTTGGGTTCAAGTATTTAGTGTGTGCAGGTGCTGAAGACAGAAATTTGCGTGGTTCTCCTATTGGTTCGATAACCTTGGTTCTCACCGAGGAAATACAAATCTCTACTGTGTCGCATCTCCTCTCTTCTTTGGGGGAAAATCTCAACGCAGCTCACAAGTAGCAATACTCTAGCATCCTCCTCCCGGACCTTCCGTCGCCCTCGCCTACTTTGAGCGCGTAACAGTACCTGCCTCGGAAAAAATGCATGCACCTCTCACACCTGGCCGAAGGAGGATCGAGAAGAAGCTCATGGAACCCCTTCCATTCGAGGGGTGCGAAGCGAGAGGAAGCTGGTCTGCTTTGGCAAGAAGAAAAGGATACGGCAGACGGTACCAAACAGCCGAGCACATGACACACTTTTATGTAAGCATCGGGACGGGGAACCAATATTACATGTCCCATCCCAAGCCAACCCACCGAGCACAGAGTGAACAACCAGCCATCCGATCACACTCGGTGCAAAAAAATGCCCTCGCCATCCATCAGAACTGGCCACCCAAAATTCCCCTAGCAGACGCAAACATGGTCGGCCAGTCAAGCTCCCCATAGGGTACTTGGACGCACGGGTGTGCCCGGACACAATAAAACTAAACCGAAAGAAGCGAGCAAGCAGGATGACGACCAAACAAATCAAGAAGAAGCCTCCCCAACTACCTCCTAACTAGGCACGCATATGGCAACATGACCCATGGGCTGCATTCAGATGTGGTGGGGGCGAGAGCCAACCGGCCTCTTGCCATCGCGACCCCTGGCCAGCTGGCTTGCCGTCGTGAGCCCTAGCCGGATGGCCCTCACCGACCACCTGGTTGCCATATGCCAAGCCGGGCGCCAACAAAGCTGACAGGACAATCCAGCCTCGCTAGGCGCACGCAAGGAAACGCGCGAGACGGCGTACATGTGCGTGATGCAGAGCACCACAGGAAGGTGACCTCGACCGCGCCCATGACTCATGCGTCATGGACCCTCGAGGAAACCGGTTGGGTGTAAAGTGGCCACGGAGATCGGACGGCGTGGAGGGCGCCAGGGAGGCATTGTCGTGAGGCCGGCGCGAAACAGACGGCGTGGAGGGAACTCTCGCACGGAAATACCCCCAGGAGGCGGGTTCTCCAACTTCCTGTATAGGAGTAATACATGTAATCATATTACATGGTTTGAGAAAAAGGAATGATTCTGAAACTGGGGTTTAGAGCAGTGAAAGGAGACGATTCTATTTCTGGAACTCAAATTGAGATGGGGAGGGGGCAGTTGATGGTGGTGCCCCAATTCTCGTGAAGCTTTGGGGACTTGCCTTAGCTTCGGTGATGGCAGAGTAGGATATGTCGGACGCCGAACGGAGCATCGGAGGGGAGAAGAGGAGATTGCTCTAGAGAGAGGAAACGTTGTTTTCTTTGTTTCTTTTTAAGAGCTAGAGAGGAGTCGATTTGTGGTATTTTTTTTTAGAAAAGGAGGAATCACTCCGGCCTCTGCATCTTGAAGATGCATGCGATCATATTATTTATTATTCACAAAAATCTTATAAAGAAATACAACAGTAAGCCCGAGGCCATCATCTAGACAACACCTGTCGCTACTCCTATCCTCTTGATGAAGGTGTGCCGAATGTCCGGGCCAAATACCAAACAGACATCGCACAAAAGCCTAAAATCTAACGTCAGATGCCCCATCCAAAGCCACATAGGCGGGACTGGGTAACACTCCGGTCCGGCGCACTCTCAGTGAGTACCACACGCACACGCTGCAAAGGGCCGTCACCTCCGTCTTCCCTCGATCCATCCTCAAAGCATGTACTGACGTATCGACCTTGTCAGGCCTCTCTGCTACCGACGCCACCACGACGCCAGACAACGTCGACCTCCTGCGCGTGTCCATCGCCACACATCTGACGCCAAGCCTCCACTACTCCATGCTGCCGAGAACCGCCGCCATGAATATGTAGAAATAAACACCGCTCCATCGAAGAAGCCATCCGCTGGTCCCTCGAGCCCGAGTGCAACTCCAAAAATGCCGCCCCTAAGGGGGTAACGACACATGAATGCCGCCGTCATCCGATCAGCTGATCTAGGGTTTCCCCCAGAGGTATTGGGCAGGGTTGGGAGCTTCACCTCGATGATGCCTTCATGAAGAAAACGATGATAAGGGCATCGTCGTCACCGGCTCCGGCCAACGACTGAAGACCAAGTTTTCACCCGGATATGTCCCAAGAAATCCACCCGACAACTTGTGCACTGTCTCGACCGCCTTCAAAGCCCCAGATCTAGCCGTCTAGATCCGGCGACCAACCGCAACAGCAGTGCCACCATAGGAGCCCTGGCGCACCGGCCACTGCCTGAATGCGCCACCACTGGAGCCTGGGAGGAGGGCTCCCACCTCACCTCGCCAAACCGCGAGAGCCGCCGAGATGGATTCCGCACGCTCATCACCATCTCTGATCTGAACCAATCCGCGACAAAACCACGAGATCGGCGATGCAGATCCGCCTTGGATAGGGACAGCACCACGCCATGCCGCCGCAGGAAGCCCGAGCTTCACCCGCCGCCACCTTCCAGGGCCGCCGCCCCGGGATCCAGCCGCCGCCGATAGGCCGAGCCGCCGGCCACCGCGACCAAGGCCGCCATGACCCCGCTAGCCCATCGAACGGCCAGCGCCACCAGATCTTCCTCGGAGTCTAGCAGCTCCGCCACCCCCGCCCAGCACCACGCCGCCGCCTTGCACCGTCGCCTAAGACGCCGCGCCGCCGCGACGCAGATCGGGGGAAAGCGCCCCGGCACCATGGGTGACCCGCCTCACCGATCTGACGCGGGAGGGAAGAGAAGAGAGCCTCCGCCGCCGCCATCAGCCGCATGGGGCTTCGCCCGGCGACCTCCTCTAGCGGCGGCGGAGGGGAAGGGGAGGATGGACGTGCCCGGCGGCGGGGGCTAGGGTTTCCACCCGAACCGCCCTAGCGGAGGGCGACGCGGGGGCGTGTAGAAGTGCGTCGCTCTTGCCTCTTGGTATTCCCTTATAAATTGGCCAGGTACGATGAGACATCAATGGATCGAATAAGATCCAAGCAAGAAGGCACAAATTAACCCGCGTCAAATGGCACTCTACTGAGTATGTAATAAACCAGTGTAGACCTTTTATTTCCAGATTATCATAGATATTTGTAAAAAAGATACCAACTATTGAAAATGATATTATGTATTTCAAGAGAATTGTTCTCCTCATTTTAAAGCATTACAAAGGATACAAGGTATTGCTACATTGAAAGCACTTCTTTGCAAATAACTAGGGTCCCACACTGAACCATGCACCATTTGACGCAATGGGTAATCTAGTACTATCTCCGTCTGGATGTATAGGGCGTGCGAGTAATTCTAGCTTATTGATTTGACTAACAAAATATGTTATATGTTAAGAAAAGTATATTACCAGATTCATATGTGAATGTAGTTTTTAAACATATATATTTTTATTGCATTTTATATTGGCCAATTAAATTATTGACGTAGAACTACGTGTATGACATGTGCACCCAGAGGGAGGTAGTACATAATCATCGATAATTCATTTCTCAGACCAGGCTCATCTGCACCCGCGCTGACGAAAAAATCAAAATAAATACTAGAAAATTTAAAAAAAATCATTTTTTTAGTGGTAGATAATTTGATGCGTGAGGTTCGCTTCAATTTTCAAAGCATTTGGACATCTGAGCAGCTCTCGGCAAAAAAGACAAATCCGGGGTCTGTAAAAAAGTTTACTGTTCACGCACAGTTCTGACCCGATTTGTCTTTTTTGCTGAGAGCTATTCAGAAGTTCAAATGATCTGAAAATTGAAGCGAACCTCACGCATCAAATTATCTACCACCAAAAAATGGAATTTTTTTAAAATTTTCTAGTATTTATTTTGAATTTTTTCGATCGGATGCAGATGAGCCTGAGCACCGAAACGCCGCACTCATCAATCACGTGCATCCTATCTTCCGTGGCTTGTGGTGGGTCGATCGTGAACGGTAACATGTGTGGACGTGGGGGACAGCGAGCCCGGATCATCACCCAAGTGAACGACACTGTAGGTCTGTGGCCAATGGATAGACATAAGGGATGTGGTGCATGCGTTCGTGTGGTGATGACTTTGCTGCTTGCCCAGCCTCCAGACAGAGATATCTTTGTATTTCTCTCTGTTTTTAATTCTACGTGGAAGTTCAAAAGCAAAACAAAAACAAGAAAATCGACGTGGAGGAATTAATAGATGGTGATATTGTGTGATGCAACGTCCATGGAATTAGAATCACGCGTTCGTCACCGTTGCCTTCGTCATCTTTGATCTCATCGTCGAGTTCATTTGGCACCATTGCCTGTATGTGGTGATAGGTATTGAGCGCCTTGAAAACGGAAAGCTAAGTCCCGTTGCTATCCGCAGTGAAAGTTTGGCCATTCCTCGAGTTGATTACAAGAATGTGTCAAAAATGAAGCGACTATTCATTTCTGAGCCCATGCTCATCTGCAGGTCAAGAACTTAAAAAAAATCAAAAAACTCTAAAAAAATTGCATGTTAGATAATTTGGTGCGTGGGGTGCACTTCAAATTTCAGATCATTTATACATATGAGTAGCTCTCAGCAAAAAAGACAAATTGAGTCACAGCAGTATATGAACAATAAACTTTTTTATAGACCCAAAATTTGGCTTCTTTTGCCGAGAGCTACTCAGATGTCCAAATGATCTGAAATCTAGAGCGTACCTCATGCACCAAATTATTTATCATACAAAAAAATTGATTTTTTTGATTTTTTTCTAGTATTTGTTTCGAATAGCTGCTCTCAAGAAAGGGCTTTTTTAGACCTGGACATAAAAATTTGAAGTCCGAGTGAGGTGTCAATGTCGACTTCAATTATTTCATGTCCATCTGTTTTCTGTTAAAAAAAAAGTCCATCTGTTTTAACTCCCCGACCACCTAGCCTGTCCCAGTGGAGCCGCAAATGGAGGAAACAAACAACGCAAAAAATGATGCAGGTGACCAAAAGTATCCCAAGAGTCCAGAGTTAAATATTGTGAGTAGTACTAATTAATTCTTGGTGCAAACATCACCTACAATTTATATCAGATCAACTGAATGCCACAAATGCCACCAGCTGTAATGTCTTAAGAACCACCTAAAGTTCCATATAATCATCGTTCGAAAATATTTAGCAAACTCAGTAGGCCGTGATGATCTAACCTGACCACTCAAGCCGCCATTTTACAACCATTGTGTATATATACTTATCTGACAAGTGACTAGTGCAGTGTAAGGCTTTCTACTATAACTACTGCAGTGTAACCTATTCTATGTCCTATCCATATGGTTAAAAAAAGGGGCAAATCAGTTGCAGCTTTATACAGTATATACTTATACCTAGTTTGTGTAGAAGGAGCGTCAGTGGTATTATGCAGTCTGGTAGAACTGTCGACTACAGCAACACGTGCTTTACCTGCGGAGAAGAATGTGTTCCTCAAATTCTTGGTTAACTGCTCTCTTGACAAAGAATTCCAGACTGGTGGTGGGTTCGGCTTTCAGCTAACTGCTGCGACCGTGCATCCTCTTATATGAATGATCTCAGATATGAAGCGCCTCAACCGCTCTCCAGCACGCCCAGGCCTGACAACGTTAATGTCGCCCCATTTCGAGCATGCCTTCACATCCCCTCCTCCTTGCTTTTCACCCAAATTCCGGCACCACACACCAGGATCCAACTGGGCCGAAGAACGGTTCAGTAGCTCATCATCAACCTTCTTCAGCACTGGTGCGTCCTCCGCAAACCGCCTTGCGAAGGCAGCGCTGCTGTTCACCATGTTACCAAGATGCGTTTCATCAAGAATACGCGGCTCCAGCCCAGGAGGATCGTCCCAAACAAAGTAACGTAGATCGCCGTTGACAGTGGTGTTTCTAAAGTCAGATGAACTGCATATGACGGTCTGGAAATATGATTCCATGGAGTAAGCAGCGTTGGCAAAGTACATCAGTAGCCTGCGGGGGAGGTTGTCCCAGCCATGCACGCAATGTTCAGTGAAGTTCCTACTACGTACTGTCAAGTATAAGAATTAATGGGGGTGCCAATTGTAAGTTAAGCAAGTGAATGGGAACTTAAATATAACTTCAATGAGCACGTGAACTTTCTTATATTTGAATACACGTATCATACGTGGACCGTCACTAACTTTTAAGAAAGACTCCCTCTATAAAGAAATATAAGAGCGTTTAGATCACTAATAGGGAGTACTAGCAAATAGGTACATGCTTCTCATGTTCGACCAACTTAGATTGTCAATGTTGCCATTAAAAATTTAAGCTGTGAATATTTCTTAGAATTTCACTACAATTAATCACTTTAGATTATGCCATCAAAAACAGAGGCAACGACTCAGGGTAGTAACAAAATCTTAGTCCTTTTTTAAATCACTATCGAGTTGGATTTTTTTTTAGAAAAGGAGGAATCACCCCGGCCTCTGCATCTGGGAGATGCATGCGGCCATATTATTTATTATTCACAAAGACCTTACAAAGAAATACAACAGTAAGCCCGAGGCCGCCATCTAGACGACATCTGTCGCTACTCCTATCCTCTTGATGAAGGGGCGCCGAATGTCCGGGCCAAATACCAAACAGACATCGCACAAAAGCCTAACATCTAACGCCGGATGCCCCATCCAATCCACATAGGCGGGACTGGGTAACACTCCGGTCCGGCGCACTCTCAGTGAGTACCACACACACGCTGCAAAGGGCCGTCACCTCCGTCTTCCCTCGATCCATCCTCAAAGCATGTACTGACGCATCAACCTTGTCAGGCCTCTCTGCCATCGACGCTACCACGATGCCAGACAACGTCGACCTCCTGCGCGTGTCCATTGCCACACATCTGACGCCAAGCCTCCACCGCTCCATGCCGTCGAGAACCGCCGCCATGAATATGTAGAAATAAACACCGCTCCACCGAAGAAGCCATCCGCTGGTCCCTCGAGCCCGAGTGCCTTTCCATGAATGCCGCCCCCAAGGGGGTAACGACACATGAGTGCCGCCGTCATCCGATCAGCTGATCTAGGGTTTCCCCCGGAGGTATTGGGTGGGGTTGGGAGCTTCACCTTGATGATGCCTTCATGAAGGAAACGAGGATAAGGGCATCGTCATCACCGGCTCTGGCCAATGACCGAAAACCAAGTTTTCACCCGGATCCGTGCCAAGAAATCCACCCGACAACCTGTGCACTCTCTCGACCGCCTTCAAAGCCCCAGATCTAGCCGCCTAGATCCGGCGACCAACCGCAACAGCAGTGCCACCGTAGGAGCCCTGGCGCACCGGCCACTGCCTGAGTTCGCCACCGCTGGAGCCTGGGAGGAGGGCTCTCACCCCACCTCGCCAAACCGCGAGAGCCGCCGAGATGATCCCGCACGCTCATCACCGTCTCTGATCTGAACCAATCCGCGGCAAAACCACGAGATCAGCGATGCAGATCCGCCTTGGATAGGGACAGCACCACGCCATGCCGCTGCGGGAAGCCTGAGCTTCACCCGCCGCCACCTTCTAGGGCCGCCGCCCCGGGATCCAGCCGCCGCCGACAGGCCGAGCCACCGGCCACCGCGACCAAGGCCGCCATGACCCCGCGAGCCCATCGAACGGCCGGCGCCACCAAATCTTCCTCGGAGCCTAGCAGCTCCGTCGCCCCCGCCCAACACCACGCCGCCGCCTTGCGCCATCGCCTAGACGCGCCGCCGCGACGCAGATCGAGGGAGAGCGCCCCGGCGCCATGGGTGACCCGCCTCACCTGATCTGGCGCGGGAGGGAAGAGAGCCTCCGCCGCCGCCATCAGTTGCCTGAGGCTTCGCCCGGCGACCTCCTCTAGCGGCAGCGTAGGGGAGGGGGAGGATGGACGTGCCCGGCGGCGGGGGCTACAATTTCCACCCGAGCCGCCCTAGCGGGAGGGTGACGCAGGGCGCGGAGGGGGAGATGACCAAATCGAGTTGGATGTGCATGGCTAAAATACGTTATGACTTATTTGGCTATGTATCAAACGTTTAATTTGGCCAAAATATTCTTAATGTACCTCTGTTTTGTTTCCTTTACACATATCATGGTGTGATATTTCCTGAGTTCTCGCGTGGATTTATTCATACTCAGTACTCGTGCAGGATTTTTAATCACCCACAATTTCTTTCAGCATTTGCCCAACACATCAATGGCAAAGTATCGATAGCTTTCTTCCTTTATCTATGACCATCATGAATCACGTTTTCAATATCTCCAGCAGGAAATAAAATGAAGAATGGGTTGTATAAAATTGTACTGTTACAATTTGCTTTGGATTTTTCATCTTATAAACGAATTCAACTTCAATGGAAAAAGTTAGGGAAGCCCGAGCTCTTTGGAATGCTTATAGGACACAAAGTTATATTTTAAATATTGGAATTGCTTTTCTTATGTGGACCGATAAATTCCTTATAAATGAATTTGATTATCATAAAAATTAGTTATATATACTTCAAGGAAATTGGGGAGATGCACTATTTTCTCTTGGTGGTTATAGGCATAACAGCTCCTTGTGAAGGATGAGGGGGCTAGATGGCGGGAGTACTTTGACAAATTGTTCAATGGAGAGAATGAGAGCTCTACCATTGAGCTGGATGACTCTTTTGATGATACCAGCAGACGTTCTGTGCGATGAACCCAGGAGTCTAAGGTTAGGGAGGCTTTCAAAAGGATGAAAGGAGACAAAGCGATAGGCCCTGATTCTATAGTATGTTAGTACCAATCTTCAAGAACAAGGGGTGTTTAAAGCTGTACTAATTACTGTGGAATTAAGCTGATGAGCCATACAATGAAGCTATGGGAGAGAGCCATTAAGAGGAATGACAATCGTGACCAAAAGTCAGTTTGGTTTCATGCTTGGTAGGTCACCATGAAAGCTATTTTCTTGGTACGGCAACTTATGAAGAGATACAGGTAGCAGAAGAAGGACCAATATATGGTGTTCATTGACTTGGAGAAGGTCTACAATAAGATGTCGCGAAATGTCATGTGGTGAGCCTTGGAGAAATACAAAGTCTCAACAAAGTATACTACCCTCAACAAGGACATGTACGATAATGTTGGGACAAGTGTTCGAACACGTGATGGCAACACTGATGACTTTTTTGTTAAGATAGGACTGCACCAAGGGTCAACTTTGAGCCCTTATCTTAGATATCCCATGGTGTATGCCCTTTGCGGATGATGTGGTGCTAGTCGATGATTGTCGCATAGGCGTTAATAGAAGAGACCTTTTTATGGTACACTGTAACATATATTAGCCGTCTTTTCCATAGATTTTAACGGATGAGATTGATCTATACTACTAAATCCTCTGAGTAGTATATGACACCCAACACGAGTAGTATATGGGCTGTAGGGGTAGAATCGAGAGAATAAAAAAAACCACAAATCATGGTTATTGACATTAATTTATTCTAATTATCAAATATTTATTTATCCCAACAAAGAAACTCAAAATCTTCAAATTATCAAATATTTCTTTATCCTAACTCTTTAGTCGCGTATGCACGTATATGAGCTTGTTTCTTGGCATCCTAATAGTTCTAGTGACCCAGCATAATTTGCATCAAATTACTAATTAGTAATGCTAACAAATATTAATCGAAAAGTGGTGAGGTAGTGCAGGATAGCACAATGGCAAGTTAGGTTCGCGTACTACCAAGCTAGAACTATGAGGCACACCAAGCGATCGGTTGCAAGGTCCTGCAGCGCGGCCACAAGGATTGTGAACGCATGAGCCAGCGATCGGGGCTGCAATAAGGTGCCATTGTTGCGGTCGCGTGGGCCAGAAGTAAGGGCGTGAGCATAGTGTAACACCCCGGATGTAACTTTCCATATTTGTAACTCCGACTCTTGCCATTTTCGGATATGTGCTATGATATTCCCTTCGTGGTCGGGTTTTGTTTTTCGTTTTGCATTTTGTTCATGTCATGCATCTCATATCATGTCATCATGCGCATTGCATTTGCATACGTGTTCGTCTTTTGCATCCGAGCTTTTTCCCCGTTGTCCGTTTTGCAATCCGGCACTCCCACCTCCTCCAACGCACCCCTTTTCGTTTCTTTTCGTGAGCGGGTGTTAAACATTCTCGGAATGGACCGAGGTTTGTCAAGTGGCCTTGGTATACCACCGGTAGACCACCTGTCAAGTTTCGTGCCATTTGGAGGTCGTTTGACGCTCCAACGGTTAACCGGGTAACCGCAAAGTCCTTTTGTGTGTTGCAGCAAAAACCCCCTCCAAACAGCCCAAAACCTCTCTAAGTCTCCTCCATACTCTAGGTCGTTCGATCACGATCGTGTGGGCGAAAACCGCACTCCATTTGGAGCCTCCTAGCTCCCTCTACCTATAAATATGTGAGCCTCCCCGAAATTCCGGATCCCCGAAACCCTATACCGCTCCTCCGCGCTGCCGGACGTGTCCGCCCGGCGCCGGACAAAAGCCGCCGCCGCCCACAGCCACTCAGACGCCGCCACGTGTCGCCCGTACACCGGCGCCCGCCGCCGGCCCGCGAAGCCCGCGGGAGGCCCTCCCGGCCCGTCGCCCGACGCCCCCCGCCTCCTTCCTCCTCCAGCGCCCCGCCGCCTGCGCCGGCGCCCGTCCCCGCCGCCGACCGCCGGCCGCCCGTCGCCACCATCACCGGCGCCGCCCGCGACCGCGCCTCCCCGCGGCCCCCGTCCCCGCGCCCCCTCTCCGACGACACGCCCCGCTGTCTCCTCCCTCTCCGGCCTCGTCGCCCTCTCCTCCGGCCCCGCGCGCCCCAACTCCGGCGAGCTCGCGCGCCGACGAGCTCCCGATCTGGATCTGTCGCTAGGTTGACTTTCTTCTCCCCCAAAAATTCTCCAAGTCCTGATTACATTATGTGTTCATGTTCATTGCATCATAACTCTCTGCATATAGCTCCGTTTCGTGCGTGTAATATATCGAAATGTTCGTCTCGAGATGCTCTTCATTTTGTTCCATTATGCCATGTTCATTTGAGTCCATCTTGATGCCCAAATCTCTGATGCAAGAGTGTTATATGCTGTTAACTGTTGTTACTTATCAGAACTTGAGGATTTGTTATTTTTGTTGCATTTGATGTGTGCATCTTATGGGCATGAGCTCTACATGTGTTTTGATGTATGTCATGCCATATTTACAGATGTGTATTCCATGTATTTTTGTGATCTCTGTGGTGACTAGCACAAGCATGCAAACTAGGCTCCGTGATGTTTTTGATTTCAGGGACTTCGTAATTTTACTAACTCTGTGACTGCTGTTATTTTGTTGCTATGTATCCATGTGTCTACAGAAAGATCCATGCTCCTGTTGGTGATGTTCAGTAAGGATGTTTTGTATATATAGTTGTGCTCTATCCATCCATGCCCCTGTTTGTAATTATGGAGTGCCATAGCATGTCTTAATCTTGCTCTACTTTTGCTATAAAATATTTCTGGCAGATTGTTTATGTGTTATTCAATTTTGCCAAGGTTGTTGGAGTTGTTTCATACATGCTATGTACTTGCTCTTGCCATGGATAGCTTCATAAACATGCCATCTTGCTGTAGGTATGCTTATTTTGTCATGAATTGCTTTGTGGTGAGTGATTCAAGCTCACCAAGATGCCCTCATAGTTACTGTTTCTGCCATGCTCTGTTTTCTGTTAAGTCTGAAACCTGTTAACGAAACTTGCTATGTTTACATGATTGCCATCATATCTTCTGGTCCTTTTTGGCTTATGGTCAGTAAGGGACTTTTGTTCTATGCATTTAGTAGATTTATGTCATGCCTTGTTTTGCTATGTTAGGTTCCTGTAGCATGTGTTTTTCTTGCTCTGAACATTGCTACCTGATACTGTTTCAGCCATGTCCAGTAATTTCACTTAGTCTGTGAACCTGATATCTTTTTCACTTTTGTCATGCTTGTTTGAACCTGTTATGTTGTGTTCTAGCCGTAGCTCGGTGTTCATCTTTTGTCAAGCATTTCCTGTAGATTACTTCCATATGCTTTGTTGCTATGTTGGAGTGCTGTAACATAGTTACTTGATGCATTTTAAGTGCTATCTTGCTGTTAATCGCAGATTCGTGTCATTCTTGTTTTGCTTGCCATTTGCAAACCGTGCATCCGTTTCCGGTGATCTTTATATCGATTTCGACCGAAATCATCTCATTTTTCCAGTGGAATGCTTGGTTTGCCAAGTTACTGCCTTGTTCATCATTTTTCTTCCGGAGCACGCATATGCATCACATACCACATCTCGCATATCATACATGTTTTGCATCATGTTGCTTGTGCATTTCCCGTGATTGATTGTGGTTCCATTGCTTGTGTTCTTGCTGTGGGTAGAGCCGGGAGACGAGTTCGTGAACGAGGAACCTGTTGAGTACGCTTACGAGGATCAAGCTTTCGACAACTCTGAGAACCTTGCAGACAAGATGACCATACCCTCGAAATCACTTCTATCTTTGCTTGCTAGTTGTTCGCTCTATTGCTATGCTGCGCTACCTACCACTTGCTATATCATGCCTCCCATATTGCCATGTTAATCCTCTAACCATCCTTTCCTAGCAAACCGTTGTTTGGCTAAGTTACCGCTTTTGCTCAGCCCTTCTTATAGCGTTGCTAGTTGCAGGTGAAGTTGAAGTTGGTTCCATGTTGGAACATGGATATTTTTTGGAATATCACAATATCTCTTATTTAATTAATGCATCTATATATTTGGTAAAGGGTGGAAGGCTCGGCCTTATGCCTGGTGTTTTGTTCCACTCTTGCCGCCCTAGTTTCCGTCATACCGGTATTATGTTCCTTGGGTGATTTATGGGACCCCCTTGACAGTTCGCCTTGAATAAAACTCCTCCAGCAAGGCCCAACCTTGGTTTTACCATTTGCCACCTAAGCCTTTTCCCTCGGGTTTTCGCGAGCCCGAGAGTCATCTTTATTTAAACCCCCGGGCCAGTGTTCCTCTGAGTGCTGGTCCAAACTAGAGCCACTTGCAGCGCCACCTTGGGGAAACTCGAGGGCTGGTTCTAGTTGTACGTAGTGTTCATCCGGTGTGCCCTGAGAACGAGATATGTGCAGCTCCTATCGGGATTTGTCGGCACATTCGGGCGGCTTTGCTGGACTTGTTTTACCATTGTCGAAATGTCTTGTAAACCGGGATTCCGAGACTGATCGGGTCTTTCCGGGAGAAGGTTTATCCTTCGTTGACCGTGAGAGCTTATAATGGGCTAAGTTGGGACACCCCTGCAGGGTATTATCTTTCGAAAGCCGTGCCCGCGGTTATGAGGCAGATGGGAATTTGTTAATGTCCGGTTGTAGAGAACTTGTCACTTGACCCAATTAAAATACATCAACCGTGTGTGTAGCCGTGATGGTCTCTTCTCGGCGAAGTCCGGGAAGTGAACACGGTTTGAGTTATGCTTGAACGTAAGTAGTTTCAGGATCACTTCTTGATCATTTCTAGCTTCGCGACCGTTGCGTTGCTTCTTTTCTCGCTCTCTTTTGCGTATGTTAGCCACCATATATGCTTAGTGCCTGCTGCAGCTCCACCTCATTACACCATCCTGTCCTATAAGCTTAAATAGTCTTGATCTCGCGGGTGTGAGATTGCTGAGTCCTCGTGACTCACAGATTCTACCAAAACAGTTGCAGGTGCCGACGATGCCAGTGCAGATGATGCAACCGAGCTCAAATGGGAGTTCGACGAGGAACGTGGTCGTTACTATGTTTCTTTTCCTGATGATCAGTAGTGGAGCCCAGTTGGGACGATCGGGGATCTAGCATTTGGGGTTATCTTATTTTTATTTGGATTTGACCGTAGTCGGTCTATGTGTGGTTTTGGATGATGTATGAATTATATTTATGTATTGTGTGAAGTGGTGATTGTAAGCCAGCTCTCGTTATCCCATTCTTGTTCATTACATGGGATTGTGTGAAGATGACCCTTCTTGCGACAAAACCACAATGCGGTTATGCCTCTAAGTCGTGCCTCAACACGTGGGAGATATAGCCGCATCGTGGGCGTTACACATAGTGCCGAGAGTTCAAGGAGTCGATCAAGAAGAACAGGCAAAGAAGACGAGCGTAGTAGCAGTGTGTCCATGTCGTACGAAATGGGTCTTAGGAGAAAAAAGTATCCCTATGATTTAGACATTATTGCACTTGCAAGAAAAAGCCTGGTTGTTTTGAACATTGATGCACTTACCAAAAAAAGGCCGGTTGTAAATTGCCCGTTATGCCTTATAATATCAACAGTTAGGTTAAACCTATACTACGCCTCTTCCCTAGTAGTAAGATGTACCATAAAATTCTCTAATAGAAAATTAGAGCTTTGGAGACAAACTTTGGAATCGAAAGGTTTTAGACTTAGTAACTAAAACCGAGTACATGAGATGCAATTCCAGTACTACTAGGCACGAGGAGGAGGAGGTTAGCCTTGATGGGAAGGTGGTATATCAGATGGACACGTTTTGATATTTGAGGTCAATGTTGCAGAAGGATGGTGATATCGATGAAGATGTGAGCCATGAAATTAAAGCCGGATGGATGAAGTGGTGCCTGTTAGATGTGTATAGTCCCTTTCCGATTTTCGGTATATCCCCATTGTATAAGGGGTGTCCTGCACTTTACCACACATGTATATGTAATGGCCTTTAGCCCTCAGTGAATACTAGTTTCTCATTATCTAACATGGTATCATATGCTAGGTTAGCCTCGTTCTCCCGCACGCTGCAACTCCGTGCTCCCTCTGCCTAGTCTACCTCGTCTCTGGCCGCTCGATTCCGGCCAACTCTTCCGGCCGCCGCTGCCTGCTGCAGTTCCCGCCGCCGCCGCCGCCTGCTGCAGTTCCAGCCGCCGCCGCCTGCTGCCGTTCCAGTCGCTGCCGTCGCCTGCTGCTGTGCAGGCCACCGCGGCCGCACCTGCCCCGTCCGGCACCGCCTCCCATGGCTGCCGCGCTGCTCCCGGCCCCCGCTTGAGCGGGCCCCTTCCGCGCCGCTCCAGTCCCCGTGTGAGCGAGCGAGCGGGCCCCTGCCGCGCCGCTCCAGTCCCCGCATGAGCGCCTCTGCCTCGGGTGCTCCTCTGCCCGATCCGGTGGATCCGGTCGGGGCGCTCCCCCAGCTCCCTTGTCTCGCGCCGGGCCGCACCCTTCTCTGGCCGGCCACCTCTCGGTTGGCTGCGGTCAATCCAGACCTGCATCGAGCGTGCTCTGCTCGATCCCCTTCGTTGACTTAAAAAAAACAGCAGAGAGACTTCCTCATGTCTGTTTCGGGCTATGTCGCGGTCCCTCGGTGCTCGGTGATCTTCGATGGCACCAATTATGCTGAGTTTTGCGAGGTTCATGTGTATCCATATGCGCGGCCTTCTTCTGTGAGGCGTTCTCTCTAGCGAGGTCCCCTGTCCGCCATGCCCTGTTGCTCCTGTGGCTCCTACCCCGCCGGTGCCCCCGGTTCATGCCGCTGATGCTTCACAGGCTGATCGAGATGCAGCCAAGGCTCTCGATGATACCGCGGTTGATGCTTATGATCAGCAGGTCTTAGCCTATTCAGATGCTCTTTCTGCCTACCGCGATGATCTGTCTGCTTACACTCAGTGGTGCAATGATGATGCTCGCGTTGCTACTGTTCTCACTGCGAGTGTACTCCCTCAGTTTGCTTCGGAGTTCATGGGACTTGGCACAATTGCAGCGATGTGGTCTTATCTCTGTCAGCGCTATCAGCCCTCTGGTGATGCCCTCTACCTATCTGTGGTGCGTTAGGAGCACGCACTCCAGCAAGGTGATTCCTCTGTTGATGAGTTCTATTCACAGTGCTTTGCCATCTGGCGCCAGCTTGACTCTCTTCGGACAGTTGTTTGTGGAACTTTCCGTTGCTGTCAGACTACGCGGTCTGATTTGGAGTTTCAGAGGGTCCATGAGTTCTTATCTCGTCTCCGTTCTGAGTTCGAGCCTCGACGTGCTCACTTGCTTGCTCGTGGTCGTGTGCCTCTCTCGGAGGTGCTTGCCGAGCTTCGTGCTGAGGAGACCCGCCTTCGCTCTGCTGGGTTGCTTGCAATTCCATCAGTGTTAGCTGCCCGAGCTCCTGTGTCCTTTGCTTGTCTCACTGCTCCACTGCTCCTGCCCACTCCTTCAGGGGGGATTGGTCGCCCTCTCTATGTTGAGAAGGGCCGGTCGTGCCTGGTTTGAGCGCTTCGCCTCTGTGGTGACTGCCGCTGGTTTCTTGCCCAGTGATCATGATCCCGCGTTGTTTGTTCACACGTCTCCTCGTGGTCGGACTCTTCTCCTTCTCTATGTTGATGACATGATCATCACTGGTGACGACTCTGACTACATTGCCTCTGTTAAGGCTCGCCTTCGCGACCAGTTTCTCATGACTGATCTTGGTCCACTTCGCTATTTTCTTGGGATTGAGATCTCCTCGACTTCTGATGGCTTCTACATCTCCCAAGAGAAATATATTCAGGATCTTCTTGCTCGCGCTGCTCTCGGTGATGAGCGCACAGTTGTGACTCCTATGGAGCTCAACGTTCAGCTTCGTGCCTCTGATGGTGACCCTCTTCCTAATCCCACTCGCTACCGTCACCTTGTTGGCAGCCTTGTCTATCTTGCTGTTACGCGTCCTGACATTTCCTATCCTGTCCACATCCTGAGTCAGTTTGTTTCAGCCCCCACCTCTGTCCACTATAGTCATCTCCTCCGTGTTCTACGATATCTTCGTGGCACGATCTCTCAACGTCTTTTCTTTCCCTGCTCCAGCTCTCTTGAGCTCCAGGCCTACTCTGATGCTACCTGGGCTAGTGATCCCTCTGATCGACGCTCGCTGTCTGCTTATTGTGTCTTTCTTGGTGGCTCTCTTATTGCCTGGAAGACAAAGAACAGACTGCAGTTTCTCGCTCGAGTACAGAGGCAGAGTTGCGAGCCATGGTTGACGGCTGAGGTGATCTGGTTACGGTGGTTACTTGAGGATTTTGGTGTGTCTGCTACTACCTCGACTCCCTTACTGTCAGACAGTACCGGTGCTATCAGTATTGCGTGTTACCCGGTGAAGCATGAGCTCACCATGCACATAGGTGTGGATGCCCACTTTGTGCATGCTACTGTGCAGGATCAGACTCTCGCTCTTTACTATGTGCCTTCTGAGTTACAGTTGGCGGACTTCTTCACGAAGGCACAGACTCGAGCGCAGCATGGCTTTTTTCTCTCCAAACTCAGTGTTGTTGATCCACCATGAGTTTGAGGGGGGGTGTTAGATGTGTATAGTCCCTTTTCGGTTTTCGGTATATCCCCATTGTATAAGGGGTGTCCTGCACTTTACCACACATGTATATGTAATGGCCTTTGGCCCTCAGTGAATACTAGTTGCTCATTATCTAACAGTGCCTAGCTTCTGGTGTTGTCTTTGACAAGAGAGTGCCACAAAAGCTAAAAGGCAGGTTCTATAGGACGGTGATTCCACCCGCAATGTTGTATGACGCTGAGTGTTGGCCGACTAAAAGGCGACATGTTCAACAGATGGGGTAGCGAAAATGCACATGTCGAGATGGATGTGTGGCCACGCAAGACAGGATCGGGTCTAGGATGATGATCTACATGATAGAGTTGGGGTAGCACCTATCGAAGAGAAACTTGTCCAACATCGTCTGAGATGGTTTGGGCACATACATGGAGAGCACCAGAAGCTCCAGTGCATAGCGGTGGTTAAAGCGTGCAGATAATGTCAAGAGAGGTTAGGGTAGACCAAACTTGACTTGGGAGGAGTCCATAAAGAGATATCTAAAGGACGGGAAAATCACCAAAGAACTAGCCATGGACAGGGGTGCGTGAAAGTTAGCTATCCACGTGTCAGAACCATGAGTTAGTTTCGAGATCTTATGGGTTTTAGCTCTAGCCTACCCCAACTTATTTGGGACTAAAGGCTTTGTTGTTGTTTGTATAAGCATAATAGCTCCACCCAATCATCACGTGATTTGACTTTATGATTCCTTTTTTCGTGCGAAACTATGGTTCCGTCTTTCAATCCGCAAGTACTCTCGATTTTCCTATTGATACGTGCCAAAATATAGTTTGATGAGCAAAATCTTAGTCATATGTTAATTTAATATTTCACAATTCTTCAATATAAACAAGATCCTGTGTTGAAACTTAATTTGATATGTTTTCATTTGAAAATTTGCTAGAGGTGTCACTATAGAGTTTAATCATCGGATTTGCTAAATCTCATCTAGATGATATTTAGCTACGTCTCAACTAAATTTTGCACCGTACGATTTGTAGCTCCAAGATTCATACTGCTTATCATGCGTGAGACAGTTTCAGGATGTTGCTGCGAGGTTTGTGTTTTTTGCCTGGGCCATCATCGGGTTTTGATTCGTTTCGATGTCTTTCTTTAATGGGCTGGGTGGAGATTTACCTACCTGGCCATTGCATTTTTTGGTTGCCTGCGTATGCATTCTTTTTTCTGTTTGTTTTTGTCTGAAAATGTGAGAGTAAAAAAAAAAGTGAGAACCAGAACCACTTTCCATGCCCCGTGAAGCCCTTGACCCGTCCTCTAATCACATTCTCTGATCCAGTTGCGTGTCTACTCTCAGCACAAAATTTGTCCAGATTTTTTGTGCCTGTGTATTTTCTTGTGTTTCTTTGTGTAGCTCAATCCAAATGGTCAAGGGACAAAACAAAGTAGAAGTAAAGACAAAAGAACAGCCTAATTGAAATACAAGCACGCATCTAACCAGCCCAATTGGAACGCATGCACAAATCAAGAGGAACAAAAAAAGCAACGGCAAAGACAAAGGCCAAGGGGAGGTCATGGGAGTTTCGGCTTTATATATAAAGCGGGGGGTAAGCCTGTCTCGTGAGTTGGGAACGGGGACTACAAAACAGTGATGATTTCATATTAGATGTGTTATGTCACATCGAGATGAGACTTAAACAGACCCTTTAATTATTATTTTCCTTCTAAAGAAGTGTTTGTATGCTTATAATTCTTAACTCATAATGTCTGATTCAGCATGAGGGCTAATCCTAGTGATCTTTAATTAATCAATAGCACATAAAAGAACAACCGGTTGGTGGCTTTGTTCCAGATTTAATAGCACCAGGGTTTAAACAAACCTATTTGAATCACTGATGTCCTGTTATATTTTAGAAATGTTTTAAATACCGAAAAATACCTGAACTAGAAACGATGTTTGCACACACCTGTGAATATCTTGAATGCCTCAGGCATTTGCCTTGTTTCTGTCGCAGGAAAGGGCTGGGTATTCTTGTCCATATATAGACTTGCGTCGACAATAAGTTTTTCAAACCTTTCATGCCTGAAAGGTCCAAGGAAAATGTTTAGGGAAAGAAACAGGATATAGCGAGCTACATTCTAGAAATTTTCCTGCTTACAGAACTCACTCTTTCCATCCGAGGTTACTTGTGTGATCAATAAAGTTGAGGTGCCTTGGTACAGAAGAAAATGCATAAAAGAGATCTGCGTTTAAACAAAATGTTGCTTCAAATTATTAAAACAAAGTGAAAGGGATGATGAATAAGTTAACTAGAGAAAGCAGTAACACCCCCCCCCCCCCCCCCCCCACGGGGCAGACGGGTGCATTGGGCACTCGCCAAAAAATATCTCTATAAACAAACAAAAAATATATCCCTATTAAACAAGCAAATCAACAATATATGCCAAGAAGCTCTATATATGTTGTCTTCATTAGTGGACATTTGTTGGTTGTGTGCAGAAAATGTCATTTGTCATTTTTTTCAGGTTTTTATATAAAGGAAAATGTGTACACTCCTACTGAGGGGCAGCAAGCAACAATATTTTGCACCATAACCTGATGGTTTAAAATCAAACGAGAAATCACTTGCAACACCACCGGCCTTGCACAGTGTGACTGGCCACATGGACCTGCACATGCTTGTGATGAGCGGGATGTAAGGCATCCCATGGGTAGCGCACTAAGCCCTGTTACACATTACCCTTCTTGAAAGGAGTTCTTTTATTTGTGGAATATAGACTCTTACGGATGAGTTACATCCGTAAGAGTGAGCCTGTAAGTCAAGCATTATTGGTATACTGTACTCCCTCCGTTTCTTTTTACTCCGCATATAAGATTTGCCTTAAGTCAAAGTTCGTAAACTTTGCCTAAGTTTATATTAAAATATATCAACATCTTTAATATTACCCCTCCGAATAATATCAACACGTTATTTGGGACGTGGCTTGATGGGATTGAGCCCCAAACAGCGAAACACATTCGTGTAGGAGTATGTGCTTTATTATGGGCTATCTGGAATTGCAGAAATGATTTGGTCTTTAACAGAACAACAAATACTCATTTTTTGCATGTTATCTTCCGAGCCACTGCGTTGATCCGTATGTGGTCGCTACTCGCTCCGACGGAGGCCAGGGAGCGTTTGGTTACTGGATCTATCCGATGGGAGATGGTAGCACGGGTTATTTTCAACCGGTTTGGATGACGGTCATGTAATACGATAGGCAATTAGTTTTCCTATCTTTATCTTGCTAGCCGGTTGTGGCCTTATTTTTGTTCTTTAGCTCTTTGTGAGCAAATTTTGTTCATCTTTGTTTGAGACTTTGAGACCTCTGTCGAACTATTTTGTTTGGTAATAAAGGTGGCCGTATGCATCGTTCTGATGCAGAGGCCGGGGATATCCCCCTTTTCAAAAAAAATACAATATGAAAATTAATTCATTGATGCATCTAATAATATTGATTTTATATTATAAATATTGATATATTTTTCCTACAATTTTGGTCAAACTTTATAAAGTTTGACTTAACACAAAACTTATATGCAAAGTAAAAAGAAATGGTGGGAGTATTAAATAAGGCTCAAAGATAAAAATGCAACCGTTCTGACTAACCACAATCCTCTTAAATACGGTGCCACTGACAATCTGTCATATCAAATGAAAGTGTTTTATGTGACGTTTGAGCAATATCCCAATGATAGCTCTAGCTGATTATCAAATTTCAGAAGCACACATGAGTTGCCCGACTTGGTAGGTTGTTGCAGAATTGATTAAGCAAGTGTAGTACCACGGAGTACGGACAACTATCCGTAGAAGACCATTCGAACAATTCAGCACAAAAACGTACTGCAACGCCCTTGAGGATGGCACTGAAATTGGCACAGCTAGAAACAGAGTTGTACAAAGGTGCAACTAGTACCTAACAGTTTCAAGGACTAACAGCACGATCAAATTCAAATGTGAGAATTTAGACTGATTCATAGCTTGTAATGTCAGGCAACAACAACAAAAGAAAAGCTATGTCAGCCGCCCAAGCTCAATGGTAACTTAGGCAAGCAATGGATCACATCGCAAATTCGCAATCATAACCATCCACCAAGCAATGGAACATAGAAAATTAATTAAACATAAGGAAGAGCATACATCAGAAGAGTGATTGCTAGAAGTATCTTACCGTCCTGCGTGACGAGAGGATAGTCCCAGGAGCTGAGCGTGACGAACCAGTCCCAGTCAGCCCCAATCCTGAGCAGCACGGCGGCGCCGTGCAGCGCCGCGGCGAGCACCGAGGAGCCAGTCCTGTCTACCGCGTAGCTCTCCCCTACCACGTCGACGTTTGCGAACTCCCTCCACGCCGCGTCGTCCCGCGCAGCGGCGGCCAGCTCCGTCCGCTCGTCCCGCGACGCCCCCGCGTCCAAGTGCAGCAGGTACAGGTTCCTCGGGTGGTACACCGCCCTGAGCAGCCTGAGGACCCTGCGGCCCTCTCCGCCCGTGCCGGATATCCAGTACGCGAAGGAGGGCGGGCTCCCGGGACCCCTCGCCACGAGCGGCGGCCCTGGCTGGGCGCGCGCGCTGGGGTAGGCGAGCCCGTAAGGGGACGCGCGGAAGAGCACCAGCAGCGCCGCCGCGGCCAGCGCGGCGGCCGCGATGGCCGGGGGCAAGCGGCACGGCCTCATTGCACCGAGTTTCATTTCTTGGGAGGTTTGACCCGCGCGGCCGGCGGCATGAGGCGCACGGAACTGGAAGCGCGGCAATGAGAGGTAAGGGGAGACCGTGCGCGTTACGGCGGCGGCGAGGTGGTCGTCGTCGACTAGTGCGTGGTTCGGAATTGGATGCTTGGACTGAGCGACGGGGACAGGAGGAGAGAGTTTAAAAAAGTTAGGCGGCACGGCACGGGCGCAAGGTGGCGTCGTGGGCCGAAAGGTCTAGAAGAAGGTGCGGTGGGTGGTGGGAAGTTACCCAGTTGGCATTTACTTGTGGTGGGGCCGCGGAGGTGTTCAAATGGCCGCGGCGCACGGACGGGCCGGCGTTCGGTTCGAAGGCAACACAAACGCCGATCACCCAACCAACCTGGGTTTTGGCCGCCATGTTTGTTAGGTCACCTGGATGATCTTGATTTTGCCCCTCTAAGCATTGTGACGATTTAATAAAGTTTTATGACACTTTTAGAAGGAAAAAAACACTCAAATTCTCTCGAAAAAAGAACCAACTTAGGGTGCTTTTGTGCCTTCTAAATTGATTACGGATAATATTTTAACGGTTTATGAGTGTTTTCATACAATCAAAAACAAAAGAGAATGCAAAGAGGGTGTCAAAAACAAAAGAGAATGCAAAGAGGGTGTATACTAGGCTTCCGTGGAAATTGGGTAAATTTCATTATGCAATGTGTGTCAACTATTGAATACCGAGTTCGGTTTAATACGGAAGATTCATTGCCACCTTACCTATTCTTGTTATGCACAGAGGGGCTGACTGCTCTCCTAACACATGCAGAGAAAAATAAAAATATTTCAGGAGTGAAAGTTTGTAGGATGGCCCACCCATTTTACTAACCTTCTCTTTGTTGATGACTCGCTAATTCTTATGAAAGCTAGTTTGCACAACGCGGAAGTGCTAAAATCAGCTCTAGATTCACACGGTTCGGCCTTGGGGCAAATGATTAGTGTTGATAAATCCAGCATCTTTTTTAGCCGTAATATGAAGGTGGAAATCAGAGAACAAATATGTAACATGTTGAATATAATGACTGAGGCCCTTAATGATAGATATTTGGGCTTGCCAGCCAACATGGGGTTAGATAAAACCGATTGTTTCCAATATTTGATTAACTGTATTATTATGAAAATCAGTGGGTGGAAGAAAACATTACTTTCTGCCGGAGGTAAGGAGATCCTTCTCAAGTCTGTTGTCCAAGCCGTACGTACCTATGCAATGTCAGCCTATAAAATTTCTAAAAAATGTAAAGGAATTATTGACCCGATGATGCATTTCAGGTGAGGAGACGAGGAGAACCACAGAAGGGTGCATTGGATGGTTTGGTAGAAAATATGTGTCCCTGAGAATAAAGGAGGGGTGGGTGTCGTGGTTTTGTCATGGTAGATGTCCTCGTGAAAGGACTAAGTTGTGAGGCCATCGCAGCTAGGTGGTAGCTTGAACGGGGTTGGTCGAAATCGAGAGACGTGAGTTTTTACCCAGGTTCGGCCCATGGTGGAGGTAAAGTCTACATCCTGCTTGATTGCTATTGATGATGATGATCTCGATTACAAGGGTACTGTTTCGCTACCTCTATCTCAAGAGCTACTAATTTGTCTGTCTAGAACTTGTCTGTCTGTCCTCCCCCCTCCCTTGGGGTGCCTTGCCCCTCCTTATATAAGTTGAAGGGGTCGGCTTACATGTAGAGTACTAGTAGGACTACAACTAGTCTCTTTTCTATTACAAGCCAGATACTAGTCCAGGTCTTATTCGAACGATCCAAAACCGGTATGCTGGGCCACCCCCATGTTGGGCCATGTTCTACCTCTGCCGGGTCATGCTTCCTCCGCTGGGTCTTGCTTCTCTTGCCGGGTCTTGCTGTTTGGGTCGGGTCATCTTTTGGGCTTGTGTAATCTGGCCTTAGCGGCCCTAAGGGTAAGCCGGATCTTGTCCTCTTGGTTTCATCGACGGGTCTTGACCCTTGGGTTTAAGTGCCGGCTTATCCTCAACGGGGTATATCCCCGACAGTGGGCTTTCGTGATATTCACTGTTTCAATTTGGCAATGCTGGCCAAATAGGCTTGGCGTCTCCTAGAGAATCTCGACTCTTTTTGTGCTACTATTCTGAAAGCTAAATACTATCCTGATGGTGATTTGTTAAATACAGAGTACTAAGTTAAAGAAGGGCTCCTCTTTTACCTGGCAAAGTATTATGGCAGGTGTTAACTCTTTGAAACATGGTCATATTTGGTGAGTGAGGAATGACCAGAACATCAATATTTGCAAAGATGCTTAGGTTCCAAATTGTGCCACTAGGAAAGTTGTTATTCCGAAGGAGGGACAACTGTTATCTAAGGTGGGGGATCTGATCGCTCCTGTCTCGAACAACTAGGATGAAGACCTGATTAGACAAACTCTGTGGCCCATTGAAGTACAAAGGGTACTCGCAATCCCACTCTCGCAACATGATATGCTAGATTTCGTTGCTTGGGGCTACACGAAAAATGATATGTTTTCGGTTCGGCCTGCCTATTTAGTGGAATGAGACTATCAACACGAAAATAAACTGAGACACACCAATGGGATGGGACAAACCCCATCTTACCATATTTGGAGCAGGTTATGGAAATTATCGTGCCCGACAAAGGTTAATTTTTTATCTAGCATACGCTACATGGCACTCTCCCATCCCGTGTTACGCTTGCAAACAAACATGTGAAAAATATCGCTGATTTTTCTTACTTGCTCTGCTAGTCCAAAAGATACGAAGCACATGCTATATCTTTGCAAGAAAGCAAGGGAGATTTGGAAAAGTTTGGGGATGGATGATATTATTGATAGAGCATGTGAGATTGATCGTGCTGGTGAGGCGGTGTTGGAGTATTTACTTCTCCTGCCAGAACAAGAATTATGTATTATGGGTCATCAGAAAGCCCGCTCTGGAGTTGGAGACCACTGCCGCTCCAAAGTTGGAGCCCGCCGCCGGTGCCGGTAACGACACCTTGGGACGAAGACCTCCCATGGAGATCCTTGCAGTCAAACGTTGCCTCACCATGGCGACTGGACTAGATTTGGATTGGATTTAGCGGCGTGTGGAAGCAATGGAGTGGAATGTCGGTGGAACGATGTTGGACACTGGTATTCAATCAGGGGAGTGTCATGAGTGGGATACAGGTGGTGGCGGGAGATTGTTTTTGTGGCATCTAGAATTGGCGGGAATGCACGGTGGCGGGAAGGAGCGGTGGACACGGTGGCGGTGGCAATGGGGCACCACCACGTGGCTCTGCCCTCTTCATGGTAGGCGTACGGGCGGCGACCGAGCAGAGAGAGCTACAACTTTTGCAAAAGACCCCTTGTTGACCAAACAGTATATAACCAGAGCCGAGATAGACTGGTTACTTTTGAAAAGACCCACTAGTTGTGAGAGAAGTACCCCAAATAAGATTGAAAATGGGGCCTTTGTATTTTTCATCCAAAGTAGACCACATTGGATGCACAATGCCCAAGTTTCATGAATTTTCTAGTTTTATTTCTATATTTCATCCATTTAGTGAATTTCTAGATATTTATCATAACTTGGTCAAATTTGAACTACAAGTGTGTTGTATCTTGGTCCTGAAAACTGGCAAAAGCATTTTAAGCTTTTAAATTGGTGGTGTGGGCACTAGGCACAACCAAAGTTGAAATTCCCAACCATCTGGTAGGAATGGTTAACCTTGCAAGTTTGACCACATTTTGAAAAAATAAACAAAGAAAAAAAACCTAAAAAATTGAAATCCTTTTGCATTGAGCCATTTTATGTGAATTAGTTAGTGGGAAAAATAATAAACTTGCAACACCACAAGTTTGGGTTTGAAAAAAAAAACTTCACAAAATGGCCTACCTTGTATGAACTTGCATGGATTTCAAGGCATATGCCCATGGCCATGGCCAAATCCATGGCATAATCCATGATAACATGTCAAAATTTGGCACAACTATTGGTGTTACCATTGTGGACAGTGTTTCCATAGGAATTTGCAATTATTTTGTAATAAAAACCATTTTTTTCATTTTCCAAGTGGTAGAAAGACCCCCTGGTTGTGAGAGAAGTACCTCAAATAATATTGAAATTGGGGCCTTTGCATTTTTCATCCAAATTAGAGCACATTCGATGCACAATGCCCAAGTCTCATAAATTTTCTAGTTTTATTTCTATATTTCATCCATTTATTGAATTTCTAGATATTTATCAGAACTTGCATGAATTTGAACTACAAGTGTGTTGTATCTTGGTCCTAAAAATTGGCAAAAATCATTTTACGCTTTTGAATTGGTGGTGTGGGCATTGGGCACAACCAAAGTTGAAATTCCCAACCATCTGGTAGGAATGGTCAACCTTGCAAGGTTAACCACATTTTGGAAAAAAATCAAAGAAAATAAAAAAAGGCTAAAAATTTGAAATCCTTTTGCATTGAGCCATCTTATGTGAACTAGTTAGTGGGAAAAATAATAAACTTGCAATACCACAATTTGAAAAAAAAAACATTCACAAAATGGCCTACCTTTGTATGATCTTGCATGGATTTCAAAGCATATGCCCATGGCCATGGCCAAATCCATGACATAGCCCATGATAACATGTCAAATTTTGGCACAACTATCGGTGTTACCATTGTGGAAAATGTTTTCATAGGATTTTGCAATTATTTTGTAATAAAAACCTTTTTTTTCATTTTCCAAGTGCTAGAAAGACCCCCTGGTTGTGATAGAAGTACCTCAAATAAGATTGAAAATGGGGCCTTTGCATTTTTCATCCAAAGTAGACCACATTGGATGCACAATTCCCAAGTTTCATGAATTTTCTAGTTTTATTTCTATATTTCATCCATTTAGTGAATTTCTAGATATTTATCAGAACTTGCTCAAATTTGAACTACAAGTGTGTTGTATCTTGGTCCTGAAAATTAGAAAAAATAATTTTAAGCTTTTGAATTGGTGGTGTGGGCACTGGGAACAACCAAAGTTGAAATTCCCAACCATCTGGTAGGAATGGTCAACCTTGCAAGTTTGACCACATTTTGAAAAAGAAACAAAGAAAAGGCTCAAAAAATTGAAATCCTTTTGCATTGAGCCATCTTATGTGAACTAGTTAGTGGGAAAAATAATAAACTTGTGTGACGCCCCCGATTTGACCGTACACTTATCATGCACGCAAATGTGTACGATCAAGATCAGGGACTCACGGGAAGATATCACAACACAACTCTAAACATAAATAAGTCATATAAGCATCATAATACAAGCCAGGGGCCTCGAGGGCTCGAATACAAGTGCTCGATCACAGACGAGTCAGCGGAAGCAACAATATCTGAGTACAGACATAAGTTAAACAAGTTTGCCTTAAGAAGGCTAGCACAAACTGGGATACAGATCGAATGAGGCGCAGGCCTCCTGCCTCGGATCCTCCTAACTACTTCTGGTCATCGTCAGCGGGCTGCACGTAGTAGTAGGCACCTCCAGTGTCGTAGGTGTCGTCGTCGACGGTGGCGTCTGGCTCCTGGACTCCAACATCTGGTTGCGACAACCAGGTAGAAAGGAAAGGGGGAAAAGAGGGAGAGAAGCAACCGTGAGTACTCATCCAAAGTACTCGCAAGCAAGGAGCTACACTACATATGCATGGGTATATGTGTAAAGGGGCATATCAGTGGACTGAACTGCAGAATGCCAGAATAAGAGGGGGATAGCTAGTCCTGTCGAAGACTACGCTTCTGGCCATCTCCATCTTGCAGCATGTAGAAGAGAGTAGATTGAAGTCCTCCAAGTAGCATCGCATAGCATAATCCTACCCGGCGATCCCCTCCTCGTCGCCCTGTTAGAGAGCGATCACCGGGTTGTATCTGGCACTTGGAAGGGTGTATTTTATTCAGTATCCGGTTCTAGTTGTCATAAGGTCAAGGTACAACTCCGGGTCGTCCTTTTACCGAGGGACACGGCTATTCGAATAGATAAACTTCCCTGCAGGGGTGCACCACATAACCCAACACGCTCGATCCCATTTGGCCGGACACACTTTTCTGGGTCATGCCCGGCCTCGTAAGATCAACACGTCGCAGCCCCACCTAAGCACAACAGAGAGGTCAGCACGCCGGTCTAACCCTATGCGCGCAGGGGTCTGGGCCCATCGCCCTATGCACACCTGCACGTTGCGTACGCGGCCGGAAGCAGACCTAGCCTAGTGGCGTTCCAGTCCAATCCGGCGCGCGCCACTCAGTCGCTGACGTCACGAAGGCTTCGGCTGATACCACGACGCCGGGATACCCATAACTACTCCCGCGTAGATGGTTAGTGCGTATAGACCAAATGGCCAGACTCAGATCAAATACCAAGATCTCGTTAAGCGTGTTAAGTATCCGCGAACGCCGACCAGGGCCAGGCCCACCTCTCACCTAGGCGGTCTCAACCTGCCCTGTCGCTCCGCCACAAAGATCCACTTGCGGGTACTCCTACGAGCCGACCCGACTTTAGTCATCACATGTGTCATGTATATAGTATATAAGTATATACCCGTGATCACCGCCCAGGTGATCACGGCCCGGTAGTATAGCAGAGCAGACGGACAAGAATGTAGGGCCACTGATGGAAAACTAGCATCCTATACTAAGCATGTAGGATTGCAGGTAAAGGTAACAACAGTAGTAGCAAGGATAGGCTATGCATCAGGATAGGATATCGGAAAGCAGTAACATGCTACACTACTCTAATGCAAGCAGTATAGAGAAGAATAGGCGATATCGGGTGATCAAGGGGGGGGGGCTTGCCTGGTTGCTCTGGCAAGTAGGAGGGGTCGTCAACTCCGTAGTCGAACTGGGCAGCAGCAGTGTCGGTCTCGTAGTCTATCGGAGAGAAGAGGGAGAAGAAACAGTAAATACAATGCAGACATAAGCATGACGATGCGTGACATGACAATGAGCAGTGTTAGGTGTGCCCTAACGCGACAGTAGGTGGTACCGGCGAAGGGGGGGAACATCCGGGAAAGTATTCCCGCTGTTTCGCGTTTCGGACGGACGGACCGGAGGGGGAAAGTTGCGAGTTCGATAGGTTAGGGAGGTGTGGTGGACGAACGGACTGCGTATTCGGATTCGTCTCGTCGTTCTGAGCAACTTCCATGTAGAAAGAATTTTCATCCGAGTTACGGATTATTTAAATATGATTTTCTAAAGATTTAATTCATTTTCTGGAATTATTTAATTTAACAGAAAAGGAATATGACGTCAGCACGATGTGATGATGACCTCAGCACTCAACAGAGCGGCTGACCAGGTCAAACTAACAAGTGGGTCCTACCTGTCATAGACAGTGGACTAACAGAAGTTTAAACTAACTAAATTTAGATTAGTTAACTACTGGACCCCACCTGTCAGTGTCTAATCAACTAAACTAATTAGTTTTAATTATTAAAAATGTTTTAATTATAGGATTAAGCGGTGGGGCCCGCACGTCAGTGGCTGGGGCCTGCCCAGTCAGCCCAGTTGACCAGGTCAACTGGTCAACAGGGGGCCAGGGGGCCCACTGGCAGTGACCCAGGGGTGGCCCCAGGTGTGCCAGCTCAGCGCGGCCGGCGGCTCAACGCCGGCGACGCCAAACACGGCGGCGCGGCTCGGATCTCGCCGAAAAACGCGTACAGGGCTCGGGGAGGAGCGGGGCTAGTCTCATTCGAACGAGCTCTCAGCGCCGCATCCAGTGGTGGCCGTAGCATTGCCGGACTTGGCCGGAATCGGCGCCGGTGAGCGGCGGAGGTGGCGGCGTGCACGGGTGCTCGACGAAAACGGAGCTACGGCGTGCTATCGAGCAAACGGAGAGGCTGGGGAGTATCTACGCGTTGTGGGGAGTGCAACGGGCTTGAGCCCGTGACCAAAAGGTCACCGGAGCCTTGCCGACGGCGAGCTCCGCGGCGATGCGTTCAGACGCTCATCGGGGACGGCGCTAGGAGGCACGGGAGGGAGTGTGCGCGTGCGTGTTCGGCTCCTAGGAACCCCAGGAGCACAACGGTGAGCTCGGGCGAGCGTGTCAATGTCCACAACGACGGCAACTACCTCGTCGGCGGCGACGTGTTCAGGCGCAAGCAGAGCGGCGGCTACGAGAGCTCAAGAGGCCAGGAGAGCGAGGGGAGAGGATGAGGGGCTCACCGCGCGGCGCAAGAAAGGCCCGTGGGAGGTTTAGGAGCTGTTGTGCAGTGGATCGACGCCGGGGAGCTCCTATGATCCGAAGTGGAAGACGAGGCCGGGGCAGCGTTCGGGGTCGCCCGGCGTCCTGCGGCTCAACGGGGAGGCGTAGTCGAGGGAGGCGGAGCGGCTGGACACGATGAGGTCGCGAGGAAAGCACGGTGGTCGCGTGAACGACGGAGAACGGCGGCGACCGCGTGGGTCTCCTCTCCAGAACGAAGGAGAGGGAGAGGGGAGAGGTGGATCTGGGGGAGGGGAGGCGCAGAGGCGAGCGAGAGGGGGCAAGTGGGAGGCACGATCGAGGAGGCGGGGCGTGGCGGCCTTATCCTTCCCGTCGCCGGCGAGGGGGTGCGGCGGGGACCTGCCCCTGTTCCGACCACGGTCGGGGGAACAGGGAAGGGGAGGGAGCGACCGAGCGAGGTGGGCCAGGCCGGCTGGGCCTGGGGGTCGGCCCAGTTGGGCCAGGGTCCAGTGGGGGGAGGGGGGTTCCTTCCCCCCCTTTTTCTGTTTGTTTTCTCTTTTGTATTTTCTTTTCTTTTTATTTATTTTCTTTTCTGTTTTACATCATTTTAAAATAGTTAGGCATTTTCTAAAAATATGTTTTCTCCACAATAATTATTAGTGCAATATCTGGCACCCACCGAACATTTTTGTTTAAAATTTTGAAAACTTTTATTATTGACATTAATTTGAATTTAAATTTTGAAACGGTTTCGAATCATCGCGAGGTTAACCACAGTAACTGTGGTGACGTGGCATCATTAGCGTGGGATTACTGTAGCTTAATTATCCGGGCGTCACAAATCTCCTCCACTACAAGAAATCTCGTCCCGAGATTTAGGAGGTAGAAGGAAAAAATGCGGGGTATTCTTCGCACAGACGATCCTCTCGTTCCCAAGTGGCTTCATCTTCATAATGGTGCGACCACTGGACTTTGAGAAACTTGATCGCCTTCTGACGTGTGCGGCGTTCAGCTTGGTCGAGAATGCGGACCGGATGCTCCTTATAGGAGAGGTCTTGCTGCAATTCGAGCACTTCATGATCCACTGCTCGGATTGGGTCCTTGAAGCAACGGCGGAGCTGTGACACATGGAACACATCGTGAACCTGAGAAAGGTTCGGCGGAAGCTCCAGTTGGTATGCCACTTTTCCACGCCTTTCGAGAATAGTGAATGGGCCAATATATCGAGGAGCTAGTTTGCCCTTGATCCCGAAGCGGTGAGCACCCTTCATAGGTGTGACTCGAAGATAAGCCTTTTCGCCAGGTTGATAGACCATGTCTTTATGATGACGGTCATACTGACTCTTCTGACGTGACTGAGCAGTCTTGAGATTCTCACGAATAATGCGGACTTGTTCTTCGGCATGTTGGATAATATCCGGACCGAAGAGTGGACGTTCCCCAGTTTCTGACCAGTTCAGAGGGGTTCGGCACTTTCGTCCATATAACACTTCGAAGGGGGCCATCTTCAGACTAGCTTGATAGCTATTATTATAAGAGAACTCAGCATACGGGAGAGATTCCTCCCATTTCTTGCCGAAGGAAATAACACAAGCTCGAAGCATGTCTTCGAGAACTTGGTTGACGCGTTCAACTTGCCCTTGCGACTGAGGATGAAACGCAGTACTGAATGACAGATGAGTTCCCATAGCTTCTTGGAAACTTGCCCAGAATCTTGAAGTGAATAAGCTGCCACGGTCTGAACTGATAACCAATGGAATACCGTGGAGTGAAACAATCCTGGACATATAGAGCGTTGCCAAGCTGACTAGCAGTGATCGTTTCTTTGACCGCCAGGAAATGTGCAACTTTGGAAAGCCGGTCAATGACGACAAGAATAGCATCATTACCTTTCTGTGATTTGGGAAATCCAGTGACGAAGTCCATCTCAACATGGTCCCATTTCCATTCAGGAATAGAGATAGGTTGCAGAGTTCCAGCAGGCCTTTGATGTTCTGCTTTGATACGACGGCAAACGTCACACTCAGCAACATAACGAGCAATGTCTTGCTTCATATTAGACCACCAGAATCTCTGACGGATGTCTTGGTACATCTTTGTACTACCAGGGTGGATACATAGAGGCGTATCATGAGCTTCTTTCATAACTTCCTGTGTCATATCCAGGTTTTTCTCTGCACATGGCACCACTAGGCGGCCCTTGAAGTATAAGGTGCCATCTTCAGCAATAGTGAAGAATGAGGGCTTTCCTTCTGCGAGGTAGCGCTTAATCTTGTGGGCTTCAGAGTCATACTTCTGTAGCCTTTTGATGCTGTCCACGAGATCTGGTTTAGCAACTAGGGTATTGAGGGAACCCTGGGTAACAACGTGGAGGTTCACCTTGCCAAACTCCTTAGGAGGGGGAGCGAGTGCACCCGGAGGAACAATATGGAGGTTCAGCTTCCTGAATTCTTCAACAAGCGAGGGCTGAACTTTGTGAACCTGGAGGTGGTTGCAGTAAGACTTGCGGCTCAAGGCATCAGCCATTACATTAGCCTTGCCTGGCGTATAGGAAATACCCAAGTCAAAGTCTGCAACAAGCTCCATCCATCTCTGCTGACGGAGGTTCAGGTCTGGCTGAGTAAACAGATACTTCAGACTTTGGTGGTCAGTGAAGATCTCGCAACGATTACCGAGAAGGTAATGTCGCCACTGCTTCAGCGCATGAATGACAGCAGCAAGTTCGAGGTCGTGAACTGGGTAGTTCTCTTCGTGAGGGCGCAATTGCCGAGAGGCATAAGCAATCACTTTGCGGTCTTGCATTAGGACACAGCCTAATCCTTGACGGGAAGCGTCGCAGTAAATGACGAAGTCCTTCTTAGTATCAGGTGGAGCTAGAACTGGGGCAGAAGTCAACTTGTCTTTGAGTGCCTGGAAACTTTCCTGACATTTGTCTGTCCATTGGAACTTGACGCCCTTATGCAACAGGTTAGTCAGAGGCCTGGCGATCTTGGAGAAGTTCTCGACGAATCGACGGCAATAGCTGGCGAGACCGAGAAAACTTCTGACTTGCTTAACGTTCTTGGGAGGAGTCCAATCAAGAATAGCCTGAACTCGCTCGGGGTTGACGGCAATACCATCCTTAGAGATGACATGCCCAAGATAGGTTACTTCCGGTAGCCAGAATTCACATTTGGAGAACTTGGCATATAGTTGATGCTCTCGTAGCTTTTCCAGCACAAGTCGAAGATGTTCAGCATGTTCTTCTTCGTTCTTGGAAAATACCAGGATATCATCCAGATAAACCACGACGAACTTGTCGAGGTAATCCATGAATATATAGTTCATCAGACGAGAGAAGGTGGCTGGAGCATTGGTTAAACCGAAAGACATGACGGTGTACTCGTATGAACCATATCGAGTCACGAAGGCGGTCTTTGGGATATCCTCTTCGCGAACACGGATCTGGTGGTAACCCAACCTCAAGTCGAGCTTAGAGAACACTGACGAACCCGCCAGTTGATCATACAGATCATTGATCCGAGGAAGAGGGTATTTATTCTGAATGGTAGCTTGGTTTATAGGACGGTAGTCTTGAACTAACCGGTTTGTCCCATCCTTCTTCTTGACAAAGAGAGAAGGTGCTCCCCAAGGAGAGCAACTTGGGCGAATGAATCCTTTGCGAAGAGATTTGTCGATTTCCTCCTTAAGCTCAAGGAGTTCATGCGGCGGCATTTTGTAGGGTCGCTTGGCTATAGGAGTGGTGCCTGGTTTCAAGTCGATGATGAATTCGACAGCTCTAGCAGGGGGAATCCCTGGAAGTTCTTCAGGAAACACGTCGAGGAATTCACGCACGACGGGAATGTTTTCAATGCCCTCGAGTGGTGCAGCGTTCAATGCATTCAATGCATAGAGCCTGGCCTCGGCATTTTGCACCAGATGAGCTTGGTAAGCAACTATTTCATCTGAAGGGTGTAGCAGATGGACGGTCTTAGTGGCGCAAACTATAGAAGCAGTATGCGCTTTCAACCAATCCATACCCAAAATGAGGTCGATGTTAGACGACTTCAGGATAATGGGAGAGGCATAGAATTCCAGCCCTTCGATTTCCACGGGGACATCGATGCCAACCAAGGAGGTTTGACACTGTCCCACGGGGGTTTTGACCAGTACCGAGGTGTTCATCTCCTCACATTTAACGTCGTGCTTGTATGCAAAATCTTCTGACATGAATGAATGCGATGCACCTGTATCAAATAAAACGGATGCTGGTACTGAATTTACGAGGAGTGTACCCATCACAGTAGCAGGCTGGTCTTGAGCTTCGTTGAGATCAACGTGGTTGGCATGAGCACGACCATAAGACTTAGCATTGTTGTTGCGGGGCTGGTTGTTACCACGGCCAGTTGCTGGAAGGGCCAGTTGATTCTGGTTCTGGTTGCATTCTCTAGCACGGTGTCCTGGTTGACCACACCTGAAGCACAAGCCATTATTGGGAGTGGGAACAGGGGCTTGGGATGGTGGAGCTGGAAGTCTTGACTGCCTAGATGGTGGTGGAGGCAGACGAGGTGCAGCATAGGTCTGCCTTGGGGCAGATGCATTTGGACGGTACATGCTGTTCGGGATCCATATCTTACGCTTCTGTGAGGGCGAGCCCGAAGATGAGCCCGTGTCACGGTTGCGCCTGTGAGAGCTCTGGTATTCCTGCAGACCAGTTTCGACATTGATGGCCTTGTTCACCAAGGTGGCGAAATCAGCAAAGTCATGCACTAGAAGTGCGAGCTTGATGTCAGCTTGAAGGCCATCACGGAACTTCTCCTGTCTGCGTGCATCAGTTGCAATGTCCTCCTCAGCATAGCGAGACAAGTCCAGAAACTCCCGCTGATAAGCTTCAACAGTTTTGTTGCCTTGGGTGAGGTTGCGGAACTCACGCTTCTTCCGGTCCATGACTCCTTGAGGAATGAAGCGGGCACGGAAAGCAGCTTGGAAGTCTGGCCAGGTGATGATTGTTCCAGCTGGCAGAGTACGCCTGTGGCTGTCCCACCATTGAGCTGCGGGTCCCTTCAGAAAGAAGGAAGCAAAGTTGACATAGCTGGCAGGGGCTACATCGGCAGACTCCATCTCATAGGTGATGTCACGGAGCCAGTCATCAGCATCCAGAGGCTGAGTTGAGCTGCGATACACAGTTGGGTTGAGGCGCATGAAATCCTGCAGAGTTACTAGGGTTGGTTGCTGGTCCATATTGGGGCGAAGAAACTGAGCCATCATATTTTCCATGAATTGGCGGTTCAGTTCAAACTGTTGGATCATACCAGCCATGTACTCAGGTGGTGGTGGGGCATTGCCACCACGACCACGACCACCTGGTCTAACCATCCTGCTAATATATAACAGGGGTTCA
The DNA here is from genome assembly GCF_018294505.1 of Triticum aestivum. Taxonomy (NCBI): domain Eukaryota; kingdom Viridiplantae; phylum Streptophyta; class Magnoliopsida; order Poales; family Poaceae; genus Triticum; species Triticum aestivum. Next base: position 336,597,122 of record NC_057799.1, read on the forward strand.
GCATTGAGAAATTTGCAAAGACAAGAATCATTCATGATGAAACATGCATAATGAAAGGAGCACGATAGCTACTACATAGTAGTCGGCATAACTTACAAAAGGGGTCATGCATAGAGTTCAGTACACAGAGTTCAGTACATAGACTAAAACAACATAGGCGGCACACAGGCTCGCGGCGAATGCATCTAACACTACAAGCAAGCCTACATCAGTCCCAAGAGGTACTGTGGAGGTAATCGTAGCCCGACAGCTGGTAGTGAGGCAACGGATAGCCCTCCACGTCAGCAGACTGGGGGCCGCGGATACTCAGGTGTAGAGCCCGACGCTCAGGTGGCAGAAGAGGACCAAGTGCGGGAGAGTAGCCTCCCACCTCTGGCCAACCGACACCGTGGGGCATCACGGTCCTGGCTGGGTAGATCGCAGTACGCGGTAGCTGTCCAGATCGGACAAAGGGGTGCAGCAGCGTCAGAGCACGGTAAAGGTGCTGACGGGTGGTGTACATCTCGTGGCGAAGAGCTCGGTTAGCTCGATCCAGCCCATCAGCATGCAGAACCAGGTTCTGATGGTAGAAGGGCTCTCGGGTGACAGTGGAGTAGGCAGCAGTATAGTATCCCTCCGCACCAACATCAGATGCGATAGCAATGTGCCTGAAAGGGGAGGTGTCCAACTCCCGATACTCTCCACGAAGACGTGTCAGAGCAGCATAGGCAGCATCATGGACAGCCATATCGATGGTCACACCAACACCATGTGCGGTGTGCAGCACAGTAGTGGAGTCATACTCCCGCGAGTAGAGGTGGACGATGGCACGGTACTGCTCCTGGTTAAAGTCCTAGTACTCCTCGTAGACGGTGTACTCAGGGTGCCAGCGATAACCCAGATAGGTCATCATCTCAGCTAGCACAGCAGGTGATCCCGAGGCACCAATGGCCGTCGTGTGGCGCACGACCTGCCTCGTGGGTTCCATCTGAAAGCAAAGACGTTTCAAAGGAGTCAAATGACAGTGTGTGAATTGTTCAAAATACTATTCTAAGAAACAACTATGGCTTATCCAACTTTGGGGTGAATGCGGTCACGGGATCCTAGTGTTAGAGTTAGTAAATTCGTTTAACCCGAGTAGAAGAGAGTTCAGAGTCCCAGAGTAAAGGTCGAGGAGTAAAAGATCCTAGTACCACCCAATGGCGACGTGGGCCCGTAAGACACACAGCCATGTTAGTAAAAGTTTTGTAATGTCTAGACTCGACTTCGGCCAAGGAGTGTGGAAAGGGGGATTCCTACAGGCAGTCGGCTCTGATACCAACTTGTGACGCCCCCGATTTGACCGTACACTAATCATGCACGCAAATGTGTACGATCAAGATCAGGGACTCACGGGAAGATATCACAACACAACTCTAAAACATAAATAAGTCATACAAGCATCATAATACAAGCCAGGGGCCTCGAGGGCTCGAATACAAGTGCTCGATCACAGACGAGTCAGCGGAAGCAACAATATCTGAGTACAGACATAAGTTAAACAAGTTTGCCTTAAGAAGGCTAGCACAAACTGGGATACAGATCGAACGAGGCGCAGGCCTCCTGCCTGGGATCCTCCTAACTACTCCTGGTCGTCGTCAGCGGGCTGCACGTAGTAGTAGGCACCTCCAGTGTCGTAGGTGTCGTCGTCGACGGTGGCGTCTGGCTCCTGGACTCCAGCATCTGGTTGCGACAACCAGGTAGAAAGGAAAGGGGGAAAAGAGGGAGAGAAGCAACCGTGAGTACTCATCCAAAGTACTCGCAAGCAAGGAGCTACACTACATATGCATGGGTATATGTGTAAAGGGGCATATCAGTGGACTGAACTGCAGAATGCCAGAATAAGAGGGGGATAGCTAGTCCTGTCGAAGACTACGCTTCTGGCCATCTCCATCTTGCAGCATGTAGAAGAGAGTAGATTGAAGTCCTCCAAGTAGCATCGCATAGCATAATCCTACCCGGCGATCCCTTCCTCGTCGCCCTGTTAGAGAGCGATCACCGGGTTGTGTCTGTCACTTGGAAGGGTGTATTTTATTCAGTATCCGGTTCTAGTTGTCATAAGGTCAAGGTACAACTCCGGGTCGTCCTTTTACCGAGGGACACGGCTATTCGAATAGATAAACTTCCCTACAGGGGTGCACCACATAACCCAACACGCTCGATCCCATTTGGCCGGACACACTTTTCTGGGTCATGCCCGGCCTCGTAAGATCAACACGTCGCAGCCCCACCTAAGCACAACAGAGAGGTCAGCACGCCGGTCTAACCCTATGCGCGCAGGGGTCTGGGCCCATCGCCCTATGCACACCTGCACCTTGCGTACGCGGCCGGAAGCAGACCTAGCCTAGTGGCGTTCCAGTCCAATCCGGCGCACGCCACTCAGTCGCTGACGTCACGAAGGCTTCGGCTGATACCACGACGCCGGGATACCCATAACTACTCCCGCGTAGATGGTTAGTGCGTATAGACCAAATGGCCAGACTCAGATCAAATACCAAGATCTTGTTAAGCGTGTTAAGTATCCGCGAACGCCGACCAGGGCCAGGCCCACCTCTCACCGAGGCGGTCTCAACCTGCCCTGTCGCTCTGCCACAAAGATCCACTTGCGGGTACTCCTACGAGCCGACCCGACTTTAGTCATCACGTGTGTCATGTATATAGTATATAAGTATATACCCGTGATCACCGCCCAGGTGATCACGGCCCGATAGTATAGCACAGCAGACGGACAAGAATATAGGGCCACTGATGGAAAACTAGCATCCTATACTAAGCATGTAGGATTGCAGGTAAAGGTAACAACAGTAGTAGCAAGGATAGGCTATGCATCAGGATAGGATATCGGAAAGCAGTAACATGCTACACTACTCTAATGCAAGCAGTATAGAGAAGAATAGGCGATATCTGGTGATCAAGGGGGGGGGGGCTTGCCTGGTTGCTCTGGCAAGTAGGAGGGGTCGTCAACTCCGTAGTCGAACTGGGCAGCAGCAGTGTCGGTCTCGTAGTCTACCGGAGAGAAGAGGGGGAAGAAACAGTAAATACAATGCAACATAAACATGACGATGCGTGACATGACAATGAGCAGTGCTAGGTGTGCCCTAACGCGACAGTAGGTGGTACCGGCGAAGGGGGGGAACATCCGGGAAAGTATTCCCGCTGTTTCGCGTTTCGGACGGACGGACCGGAGGGGGAAAGTTGCGAGTTCGATAGGTTAGGGAGGTGTGGTGCACGAACGGACTGCGTATTCGGATTCGTCTCGTCGTTCTGAGCAACTTTCATGTAGAAAGTATTTTCATCCGAGTTACGGATTATTTTATATAATTTTCTAAAGATTTAATCATTTTCTGGAATTATTTAATTTAACAGAAAAGGAATATGACGTCAGCATGACGTGATGATGACCTCAGCACTCAACAAAGCGGCTAACCAGGTCAAACTGACCAGTGGGTCCTACCTGTCATAGACAGTGGACTAACAGAAGTTTAAACTAACTAAATTTAGATTAGTTAACTACTGGACCCCACCTGTCAGTGTCTAATCAACTAAACTAATTAGTTTTAATTATTAAAATGTTTTAATTATAGGATTAAGCGGTGGGGCCCGCACGTCAGTGGCTGGGGCCTGCCAAGTCAGCCCAGTTGACTAGGTCAACTGGTCAACAGGGGGCCAGGGGGCCCACTGGCAGTGACCCAGGGGTGGCCCCAGGTGTGCCAGCTCAGCGCGGCCGGCGGCTCAACGCCGGCGATGCCAAATGCGGCGGCGCGGCTCGGATCTCGCCGGAAAACGCGTACAGGGCTCGGGGAGGAGCGGGGCTAGTCTCATTCGAACGAGCTCTCAGCGCCGCATCCAGTGGTGGCCGTAGCATCGCCGAACTTGGCCGGAATCAGTGCCGGTGAGCGGCGGAGGTGGCGGCGTGCATGAGTGCTCGACGAAAACGGAGCTACGGCGTGCTATCGAGCAAACGGAGAGGCTGGGGAGTATCTACGCGTTGTGGGGAGTGCAACGGGCTTGAGCCCGTGACCAAAAGGTCACCGGAGCCTTGTCGGCGGCGAGCTCCGCGGTGATGCGTTCAGACGCTCATCGGGGACGGCGCTAGGACGCACGGGAGGGAGTGTGCGCGTGCGTGTTCGGCTCCTAGGAACCCCAGGAGCACAACGGTGAGCTCGGGCGAGCGTGTCAATGTCCACAACGACGACAACTACCTCGTCGGCGGAGACGTGTTCAGGCGCAAGCAGAGCGGCGGCTACGAGAGCTCAAGAGGTCAGGAGAGCGAGGGGAGAGGATGAGGGGCTCACCGCGCGGCGCAAGAAAGGCCCGTGGGAGGTTTAGGAGCTGTTGTGCAGTGGATCGACGCTGGCGAGCTCCTGTGATCCGAAGTGGAAGACGAGGCCGGGGCAGCGTTCGGGGTCGCCCGGCGTCCTGCGGCTCAACGGGGAGGCGTAGTCGAGGGAGGCGGAGCGGCTGGACACGATGAGGTCGCGAGGAAAGCACGGTGGTCGCGTGAACGACGGAGAACGGCGGCGACCGCGTGGGTCTCCTCTCCAGAACGAAGGAGAGGGAGAGGGGAGAGGTGGATCTGGGGGAGGGGAGGCGCAGAGGCGAGCGAGAGGGGGCAAGTGGGAGGCGCGATCGAGGAGGCGGGGCGTGGCGGCCTTATCTTTCCCTGTCGCCGGCAAGGGGGTGCGGCGGGGACCTGGCCCTGTTCCGACCACGGTCGGGGGAACAGGGAAGGGGAGGGAGCGACCGAGCGAGGTGGGCCAGGCCGGCTGGGCCTGGGGGTCGGCCCAGTTGGGCCAGGGTCCAGTGGGGGGAGGGGGGGTTCCTTCCTCCCCCCTTTTTTTCTGTTTGTTTTCTCTTTTGTATTTTCTTTTCTTTTTATTTATTTTCTTTTCTGTTTTACATCATTTTAAAATAGTTAGGCATTTTCTAAAAATATGTTTTCTCCAGAATAATTATCAGTGCAATATCTGGCACCCACCGAACATTTTTGTTTAAAATTTTGAAAACTTTTATTATTGACATTAATTTGAATTTAAATTTTGAAACGGTTTCGAATCATCGCGAGGTTAACCACAGTAACCGTGGTGACGTGGCATCATTAGCGTGGGATTACTGTAGCTTAATTATCCGGGCGTCACAACTTGCAATACCACAAGTTTGAAAACGAACCTTCACAAAATGACCTTTTTTGAAAAGGGGAATATATTAATATCAAGTAGATATCAATTACACCCAGCCTCTGCAGCAACAAGATGTCTAAAAACATCGAGGATGCACACAGCCAAAAAAAGACCCTACCACAGTGATCAATCATCCGCAGTAGCAGCACTCTAACCACCACTAAAGACAACACCTGGACTAGAAAGAAGGTTCTCCAAAAGCAACGCCTTCAAGAAGGAAACAATGCACAAGCGTTGTCATTGCCCGATCAAAGATCATAGGTTTTCACCCTCGAGACTGCGTTCCCAAAACAATGCCTTCAACAAGGTCACTGCCAGGCACAACCAATAAAGGCCAGACCTTGGGTTTTCACCCTATAAATCACGACTCGATACTTAAAGGAGGACCATCAACAAAGAACTCCTCCAATGTTGTCACCCCACTTGCAGAGCCTACTACTACAAGTCATGTACCAGCAGGCTCACAGGAACTCGTGCCTGGTCTGGACGGGAACATATCCCGCAAGCCAAGTCTGGACAACTGCCAATGAAGCAAGTCTTCATCGCATCCAAGACCCCGCCTTCGCCACTTGAAGTTCCTCCAATCACGCAGTGGCATACTCCGCATGTGTTGATCCCTTGGAAATCTTGGTGCTGACATGTCCCGAGGTGTCAACAAAAATAGAGCTTCGCGATCCCCCGATGAAGATAGGTATGTTGATGTTGCGGGTGTACTCAACTGACAATCCAATCAAGGTGTCCAAAGAGCGTCATATATGCCAGTCCTTGTTTTCCTTCTAAGGTGAAGTCCGGAACTCGCCGATGGACAAATCAAAGATGACTGATCGCAGGTAGAATGGTGACTTTGTGTGAAGATCTCTAGGGCCATGAGGGATGCGTCCCCCGCCGCTCCAACACGCTGTCACGCCCGAGGACCGCCCACGGCCAGAGATCCACCACTGCCGATAGCCACGACTGCTCGGAGGCAGAGCAGTGATACGTCCATTTTGCATCATGTTTTCCTACTAATATTTATATTGTTTTGATGCTTTACAACAAATTATGGAGTAATTCTAATGCCTTCTCCAATAATATGCAAGGTTTACATAAAGAGGGAGAATACCGACAGCTGGAATTCTGGACCTGAAAAAGCTATGTCAGAGATACCTATTCTGCACATCTCCAAATGAGCTGAAATTTTACGGAGAATTATTTTGGAATATATAATAAATATTGGAGAAAATAACTACCAGAGGGGGGCTGCCAGGTGGCCACAAGACACCAGGGCACGCCAGCCCCTCCAGGCGCGCCTTGGTGGGTAGTGGGCACCCTGGCCCACCTTCGGTACCCATCTTCTGGTATATAATGTATTTTGACCTATAAAAAATAAGGGGAGGAATTTCGGGACGGAGCACCGGCCTCTCGGGGCGGAACTTGGGCAGGAGCACTTTTGCCCTTCGGCGGAGCGATTCCGCCGGGGGAACTTCCCACCCGAAGGGGTAATTCGAAGCCATCATCATCACCAACAACCCTCTCATCTTTGGGAGGCCAATATTCATCAACATCTTCAATAGCACCATCTCATCTCAAAACCCTAGTTCATCTCTTGTGTTTAATCTTGTACCAGAACCTCAGATTAATACCTTTGGGTGACTAGTAGTGTTGATTACATCTTGTAGTTGATGCTAGATGGTTTATTTGGTGGAAGATTATATGTTCAGACCCATTATGCTTTTTAATATCTCTCTGATCTTGAGCATGAATATTATTCGTGAGTAGTTGCCTTTGTTCTTGAGGCCACGGGAGAAGTCATGTTGCAAGTAATCATGTGAATTTGGTATTCGTTTGATATTTTGATGATATGTATGTTGTGATTCCCTTAGTGGTGTTATGTGAATGTCGACTACATGACACTTCACCATATTTGGGCCTAAGGGAATGCATTGTAGAGTAGTTATTAGATGATGGGTTGCTAGAATGACAGAGTTTATGGGTTATTCCGTAAGGGACTGATTTCGATCCATATGTTTCATGCTATGGTTAGATTGTTATCTTAATTCTTTTTTCGTAGTCGCGGATGCTTGCGAGGGGGTTAATCATAAGGGGAAGGCTTGCTCATGTAAGAACAACACCCAAGCACCGGTCCACCCACATATTAAATTATCAAAGTAGCGAACGCGAATCAAACCAACATGATGAAAGTGACTAGATGAAATTCCCGTGTGCTCTCAAGAATGCTTTGCTTATTATAAGAGACAGTTCCAGCCTGTCCTTTGCTACAAAAAGGATTGTGCTACCTTGCTGCACTTTATTTACCATTACCGTTACTTGCTCGTTACAAATTATCTTACTATCAAACTACTTGTTACTGACAATTTCGGTGCTTGCAGAAACTACCTTGGTGAAAACAGCTTGTCATTTCCTTCTGCTCCTCGTTGGTTTCGACACTCTTATTTATTGAAAGTACTACGATTGATCCCCTACACTTGTGGGTCATCAAGCATCAGCCACCAGCCCTTGCTGCCGCAGCCTGCGTTGCCAATCGACTAGAGATGGCCTTCGCACCAAGGCACACTTCGCCGCCGTGCAGCCCGTCGCGCCATAGTTGATAAGGACCGAACCTCAAGGCGAGATCCGATCTGTTTTTATGGCCCGATCTTTCACGGCACTCCACCTCTAGCAACAGAAACCTCTCGCTCGTGCACGCGATGTACACGAAGTAGAGGGATTGAACCCTACGGTCCAGCATGAGAAAATCAATCTCGACGACGGTACTCACGCGCAAAACAATTTCTACAAAAAAATCACAACACAGAGGTTTTCTAAAGATCCCTCCAAAACTTGATACGGGTGTCTACCCTGAAAAATACATTGTGTCTATTTCATAAAAAATAGCCTGCCTATTACATCCACGCACCCTTGCTTTAAATAACAACTTGAACCTAGCCTAAACCCCTCACGCACGCACACAACTTTGAAAAGAAAACAAACTAGTATAAAATATAAGAGTCCAATTCTTTTACATCTTAAATTGGATTTTCTACCTAGCTTAAGCTTGTACGCCATCCTTCTTTCCGGCGGGCCCCATCCTATTTCCTGTAGAGATAAAAAAACTCCAAGCATCAAGTCTCCTGGCCGTATCCATCTCGTAAGCCTTCTTGCATGGCAGAAACAAATATAATATACGCCGCCTTGCCTTGTATTTGTAGTTACCAAACATACATGATCTCTTTCTTATCTTGCAACTACAAGAAAATACCTTCCATGCAAGACTGCATGCATCACATTGCTTCATACTGGTCCATCGTGTCAAATCCATGCTTGCTCCCCTACTCAGCACACGTGTAGTTTGATGATCAATAACAATTAGAGCTTTATCTTGAACAATATCAGTAGCATATTCGACCATAGGTGTAGACTCTGTTTTCTCAGTAGTAATCATCATAGATAAATTACACACGGTCATATCATCCTCTCCCCCTTGCAACGAAACCGTCCTCGGTTTCAAGTCAATCTCTTAATAAGTTTTTTATTTGCAGAATGAACGACGACCAGAAAATTTTCAGGAGCTTCAGGCTTCTTCTTCTTCTTTACTTCTGACGCGGCTTGAGCATTATCCCGCTTCTTGCGATCATCCATATACTTCTCCGATGTGTATGTATCAAGTGGTATGTATTTTCCTCCACGGACAAAAGAAAATTCTCCAACTGAATGATATGTCAATTGTCTTTTATCTGTCCATGGTTTTCCTAGCAGTATCGTACATGTATGCATGTGCATAGGAAGCACATCACACATGACCAGATCACCATATCCACATAAAGTGAACTGTACCTCGACGCGATGCATAATCTTGACAAACTTATCCTTCCACCAAAGCTCGTATGATTATGGATGTTCCATCAAAGGCAGGTTCAAAGCATCAACCATAGTCAGACTCATCAAATTCATACGGGAATAGCAATTCATAGCCGTTGCACAACTCGCCGGCCCGACGTGCACACGGGTAAAGCATTGGTACCACGGCAAGGCACGCAATGGATCCTTCTCCACTAACATCATCATTTGCGAGCTACAATCTTTCCTCATGATAAAAAAATCAATAGAACTGAAGAAAAATATTGTACCGTGAACAACCTTTGCTCTGAATACCAACTGATAAGGACCGAACCTCAAGGCGAGATCCGATCTGTTTTTATGGCCCGATCTTTCATGGCACTCCACCTCTAGCAACAGAAACCTCTCGCTCGTGCACGCGATGTACACGAAGTAGAGGGATTGAACCCTACGGTCCAGCATGAGAAAACCAATCTCGACGACGGTACTCACGTGCAAAACAATTTCTACAAAGAAATCACAACACAGAGGTTTTTTAAAGATCCCTCCAAAACTTGATACAGGTGTCTACCCTGAAAAACACATTGTGTCTATTTCATAAAAAATAACCTGCCTATTACATCCACGCACCCTTGCTTTAAATAACAACTTGAACCTAGCCTAAACCCCTCACGCACGCACACAACTTTGAAAAGAAAACAAACTAGTATAAAATATAAGAGTCCAATTCTTTTACATCTTAAATTGGATTTTCTACCTAGCTTAAGCTTGTACGCCATCCTTCTTTCCGGCGGGCCCCATCCTATTTCCTGTAGAGATAAAAAAAACTCCAAGCATCAAGTCTCCTGGTCGTATCCATCTCTTAAGCCTTCTTGCATAGCAGAAACAAATATAATATACGCCGCCTTGCCTTGTATTTGTAGTTACCAAACATACGTGATCTCTTTCTTATCTTGCAACTACAAGAAAAGACCTTCCATGCAAGACCGCATGCATCACATTGCTTCATACTAGTCCATCGTGTCAACTCCATGCTTGCTCCCCTACTCAGCACACGTGTAGTTTCATGATCAACAACAATTAGAGCTTTATCTTGAACAATATCAGTAGCATATTCGACCATAGGTGTAGACTCTGTTTTCTTAGTAGTGATCATCATAGATAAATTACACACGGTCATATCAACAGTCCCCCATGCCACTTCCATCGCCGCAGGGCGGAGCCGTCAAATCCGATCGCCATGCTACATCTCTAGTGTATCTATAACTTTTGATTATTCCATGCTGTTATATTATCATTCTTCAATGTTTTACAATCATTTTATAGCAATTTTATATCATTTTAGGGACTAACCTATTGACATAGTGCCCAGTGCCAGTTGCTGTTTTTTGCTTGTTTTTTACTTCGCGGAGAATCAATACCAAACGGAGTCCAAACGCAGCAAAACTTTTTGGAGAATTTTTCTGACCAGAAGACACAAGATGGGCCGAAGAAGTACCAAAGGGGTGCCCCGAGTGGGGCACAACCCACCTGGGTGCGCCTGGGGGCCCATGCACGCCCTGCTGGGTTGTGCCCACCTCGGTGGCCTCCCGCACCGCGTATTTGCTCTATAAATACCCCAATATTCCAGAAACCCTAGGGGAGTTGACGAAAACCAATTCCAGCCGCCGCAAGTTCCAGAACCACCAGTCCAATCTAGACACCATCACGGAGGGGTTCATCATCCTCATTGGTGCCTCTCCGATGATGCATGAGTAGTTCATTGAGACCTACGGGTCCGTAGTTAGTAGCTAGATGGCTTCCTCTCTCTCTCTCTCTCTCTCTCTCTCTCTCTCTTTTGATTCTCAATACAATGGTCTCTCGGAGATCTATTTGATGTAACACTTTTTGCGGTGTGTTTGTTGGGATCCGATGAACTTTGAGTTTATGATCATATCTATGTTCTTATCCATGAAAGTTATTTGAGTCTTTTGATCTCTTATATGCATGATTACTTATAGCCTTGTATTTCTTCTTTGAATCTTTGGTTTAGTTAGGCCAACTACATGGATTTTTCTTGCCATGGAAAGAGGTGCTTTGTGATGGGTTCGATCTTACGGTGCTTTATCCCAGTGACAGAAGGGGAACCGATACGTATGTATCGTTGCTATTAAGGATAACAAGATGGGGTCTATTTCTACATAAATAGATCTTGTCTACATCATGTCATCGTTCTTATTGCATTACTCCATTTCTCCATGAACTTAATACACTAGATGCAGGCAGGAGTCGGTCTACTAATCTTGGACGTGATGCCTATATAATGATTATTGCCTGGATATCGTCATGATTATTTTCAGTTCTATCAATTGCCCAACAATAATTTGTTTACCCACAGTAAGCTATTTTTCTCGAGAGAAGCCACTGGTGAAATCTACGGCCCCCGGGTCTCTTCTTTATTATATTTGCCTTCGAGATCTATTTTTATTTGCTTTTAATTTTAGATATATTAATCCAAAAATCCAACAATACCTTGCTGCAATTCTTGTTTATTTATTTTATCTCGCTTTCCTGTGAGATCTATTTATCCAATCTACGACAATTTTACCCATCTTTTTACCCGTGAGGGATTGACAACCCCTCTCTTACCTCGGGTTGCAAGTATTTGTTCTTTGTGTGCATGAGCTGTTTACGTGGTGTTGCGTGGTTCTCCTACTGGTTCGATAACCTAGGTCTCATCACTGAGGGAAATACCTACAGTAGCTGTGCTGCATCATCCCTTCCTCTTTGGGGAAATACTGACATAGTTCAAGCCGCATCAAAAGGAATTACTGGCGCCGTTAGATGACCCACAAGTATAGGGGATTGTTTGTAGCCTTCTTCAATAAATAAGAGTGTCGAACCCAACGGGGAGCTAAAGGTAGAACAAATATTCCCTCAAGTTCTATAGACCGCCGATACAACTCTACACACATTTGACCTTTGCTTTACCTAAAACAAGTATGAAACTATTTTGCAAGAATAAAACTACGAGTACTTTGCAAGAATAAAACTACGAATAAATTGCAAGGTAATAAAAGTGGATAGCTTTTGTCAATAAGAAAGTCATTTGTCCCTAGGCAATCGATAACAAGTACCGGTAATCATTCTTGTAATTTTACATGAGGGAGAGGCATGAGCTAACATACTTTCTCTACTTGGAACATATGCACTTATGATTGGACCCCTAGCAAGCATCCACAACTACTAAAGATCATTAAGGTCATGAAACCCAACGATAACATTAAGTATCAAGTCCTCTTTACTCCCATACGCCATACCCCACTTACTCGGGTTTAAGCTTCTGTCACTCTCGCAACCCACCATAAGCGAACCATGAACATAGTGCAACACCCTACAGCGGGGGCCCCTCACGTTTGCGTGAGACGGAGGGCACCGTAGGACAGCACCATAAATAAAATATACAATCATACCAACCAAGATCACGATTAACCCATAGGATAAAACGGATCTACTCAAACATCATAGGATAACTATAGATCATTGGAAAATAATATACGGAGTTGAGCACCATGTTTAAGTAGAGATTACAGTGGGGAGAAGGGGTGTTACACCACTGCATATAGGGGGGAGAGTTGGTGTTGACGGTAGCAAGATTGTTGATGTAGATCGCCGTCACGATCCTAGCCCCGGCGGCACTCCGGCGCCACCGGGAGAGAGGGGAGAGAGCCCCCTCCTTCTTCTTCTTCCTTGGCCTCACCCCTAGATGGGAGGAGAGTTCCCCTCTGGTCCATGGCCTCCATGGCGGCGGAGGGGCATGAGCCCCTTCGAGATTGGATCTCCCTCTCTGTTCTCTTCTGTTTCGTGCTCCCCAGATCTGGCCCTTCACGGTTTCTTGGATTCCCGGAGATCCGTAACTCCGATTGCGCTAAAAAAATTACACGATTTATTTCCATAAATTATCTTTCTTGCGCCAGAAGAAGGGCCCCAATCGCCTTATGGGGTGGGCACAAGACACCTGGGCGCGCCCTGGTGGGTTGTGGAGGTCGTGGGCCTCCGTTAGCGTTGATTCTAAGTCCCAAAAATCACATATATTCCAAAATAATTCTCCGTAAATTTTTATCGCGTTTGGACTTTGTTTGATATGGATTTTCTGCGAAACAAAAACATGCAACAAACAGGAACTGGCACTGGATCAATAGGTTAGTCCAAATAAATCATATAAAATGTTGCCAAAAGTATGTGAAAGTTGTATAATATTGGCATGAAACGATCAAAAATTATAGGTACAACGGAGATGTATCAGCATCCCCAAGCTTAATTCCTGCTCGTCCTCGAGTAGGTAAATGATAAAAAAGATAACTTTTGATGTGGAATGCTACCTAGCATAAACTTGATCATATATATATTCATGGCATGAATATTAAGACATAAGTGATTCAATGCAATAGTCTATAATTTGAAAAGACATCAATACTCAGGCATCCCAACAAACAATCATGTATTTTAAAATATCAACGCTAAATAAAGCTATCCCTACAAAATCATATATTCTTGTCATGCTCTGTCTTCTTAACACAAAGTATTTATCATGCACAACCCCGATGACAAGCCGAGCAATTGGTTCATACTTTTTAACGCGCTTCAGCCTTTTCAACCCTCACGCAATACATGAGCGCAAGCCATGGATATAGCACTACGGGTGAATAGAGTCTAATGATAGGGGTAAATATAGAGAAGACGAAAAAGTAGAAAGTCTCACACGGACGCGGCTAACCAACAGGCTATGGAGATGCCCATCAATTGATATCAATGCGAGGAGTAGGGATTGCCATGCAACGAATGCACTAAGATCTATAAGTGTATGAAAGCTCAATATGAAAACTAAGTGGGTGTGCATCTAATCATGTAATAAAAAATTCCCACTAGTATATGAAAGTGACAACATAGGAGGCTCTCCATATGAAAAACAGGGTGCTACTTTGAAGCACAAGTGTGGAACTAGCATGCCCTTCTCTCTTTATTTTTTTTCTTTCCTTTTCTTTTTCTTTTTTTATATTTTTCTCTCATTGTCCGGAGTCTCATCCCGACTTGTGGGGGAATCATAGTTTCCATCATCCTTTCCTCACTGGGGCAATGCTCTAATAATGGAAATTGATGATCATCACACTTCTATTTACTTACAACTCAATATTACAACTCGATACCTATAACAAAATATGACTCTATATGAATGCGTCTGGCAGTATACCAGGATGTGCAATGATTTAGCGTAACATGTATGAAAAATGATGAACGGTGGCTGAGCCACAAATACTATGTCAACTATATGATCATGCAAAGCAATATGACAATGAATGCTCAAGTCATCAAAACGGAAGCGGTGGAAGTTGCATGGCAATATATCTCGAGATGGCTATGGAAAGGCCATAATAGGTAGGTATGGTGGCTGTTTTGAGGAAGATATAATAAGGCTTATGTGTGATAGAGCATATCATACCACGGGGTTTGGATGCACCTGCGAAGTTTGCACCGACTCTCGAGGTGAGAAAGGGCAATGCACGGTACTATAGTTGCTAGCAAATTGCGAAAAGGTAAGAGCGTGTATAATCCATGGACTCCATTAGTCATAAAGAACTCATATATTTATTGCAAAATTTTATTAGCCCTCGAAGCAAACTACTACTACGCATGCCCCTAGGGGGATAGATTGGTAGGAAAATACCATCGCTCGTCCCCGACCGCCACTCATAAGGAAGACAGTCAATAATAAATCATGCTCCAACTTCATAGCATAACGAGAGACTATACGTGCATGCTTCGGGAATCACAAACCTTAACACCAATATTCTTACTAACCACAACTGTTTACTAGTACCTCCCACATATTCCATCTCTATATCGCAAAACTATTGCAAGGAATCGAACTTATAATATTCAGTGATCTACAAGTTTTATGTAGGATTTTATGACTAACCATGCAATTGACCAATTCCTTTTGACTCTCTAGATAGATATAAGTGAAGCAGGAGAGTTTAATTCTTTCTAAAAAGATCATGCTCTAACAAATATAAGTGAAGCAAAAGAGCATTCAACGGTTTTCTATGTGAAGAGAAACAGACAATCCAAACTTCAAATGATATAAGTGAAGCACATGAAGCATTCTATAAAAGCCACACTCAAAAAATATAAGTGAAGCACATGAAGCATTCTATAAAGCCACACTCAAAAAATATAAGTGAAGTGCAATGAGTATTCTATAAATCAACCATGGACTATCTCATACCAGTTTGGTGCATAAAAGAAAAGTAAAAACTAAGCGCAAAAGATGCTCCAAGATTTATGCATATCACGTGAACGAAACAAAGACGAAAACATACTGATACTTGTTGAAGAAAGATGGGATGCCTTCTGGGGCATCCCCAAGCTTAGACGCTTGAGTCTCCTTGAATATTTACTTGGGTTCCTTGGGCATCCTCAAGCTTGAGCTCTTGCCTCTCCTCCTTCTCCTCATATCGAGACCTCCTCGATCTTTGATCACTTCATCCACACAAAACTCATCAGAAAGCTCGGTAAGATCCGTTAGTATAATAAAGCAAATCACTACTCTAAGTACTGTTGCATACCAATTCATATTTTGTTTTTGCATTGTAGCTACTGTAATATAACTTTTTCATGGCTTATTCCACTGATAGAATCGATAGTTTCGTCAAAACAAGCAAAACAATGCATCAAAAACAGAATTTGTCTTAAACATGACAGTCTATAGTAATCTGAACATTCACCATACTTCTGGTAATCCAATTTTTTTGAAACATTAGGACAAAATAAAAAAATTGTATAGAAAGACTGTGCAAAAAGTTTCAGAAACTTTCTACGTTCCAGTAAAAAATGTAAAATCGCGCACTACAACCAAAGTTTCTGTTTTGCACCGCACATACCAACAAGCAATCTACTCATCCTAAAGGAAAATCTTGGCACATTATTTTTATAATACAATGGAATTGTACAAGGGGATAATTATTTCTTTGAGAATCTTCATGAAAAATTCTACATTGTTTCCATCAGCATGAACACAAGTGTTCAAGGTCGACCCACACTTCTCCAATGCATAACTTCCAATCGCTTCTCTTTTGTGAAAAAAGTTTTTAGGTTCCCCTCTATATTTTTTTGTTTTTAAACTTTATAAAGCACTCATCATAAAGAAATGACTCTCTAAAACTTCTGGGTTGTCTCCCTGGCAGCGCTTTCTTTAAATCCATTAAGCTAGGGATAAAGTGCTAGTAATGAATCCACCCAGATCCCAACGTATATCAAAGCCAGTTTTAATTAACAATGATTTGGCATTTAGTAATGAGCACAAAGCAACATATATCATGCAATGATGAAGTCTAACTCTCTTCCCATGCATCGGCATGTCATAAAAGAACAATTCGTGCACATCAAGTAAAGGCAAATACATAGCATAAGCAGTTTCTTGTAACTTTGTCGTGTTGGAAACAGAGAGAGGTGGAGATATAGTTCCTCTCTCATAATAATTGCAAGAAGGAGCAGCAAGCACATGCATATTATACTCATCAAAATCATCATGTGCAATGGTAAAAGGCAACCCATCAATGTAATCCATAGTAAGTGCAAATTTCTCCAATATAGTGTAGTTTGAAGAATTCAAAAAGATAATAGGAATATCATGTGTGGGTGCAATAGCAACAATTTTATTCTTAACATAAGGAACTATAGCAGGTTCATCTCCATAAGCATAATTCAAATTGGCATCATGGCCACAAGCATAGCAAGCATCAAGTTCATCAAAAAAGGATATTTCAAACAAATCAATGGGATCATAGCAATTATGATAGCATTCATCCTTCGGTAAGCACGAAGGGACATTAAACAATGTATGAGTTGAAGAGTTACTCTCATTAGAAGGTGGGCACGGGTAGCTAATCCGCTCTTCCTCCTTTTGTTCTTCGCTCCTCTCATCATCTTTTTCTTCCAATGAGCTCACAGTTTCATATGTTTCTTCGAATCTTGCAAAATATTAGTCTCTTCTTGGACAGCGGAGAAGTCCTCAATATATGGTTTAATATAAGCATTAGAAGAAGAATTTTCATAGCAATATTTAAGTATGGCAAAATTTTCAGATTTGTAAAGAGTAGCATCATACTTTTCAATCAAAGAAGCAATTTCATAAGCACCCTTAAAAGAAACAAATTCTTAAATTTGTTCAATATCAAAGTAATTATAAACACCCTTGGCATAAGAAGATAGGATTCCATTATCCTTAAACTCACATTGGAAGAAAAGGTGTTTATTGGGGTCTTCGGAACAACAAGTAAAATCATGCATTTCACATAAAAATTCAAAGCATAGCAATACAAACTATTAATATGATGCCACAAAAGTTTCCCTTTTTGAGATATGCGGTGTCGCACAAAATAAGCATGCTCATTTAATGATTTGCCCTCCACTAAGCTAGTTGAGTTTTCGGCACGAGCACAAATGGATCGAAGATGATCCAAATAGAAAGCTTCAGTAGTATGATAGATTTTGGGTGGTTCTTCAACCATTGGTTTAGCAGGTACAACTAATTTTTTTGGTATTTTACATTTCCTATCCATAACTAAAGATAGAAAACAAGAGCACAAAATAAAAACTACTTAGTGATAAAGCAAACAAGCACACATGAGAATATTCACCGCACGCTATTGCTGCCGGCAACGGTGCCAGAAAAATGTCTTGATAACCCACAAGTATAGGGGATCATTTGTAGCCTTCTTCGATAAATTAGAGTGTCGAACCCAACGAGGAGCTAAAGGTAGAAAAAATATTCCCTCAAGTTCTATCGACCACCGATACAACTCTACGCACACTTGACGTTTGCTTTACCTAAAAAGTATGAAACTATTTTGCAAGAATAAAAGTACGAGTACTTTGCGAGAATAAAACTACGAATAAATTGCAAGGTAATAAAAGTGGATAGATTTTGTCAACAAGATAGTCATTTGTCCCAAGGCAATCAATAACAAGTACCGGTGATCATTCTTGTAATTTTACATGAGGGAGAGGCATGAGCTAACATACTTTCTCTACTGGGATCATATGCACTTATGATTGGACCCCTAGAAAGCATCCGCAACTACTAAAGATCATTAAGGTCGTGAAACCCAACCATAGCATGAGGTATCAAGTCCTCTTTACTCCCATACGCCATACCCCACTTACTCGGGTTTAAGCTTCTGTCACTCTCGCAACCCACCATAAGTGAACCATGAATATATTGCAACACCCTATAGTGGGGGGCCCTCACGTTTGCGCGAGACGGAGGGCACCGTAGGACAGCACCATAAATAAAATATACAATCATACCAACCAAGATCACGATTAACCCATAGGACAAAACAAATCTACTCAAACATCATAGGATAACCATAGATCATTGGGAAATAATATATGGAGTTGAGCAACATGTTTAAGTAGAGATTACAGCGGGGAGAAGGGGTGTTACACCACTGCATAGAGGAGGAGATAGTTGGTGTTGACGGTAGCAAGATTGTTGATGTAGATCGTTGTCACGATCCTAGCCCCGGCGGCACTCCGGCGCCACCGGGAGAGAGGGGGAGAGAGCCCCCCTCCTTCTTCTTCCTTGGCCTCCCCCCTAGATGGGAGGAGAGTTCCCCCTATGGTCCATGGCCTCCATGGCAGCAGAGGGGCGGGAGCCCCTTCGAGATTGGATCTCCCTCTCTGTTCTCTTCTGTTTCGTACTTCCCAGATTTGGCCCTTCACAGTTTCTTAAATTCCCGGAGATCCGTAACTCCGATTGCGCTGAAATTTTTACACGATTTATTTCCATAAATTATCTTTGTTGCGCTAGAAGAAGGGCCCCAACCGCCTTACGGGGTGGGCACAAGACTCCTGGGCATGCCAGGGGGTGCCTGGCGCGCCCTGGTGGGTTGTGGTGGTCGTGGGCGTCCGGTAGCATTGATTCCAAGTCCCAAAAATCACATATATTCCAAAATAATTCTCCGTAAATTTTTATCGCGTTTGGACTTCGTTCGATATGGATTTTCTGTGAAACAAAAACATGCAACAAACAGGTACTGGCACTGGGCACTGGATCAATAGGTTAGTCCAATTAAATCATATAAAATGTTGCCAAAAGTATGTGTGAGTTGTATAATATTGGCATGAAACCATCAAAAATTATAGATACGACGGAGACGTATCACCGTTGCCGGGGAGACATCATCAACATCTACCAGGTTCCTAATCACAAGTCTCATCTCCTTGCAATTTACATTATTTTCCATTTGCCTCTCGTTTTCCTCTCCCCCACTTCACAAAAATTTGCCGTTTTATTCGCCTTCTTTTCCGTTCGCCGTTTTCTCGTCAGATCTATTTTTGAGTGCAATCTTGTTGCGTAGTCACAATGACTCAAGAGAACACCAAGTTGTGTGATTTCTCCAATACCAACAACAATGATTTTATTAGCACTCCTATTGCTCCTCCCGCCACTACTGCAGAGTCTTGTGATATTAATGCCGCTTTGTAGAATCTTGTCATGAAAGATCAATTTTCCGGTACTCCTAATGAGGATGTCGCGTCCCATCTTAACACATTCGTGGAATTATGCGATATGCAAAAGAAAAAATATGTGGACAATGATATTGTTAAGTTGAAATTATTCCCGTTTTCTTTGTGAAATCGGGAAAAATTTGGTTTTCTTCTTTGCCTCGCAATAGTATGGATTCTTGGGATAAGTGCAAGGATGATTTTATTACTAAGTATTTTCTGCCCACAAAAATTATTTCCCTTAGGATGCAAATCATGAATTTTAAGCAACTTGAGCATGAGCACGTTGCATAATCTTGGGAAAGAATGAAATTGATGCTAAGAAATTGTCCCATTCGTGGTTTAAATCTTTGGATGATCATACAAAAAATTTATGCGGGATTGAATTTTGTTTCTAGAAATATTTTAGATTCCTGTGTGGGTGGTACTTTTATGGAAATTACTTTGGGTGAAGCTACTAAATTTCTTGGTAATATTATGGCAAATTATTCACAATGGCATACTGAAAGAGCTCCTACTAGTAAAAAGGTTAATTCGGTTGAAGAAATTTCCGCTTTGAGTAAAAAAGTTAATGCTCTTATGAAGTTGGTTGCTAATAAAAATTCTCCTATTGATCTTAATGATGTGCCTTTGTCTCTTTGATTGAGCAAAATAGTGATACCGTAGATGTGAATTTTGTTTCGCGAAACAATTTTAATAACAATGCTTATAGAGGTAATTTTAATCCTAGACCTTTTCCGGGAAATTCCTCTAATAATTATGGTAATTCCTATGGTAATTCTTCTTATAATAATAATAGGAACACCTCTGATCTTGAGAATAATATTAAAGAATTTATCAATGCTCAAAAGCATTTTAATACTACAATAGAAGAAAAGTTGAGTAAGATTGATGATATGTCTAGAAGGATTGATAGAATTTCTCATGATGTAGAAAGTCTCAAGATGAAATTTTTTGTGCCTAAGGTTGAATAATGAATTAAAGCTTTATATGTTTCTATGGATGAAAGTAAGAAAAGAACCGCTATACTTAGCGCTAAAAGAGAATTTTTAGAAAAGGCGTTTTCTAGTGATGGCTTTCATAAAAATGATGAAAATCTTAAAACGATTGGTGTTTCTTCTATTGATTCCTTGTTTAGTAAAATTAAGACTGATAATAATGGGACTTAAAAAGAGTCAACTTTAGCTAGATGGCGTCCCGATAATTTGGAGGGTGAAAATCTTGTTGAGAAATTTGATAAAAGTGGGTTTGGAGAGGTCAAAACTTTAACTAGTGATGTGCCCACTCTTTTGTATTACAAAGACTTTAATTATGATAATTTCTCTTTGATTGATTGTATTTCTTTTTGCAATCCATGGTAAATTCACCCCATGCTTATGAACAAAATAAAGCTTTTACTAAACATATTGTTGATGCTATTATGAAAGCTTTGGAAAAAAAGTTGGAATTAGAGATTTCAATTCCTAGAAAATTGCATGATAAATGGGAACCTACTATCAAAGTCAAGATTAAAAATCATGAGTGTTTTGCTTATGTGATTTGGGTGCTAGTGTTTCTACAATTCCGAAATCTTTATGTGATGTGCTTGGTCTTACCGATATTGAAGAATGTTCTTTAAATTTGCACTTGGCGAATTCTACTATTAAAAAGCCTATGGGAAGAATTAATGATGTTCTTATTCTTGCAAATAGGAATTATGTGCCCATAGATTTTATTGTTCTTGATATTTATTGCAATCCGTCTTTTCCAATTATTGTTGGTAGACCGTTTTACGTACCATTGGTGCCGTGATTGATATGAAAGAAGGCAATATTAAATTTAAATTTCCACTAAGGAAGGGTATGGAACACTTCCCTAGAACAAGAATTAAGCCACCATATGAGTCAATCATGAGGGCATCTTATGGATCTAGAAACAAAGATGACAATACTTACATCCTTTGCATTATGCCTAGCTAGGGGCATAAAACGATAGCGCTTGTTGGGAGGCAACCCATTGAATAAAATTTATTTTTATCTTTTTCTTTTTGTTCTTGAGTGTTTGCACAATTATGCTACTGTTATGATTGTGTTTTTTTGTTTTTTAATTAGTTTTTGTGCCAAGCAAAGCCTTTGGGATCATGTTGGGCGATAGTTGATTTGATCTTGTTGAAAACAGAAAATTTTGCGCTCACGAAAATAATTCTCATTTTTAACAAGAGCGCGATAAAATACTGATTCTTTTTTCAGAACATTAATATGCAAATTGCCCACGATGTCCTAATTTTTCAGAATTTTTGGAGTTACAGAAGTATTCGAAGTATTCAGATTGCTACAGACTGTTCTGTTTTTGACAGATTCTGTTTTCTTTGCGTTGTGTGCTTATTTTGATGAATCTATGGTTTGTATTGGAGGGTATAAGCTATAGCAAAGTTGGAATACAGTAGATATAATGCAAAAATAAAATATGAATGGGTTTGCAATAGTACTTATAGTAGTGATTTGCTTTGTTATACTAACAGATCTCACGAAGGTTTTGTTGAGTTTTGTGTGATTGAAGTTTTCATGTTTTGGGTGAGATCACGATGGATGAAGGAATAAGGAGTAAGAAGAGCCTAAGCTTGGGGATTCCCATGGCATCCCAAGCTATTATCTAAAAGAGAAGCAAGCAACTAAGCATGGGGATGCCCGAGTGGCATCCCCTCTTTCTTCTAACGACCATCGGTATTTTACTTGGAGCTATATTTTTATTCATCACATATCATGAGTTTTGCTTGGAGCGTCTTGTATGATTTGAGTCTTTGATTGTTTTGCTTTTTATTCTAAGTCATGTATCCTTGCTGGACACACCTCTTTGAGAGGGTCAAAATTATGCTATGACTTGTTAGAATTGCTCTCTATGGTTCACTTAAATCTTTTTGAGCTATGGAATTGCTCTAGTGCTTCACTTATATCTTTTTGAGCACGGTGTGCTTTAGTATTTTTGAAGAAATGCTCTCATGCTTCACTTAGATTTATTTGAGAGTTAGTAATTTTTTTAAGAAATTCTCTCTTGCTTCACTTAAATTATTTTGAGAGAAGAAACTTCCTATGCTCATGTTCTTCACTTAGATTTGTTTGAGCTATCAAAAGCAACATATGAAATTAGTCCCAAAGTAATAGATATTCAAGAGGGATATATTAAAAACTTTCATGAAGATCATTGGACAAAATAAACTTGATTCCTTGTAATAGTTTTGCGATATGATGATATAATATGTGACTCATGTTGATGAATAATTATGCTTTAGTAAGAATATTGGTGTTAAGGTTTGTGATTCCTTATGCAAGCACGAAAGTCAATAGTTATGCTATGAAGTTACATCCTACTTATGGTGCATTATTCAGTGTTAGTTATGCTTAATGCTCGCTTATGAGATTTTTCGTTTCTTGGTTGGATGCTTCTCAATCTTTTGCTAGCCTTCATTTGCACTAAGTATGATCACTACTTGTGCATCCAAAATCCTTAAACCAGTTTTGCCACATGAGTCCACTATACCTACCTATATGCGGAATTATTTTGTTGTTCTAAGCAAATTTGTATGTGCCATCTCTAATTTTCAAAATAAATTTCTCTTTTGTGTGCTCGTACCGCTCATGAAACGGTAGGGGGTGGTTGATATATTTCCATGCTAGATGTGTTATTCTCAAGATGAGTGTTTATTCACTTGTCATTGCACGAGAGTACGACAAAGGTATTAGGGATGCCAAATCCCAAAATGAAAAATGAATTTACTTTATGTTGTCAAATAATAAATTCCTGGGAAAGTGTTGGTATGGAAGGCACCCGTGCATACGGCTAGCCATGGAAAGTGAAAGTCTGGTGGAAAAAAGGAATAAACTTTATTTTCTGTTTGGGAATCGCCTATGATATATCTAGCACGGAAAGTATTGGGAACTACTCGATCATTTTCGTTGACTGGAAAAGCATGCCACCCAAAATGTTTTTATCTCTATCTTTTTCGCTTTGAACTCTGGCACCTCTACAATTCTCTACTTCCCTCTGCAAAGGGCATTTCTTTTACTTTATGCAATTTTTATTTTTATTTGAGTCTCCATCTTCTCTAATAAAGCACCAACTAAGGGGCACTATGATCGTACTTGAGAATTGGGTGTAGCTAATATGCGAGTGTGTTTCATGAATGGATCAATGAGTGAGCATAATGGGATAGGGATAACTTGCTTTAGTGTTGATATCTTGAAAGACATGGTTGCTTGTTGATATGCTTGAGTATTGAAATCTTCATGTCAAAACTAGACTATTGCTTTGAATCATATAAAAGTCCAAATGTCCATGCTAACAAAGAAAGAATATGTGATGAACATGTTAGGCAGCATTCCACATCAAAAAAATTGTTTTTATCATTTACCTACTCGAGGACGAGCAGAAATTAAGCTTAGGGATGCTGATACGTCTCCAATGTATCTATAATATTTGATTGTTCCATGCTGTTATATTATCATTCTTGGATGTTTTACAATCATTTTATAGCAATTTTATATCATTTTTTGGGACTAACCAATTGACATAGTGCCCAGTGCCAGTTGTTGTTTTTTGGTTGTTTTTTTACTTCGCAGAAAATCAGTACCAAAAGGAGTCCAAACGCAGCGAAACTTTTTGGAGGATTTTTCTGGACCAGAAGACACAAGATGGGCCGAAGAAGTACCAGAGGGGTGCCCCAAGGGGGGCACAACCCACCTGGGCGCTCCTGGGGGCCCCGGCACGCCCTGGTGGGTTGTGCCCACCTCAGTGGCCTCCCGCACCTCCTCTTTGCTCTATAAATACCCCAATATTCCAGAAACCCTAGGGGAGTTGACGAAAATCAATTCTAGCCGCTGCAAGTTCCAGAATCACCAGATCCAATCTAGACACCATCAAGGAGGGGTTCATCATCCTCATTGGTGCCTCTCCGATGATGCGTGAGTAGTTCATTGTGGACCTACGGGTCCGTAGTTAGTAGCTAGATGACTTCCTCTCTCTCTCTTTTGATTCTCAATACAATGGTCTCTTGGAGATCTATTTGATGTAACTCTTTTTGCGGTGTGTTTGTTGGGATCCGATGAACTTTGAATTTATGATCCGATCTATGTTCTTATCCATGAAAGTTATTTGAGTCTTTTGATCTCTTATATGCATGATTACTTATATCCTTGTATTTCTTCTTCGAATCTTTGGTTTAGTTAGGCCAACTAGATCGATTTTTCTTGCCATGGGAAGAGGTGCTTTGTGATGGGTTCGATCTTACGGTGCTTTATCCCAGTGACAGAAGGGGAACCGACACGTATGTATCATTGCTATTAAGGATAACAAGATGGGGTCTATTTCTACATAAATAGTTCTTGTCTACACCATGTTATCGTTCTTATTGCATTACTCCATTTCTCCATGATCTTAATACACTAGATGCATGTTGGATAGCGTTCAATGTGTGGAGTAATAGTAGTAGATGCAGGCAGGAGTCAGTGTACTAATCTTGGACGTGATGCCTATATAATGATCATTGCCTGGATATCATCATGATTATTTCAAGTTCTATCAATTTCCCAACAGTAATTTGTTTACCCACCGTATGCTATTTTTCTCGAGAGAAGCCACTAGGGAAATCTACGTCCCCCGGGTCTCTTCTTTATTATATTTGTCGTAGAGATATATTTTTATTTGCTTTTATTTTCAGATCTATTAATCCAAAAACCCCAAAATACCTAGCTACAATTTTTATTTATTTATTTTATCTCGCGTTCTCGCGAGATCTATTTATCCAATCTACTACAATTTTACCCATCTTTTTACCCCCGAGGGATTGACAACCCCTCTCTTACGTCGGGTTGCAAGTATTTGTTCTTTGTGTGCATGAGCTGTTTACGTGGTGTTGCGTGGTTCTCCTACTGGTTCGATAATCTTGGTCTCATCACTGAGGGAAAACCTACCGTAGCTGTGTTTTTTTTTTGAGAAAGAATGACAGTGGGAGAGGCTCCCACTGACTTTGTATTACTCACAAAGGAACAATTACATATGTGTTACAAAGGGTTTTTGTGGCCCCCCGGCCATGCAAGCTATCCACAGTCCTAGTGACCCAAATTTACAATGTAATTAGACAGGAAGGGATGAAGTTCCTCTCGGCAGTTATGTGTTAGCAGCTCCAAGAGATGCTTGAGTCTAGCCAACCATGCTCCATAGGAGTGCTGAATCCCTCTAAAGTGTTGATTGTTTCTCTCCATCCAAAGACTCCAAGCAGCCAAGAGAAAGATATCCATGAAAAGAGGTTGTCTCCAATTATCCCTACCCCTATGCAGAAGAGCCAGTCTGTTGTCATCTATCGGCCATGTCATTCCAACTACATCCCAGCAGCGTTGACTAAAGGGGCAATTGAAGAACAGATGTTCCACCGTTTCCTCTGGAGGGTTTTGACAGAACATGCATGCATAGTTGCCCCCCACGACAACAAAATGTCTGCGTTTGAGCATATTCCTGGTATTCAGACGATCAACTAGGAGTAGCCACCCAAACATCTTGAATTTGATCGGGCTTTTAGCTTTCCAGAGCCATCCAAACGCCTCATCTGCCACAACCTGTTTGTAGCAATGGTTGTAGAACTTCTTGGACGAGAAACGCCCGAGCATGCATTCCCAAACGTCACAGCGATCGGCGGCCAGCCGATTTTGTGGCAACCCCTCCTGGATCTCTTTGATTTCCTCTCTCGCCTGGGTCGAGAGAGGTAGACTAAAAATCGTGGCTGGGTCAGTTGCAGTAAGAACCTTAGCAATGGAGTCGTCCTCATTCAAGCAAAATGAAAAGGCTTGTGGGTATATATCCATTATTGGGGAATCCTGAGTATTATCAAACCAAACATCTTTCCAGAACAGAGCACTAGAGCCATCCCCGGGGGTGACTTTAGTGATCCCTCGGAAGATCCCACTGAGTTGCATCACATCCTTCCACCAGAAAGAGCCCACTGCCTCAGATGCATGCGGTATCCTGTTTCTGTAGTAGGCCTCCCAAACAAGCTCCACCCAGGGAACATCTTCATGATTATAGAATTTGAATAGATGTTTTAGGAGGAGGGCTGCATTCTGTGTTTTAATATCAATAACACCAAGGCCTCCGCAGCGTTTTGGGCGGCAGACAAGTTCCCAGGCCGCGAGAGAGTTATTCTTGACCCCATCGTCAGAGTTTTTAGCCCAGAGGCAATATCTGCGCAGCTTGTCCAGATGTTCAATCACCTTTCTGCCCTAAGCGGTTTGATAAATTTGTGTTTGCCCCATCTGTGGGTGCCTCTGGTGGTCTTATTATTATCTGGAATAGCTCCGTGTTTGTGGGCACACCTTGGTATGTTGATTCATTTGCTGTGGGTGTCTCTTTTGTTGCTACACAGTCCAGTGATTCGTGGAAATTGATCAATGTCTATGGTCCATGTTCTGGTCACTGTCGGGTGGATTTTACTAATTGGCTATTTGACCTACATATACCTGATGATGAGAATTGGTTGATCCTCGGTGATTTCAACTTTATTCGTTCCACGAATAACAGAAACAAACCTGGGGGTGACGCTGCGGACATGTTGCTTTTTAATGAAATCATTCGAGCGCAGTCTCTGATGGAGTTACCTGTGAAGGGCCGAACATATACCTGGAGTAATATGCAAGACGACCCCTTACTTGAACAGCTTGACTGGTTCTTTTCGTCCTCTTGCTGGACTACCTCGTTCCCAAACACGATGGTCTTGCCATTAGGAAAACCGGTGTCTGATCATATTCCCTGTGTGGTTACAATTGAGTCCTCTATCCCCAAGTCCAAACTCTTCCGTTTTGAGAATTTTTGGATTAACCATTCTGGGTTTATGGAGGTGGTTTCCGCCTCCTGGTCCAAGGCATGCCATGCCCCGAACGCTGCCGCCCGCATTTGTAAAAAAATGAAAACTCTGAGGTATGATCTTAAGAGATGGAGCAGGGATATCTCAAAGCTGAAAATCATAATTCAGAACAGTAATGAATCTTTAGCTATGATGGATAATCTCGAGGACAAAAGACCTCTATTTATCCAGGAATCAAACTTCCGGAAAATTTTGAAATCTCACTTGCAGACATTGTTACAGTTTCAGAATGAATACTGGAGGAAAAGATGCACGATCAGATACTTCAGATTTGCGGATGAAAATAACAAACTCTTTCAATCCCTGGCCACGGAGTGATACAGACACAACTCTATCGCCATGCTTCGTGATGGCGATGTGGAAATACATGACCATGTTGGCAAGGAAGGGGTGTTGTTCAAAACCTATAAGGACCGTTTGGGTTCTTCTAAACCCACTCACATGCGTTTTGATCTTTCCAGAATCATCCGTCGGATTGAGGGACTGGAACACTTGTCGGCACCTTTTTCCAATGAAGAGATTGACACTGTTATTAAGGAAATGCCGAGTGATCGGGCTCCGGGTCCTGATGGTTTTAATGGTTGTTTCCTTAAGAGCTGCTGGCAGATCATCAAGTCGGACTTCTATGAGTTGTGCCATGCATTTCATGCCGGAGGGCTAGATATAACCAGTATTAGTGAGGGGTATATCACCTTGATCCCAAAGAACTCTTCTCCAGAAACTGCAAATGATTATAGACCAATTACTTTACTGAATTGTTGTCTGAAAATCATCACTAAGATCTTGGCAAATCGACTACAGAAAGTCATCCTCAAGATCATACACAGAAATCAGTACGGTTTCCTCAAAGGGAGGACAATCCAAGATTGCCTAGCGTGGTCGTTTGAATACATCCATCAATGTCATACCTCAGCGAGGGAAAACATCCTCCTCAAATTAGACTTTGCCAAGGCGTTTGACACTATTGAGCACGCCCCCATGATGGCAATTATGAAACACATGGGTTTTGATGACAAATGGCTTGGATGGATGAATATGATCTTTGGCTCGGGGGTTTCTTCTGTACTCCTTAATGGAGTCCCTGGTCGAAAATTCAACTGTAAGTGTGGTGTGCGACAGGGGGACCCTCTCTCACCGTTGATCTTTGTCCTTGCGGCTGATCTCCTCCAAGCAGCAGTTAACGATGCTTTTACTCGAGGACTGATTGATCTTCCTCTCCCTCGTGATAGGGCGGGTGACTTCCCTGTTGTCCAATACGCTGACGACACGATTTTAGTTATGCAGCATGTCCCGTGCAGGCTGCCCGTATGAAAGCTATCCTAGAAGATTATGCTACTTCCATTGGGCTGAAGATCAATTTTCAGAAATCAACTCTTATACCCATTAACATTGATCACCGACGTGCTTGTGAACTGGCTGGGGTTTTTGGTTGCTCTGTTGGTTCCATGCCCTTCACATACCTCGGCCTGCCAATGGGCACGACGAGGCCTAGTGTCCTTGATCTTATGCCGCTGGTTCATGCAGTTGAGCGGAAGACATCCACTGCGCTATCACTGATGTCATCCGGGGCTAAACTGACCTTGGTCAATTCAGTTGTGACTTTGATGCTGATATATGCAATGTGCACAATCAAAATGCACCCAAAGGTGATTGAACATCTGGACAAGCTGCGCAGATATTGCCTCTGGGCTAAAAACTCTGACGATGGGGTCAAGAATAACTCTCTCGCGGCCTGGGAACTTGTCTGCCGCCCAAAACGCTGCGGAGGCCTTGGTGTTATTGATATTAAAACACAGAATGCAGCCCTCCTCCTAAAACATCTATTCAAATTCTATAATCATGAAGATGTTCCCTGGGTGGAGCTTGTTTGGGAGGCCTACTACAGAAATAGGATACCGCATGCATCTGAGGCGGTGGGCTCTTTCTGGTGGAAGGATGTGATGCAACTCAGTGGGATCTTCCGAGGGATCACTAAAGTCACCCCCGGGGATGGCTCTAGTGCTCTGTTCTGGAAAGATGTTTGGTTTGATAATACTCAGGATTCCCCAATAATGGATATATACCCACGAGCCTTTTCATTTTGCTTGAATGAGGACGACTCCATTGCTAAGGTTCTTACTGCAACTGACCCAGCCACGATTTTTAGTCTACCTCTCTCGACCCAGGCGAGAGAGGAAATCAAAGAGATCCAGGAGGGGTTGCCACAAAATCGGCTGGCCGCCGATCGCTGTGACGTTTGGGAATGCATGCTCGGGCGTTTCTCGTCCAAGAAGTTCTACAACCACTGCTACAAACAGGTTGTGGCAGATGAGGCATTTGGATGGCTCTGGAAAGCTAAAAGCCCGATCAAATTCAAGATGTTTGGGTGGCTACTCCTAGTTGATCGTCTGAATACCAGGAATATGCTCAAACGCAGACATTTTGTTGTCGTGGGGGGCAACTATGATGCATGTTCTGTCAAAACCCTCCAGAGGAAACGGTGGAACATCTGTTCTTCAATTGCCCCTTTAGTCAACGCTGCTGGGATGTAGTTGGAATGACATGGCCGATAGATGACAACAGACTGGCTCTTCTGCATAGGGGTAGGGATAATTGGAGACAACCTCTTTTCATGGATATCTTTCTCTTGGCTGCTTGGAGTCTTTGGATGGAGAGAAACAATCAACACTTTAGAGGGATTCAGCACTCCTATGGAGCATGGCTGGCTAGACTCAAGCATCTCTTGGAGCTGCTAACACATAACTGCCGAGAGGAACTTCATCCCTTCCTATCTAATTACATTGTAAATTTGGGTCACTAGGACCGTGGATAGCTTGCATGGCCGGGGGGCCACAAAAACCCTTTGTAACACATATGTAATTGTTCCTTTGTGAGTAATACAAAGTCAGTGGGAGCCTCTCCCACTGTCATTCTTTCTCAAAAAATTACTCTAAGCGGTTTTTAGCCCAGAGGCAATATCTACCGTAGCTGTGTTGCATCATCCCTTCCCTCTTTGGGGAAATACTGACGTAGTTCAAGCCGCATCACGCCACGCCGCAGTGCCCAACACCAGCGCCGCACCCGACCATGGAGAGGCATGCCCGTCCAACCCCCACATGCGCGAGGATGCCAAAAGGCCCCGCCACCGCCGCCCTGTACGGGCTTTGCCTGGCCGCGCCCCGTGGCGACGGCGAGGGAGGAGGAGGGGAGACCGGCAGCGGGATATGAGGTCGCCCTCCTCGTCGCCTTGCGGGTGCAATGAGGGAGGGATCTGGAAATTTTGGATCTTTACTTGGGATCTATGGTCAAGCGGCCAAAAAAATCACACAAAATGACCTACCTTTATGAACTTGCATAGATTTCAAGGCTTATGCCCATGGACATGGCCAAATACATGGCATGGTCCATGATAACATGTCAAAATTTGGCACAACTATTGGTGTTACCATTGTGGACACTGTTTCCATAGGAATTTGGAATTATTTTGTAATAAAAACATTTTTTTCATTTTCTAAGTGCTAGAAAGACCACCTGGTTGTGAGAGAAGTATCTCGAATAAGATTGAAAATGGGGCCTTTTCATTTTCCATCCAAAGTAGGCCACATTGGATCCACCATGCCCAAGTTTCACGAATTTTCTAGTTTTATCTCTATATTTCATCCATTTAATGAATTGCTAGATATTTACCAGAACTTGCTCAAATTTGAACTACAAGTGTGTTGTATCTTGGTCCTGAAAATTGGCAAAAACCATTTTAAGCTTTTGAATTGGTGGTGTGGGCACTGGGCACAACCAAAGTTGATATTCCCAACCATGCGATAGGAATGGTCAACCTTGCAAGTTTGATCACATTTAAAAAAATCAAAGAAAAATAAGAAAAAGCCTCCTAAATTGAAATCCTTCTGCACTGAGTATCTTATGTGAATTAGTTAGTGGGAAAAATAATAAACTTGCAATACCATAAGTTTAAAAATTATGTGGATGTACATGTTGCACTTTATTGGACTACTTACATACATGTTGCACTTTTTTTGGACTACTTATGTACATGCTGCAATTGTTTTGGTAAGCTCTGCAAGTGCATGACAGTACTCTTATTCTATGTTGACCTATTTTTGGTTATTTTTGCATGTTGCACCTTTTAAAGTAAGTTTTGCATGCTGGTATTTTTAGGTAAGTTTGCATGTTGCATTGTTTTTGAACGTGCAAAACCCACTCGACGTTGGAAATCTAAAACATAGCATACACTAACTTAGTAAGCACATTCAAACAAAAGTTACCTACATGATTAAGCTCTGCAAATCTTAGTACCTGAACAACATACTATTTTTAGCAAACACTAGGCATCCACATGTCGGAACCTCAGAACTAGCTAGAAAGGGGTTGGAGACACTTAAGATGGCGAGCTAAGCGGTGGTGGGACCATTGAGCATTCTCCTCAAACTGAGTCGAGAGCTCATACTGCTCCACCACTATTGGGGTAGTTTTGTATCCCGGCTTGGCCTCCAAGCTGAGTAGCGGCAGATCCTCCCCGGCACCAGCCTCCAATAGCTCCTAGTCATCCATCTGCTCATCCTCTTCGTCCAGTGGAATCATCAGATTCATGTCTGCCGGCGAAGGATGAACGATGATCTCCATACCCCCCTGATAGACCACCTCTTCTACAACCTCCTCCGATGCGATGATCTCCAAACCCCTGGTAGATGTCCTCCGCTATATCCTCCTCCTGCTCATCCTCCTTGTCAGAATCCTCTTCCTCCTCCTCGTTAGAATCCTCTTCCTCGCCAAAATCCTCTTCTTCCTCCATCTCCTTAGAATCCTCTTCCTCCTCTTCGTTGTCAGAATCTTTATCCTCCTCTTTTCTTTCCTCGCCGACAACATCAATAACACGCGAATTTACCAGCCCTTCTGCCTCTAGCGTCGGCGATGAGAGGCGGGAGTGGTACTTGTACCAACGAGCTCGTTGTCGAGGATCCGGCGACTCCATCGCCTCTGCCATTGCAGAGAGGAGAATCTCCATTGAGATTGCCCCCCTTGTCATTAGGAACCACCCGCTTCAGTTCATCTGATGTCACTTCCAAATGCAGGCACATCGAGTGCAACTTGAGAGCTTTGTCGCTGGGAAACCATGAGCATATTTCCTTGCACTTGGCCAGCAATTTCTCATCTCCGACGCAAAACTCTTCCATTTACCTCTTCCATCCACGTAAATCTAGCAATCAATAAAAGACGAAATTTTTAAATCAAATTATTAAAAATAAACTTGATTATAAGAATCAAAATTACCACATAATCTAATATGGGCTCCTATGAACGGATCCTTATTCTAGGTTTTTTTAAACTAGCTGCCACTATCATGAATCCAATCCTAAATAAACGTCGATACTGTTTGCAAACTAGAGCAACTCAACGAACAACAATTCAATTGCCCAATCGCCCATTCAATGGACGAATCCTAATTGCTAGGGTTTAGATTGGAAACGTACCTGTCGCCCAACTATATTGGATGGTTCCTGCGGGCTACGACATATCACCAGGCTGCTTTGCCATCAGAGCTCAGGCGGACAGTCGGAGTGGGCGGCGGTGCTACTAGGGGCACGCGACGACAGGGAGGGGATGCAACTGGTCGCTCATGGTCGGGCTATTTTAGGCAACGGAAAGCGATAGCTCACCCAGCCTGGGTCGCACTTGTCATAAGCGGTCATGGCCACGACCCACCTGTCATAAGCGGCACACATGTCCAAAGAACTGTGGCCCCATGCGTCACTAACTCAGCATGTAATGTTCAAGTACTTTGACCCGATGACAAGGTTCCGTTTGGGCTTTTGTCAGAATAGGCCGAGTGGTGGAGGGTATAAGTGAGGAAAGTTAGATGTTGATACATTTTTGTCGTATCTATAATTTTTGATTGTTTCATGCCAATATTCTACAACTTTTGTATATTTCTGGCAACATTTTATATTATTTTTGGGACTAACATATTGATCCAGTGCCTAGTGTCAGCTCTTGTCTTTCTGCATGTTTTTTGTTTCACAGAAAATCCATATCAAACAAAGTCCAAACGCGATAAAATTTTACGAAGATTTATTTCATAATATATGTGATTTTTGGGAGGTGGAATCAACGCAAACGGAGGCTCACAACCTTCACAAGGCATCAGGGTGCCGCCACCCCTCATGACTGTGTGGGGTTGCCTTGTGCTCACCTCATAAGTCAGTTGTAGTCCTCCTTCGGCCACAAGAAACCTTATATCAAGAAAAAAACCGTGTTAAAATTTCAGCCCGATCGGAGTTACGGATCTCCGGTAATATAAGAAACGGTTTTCGGCCAGAAAACAGGGAAGCGAAACAGAAGAGAACACACACACACACACACACACACACACACACACACAGAGAGAGAGAGAGAGAGAGAGAGAGAGATCCAATCTCGGAGGGGCTCCTGCCCTCCGGGTGCCATGGTAGCCATGGGATAGAGGGGAAACTCTCCTCCCATCTAAGGGGGAGGCCAAGGAAGAAGAAGAAGGAGGGGATCTCTTCCCCCCTCTCTCCCGGTGGCATCGTAACACCACCGGGGCAATCATCGTGACGACAATCTACACCAACAACTCCGGCGCCGTCATCACCAACTCTCTCCCCCTCTATGCAGCAGTGTAACACCTCTTCTCCCCGATGTAATCTCTACTTAAACATGGTGCTTAATGCTATATATTATTATCCAATGATGTGTGGCAATCCTATGATGTTTGAGTAGATTTGTTTTTTCCTACGGGTTAATTATGGTATGGTGTGATTGATATGAGTTTTATGTTAATATGGTGTTGTCCTATGGTGCCCTCCGTGTCGCGCAAGCATGTGGGATTCCCGCTGTAGGGTTTTGCAATACGTTCATGATTCACTTATAGTGGGTTGCGTGAGTGACATAAACACAAACCCGAGTAAGGGGGTTGTTGCGTATGGGAGTAAAGAGGAGTTGTTAGTCAATGCTATGGTTGGGTTTTACCTTAATGATCTTTAGTAGTTGCGGATGCTTGCTAGAGTTCCAATCATAAGTGCATATGATCCAAGTACGGAAAGTATGTTAGCTCATGCCTCTCCCTCATTGCATATGATAAGTATCTATGGTGTTATATTCAATTGCCTATGGACAATCTTTCTCTTTGTTCTATAGTGGTGGTGCAGGCTAGCAGGTGGTGTCGGCGGCGGTGCCTTCATGCTGGCGCGTCCGGATCCGCCTGTGTCGCTGCCAAGCCGTGGGCGGCCTGAGCCATGGGCGGCCCCCGCAACTGGATGGCGAGCGGGCGGCGCGACAGCGGTGGAGGTGGCGGCCCCCGTCCATTTGGTCCCTTGCAACTGGATGGCGGCGCTCGGCGTGGGAGGATCTCCCTGGTGGGCTACCTTGGTTGCGGATACGGGTCAATTTGGTATCCCTCGTCTGTGAGCGCACGATCACTGGTGGCCTCGCGGGGATGTGTGCCGACTGCCATGGTGGGGCGACACAGTGGTGTACTTTATGGGGAGCTTGATGGGAGGGATGGGTGGTCGCGATGCGGTCGCGTCACCTGTCTCCAGCACAGGGGTGTGCCATTCCGGATGCGACCGCTCCTCCTTCTCCCCCTTTTCTCGTGTTCGGCAGGGAGCTCGTTAGGAGGGATGGGTGGCCTCGATGTGGCCGTGTCACCTATTGCCACCACAGGGGTGTGCCGGTCCGGATGCGTCCGCTCCTCCTTTTCCTCCTTTCCTCGGCCACGGGTGGGTTGGCACAGGTCTGTCGATGTCAGGGGCGGAGTGTCTACCGTGGTTCCGTTGGTCGGGGGCTGCTAGTTGGGCCAAAGTCGGGGCCCTTGTATGGTCTCGGGGTTGCCTGGTTGTAGGGCGGTGGCTCTGGCGGCGGGAGGGGTGGCGTTTGTGGGCAGACCGTGTGTCTTAGGTGCGGGCAGGTGGTGTGGTTGCGGGTGGTTGACGGAGCTAGGGTGCGACTGAGGGGGTGAGCGTCGGGGTACACCACTTGTCCGGTCTTTTGACTGGCTGACGGTATCGGTGGCCGTTGACGCCGTATCCTTCCTGAAGGCTCCGTCGCGGCGTTCCCTCTCCGGTCATCTTGCTCCGCGTGAAAACCTTATCTTTGGGATCGGGCGGTGGCGGCTATCCATGGCCGTACCCTTCTGCGAGGCACTGCTTTGGAGTCCTGGCTTTGTTGTTGTCTGGCTCACCTCACTATTGTGGATGCTCATGGTGGAGGTCTCTGTCGGCTCCAAGCGGTCTTCCTCGCTCATCTGTAGTTTGCTTGATTGTCGGTGGGGTGGGGTGTCGGTGTCCGGCATCTTTGTATCTTGCCTTGGGTGTGGTGGTAGTGTGTGTTTGTATCGGTCTCTTGGTTGTAATCGGTGATGGTTTCTGTATAATATACTAGCAAACATGTCCGTGCGTTGCAACGGAGGAAAACAAATAGCTCAACGGTCCTATCCACTAAGCATTGCTCAAGCCCTTGCCACTCATAGACCCACACCCTCTATTTCAACACCCTCGCCGTCCTGGCCGAGCGGTGTCTGCATGATCACAACATATCCGAATGTGGTCAATCATTTAACAATGACCTCAGCTACTTTATCGCACAATCAAGATGGACGTGAGGGCATCCCCTCTTTTGTGAGAGGTCTTATTTGCCTTAATATACTACACGTGTGAAATAGGGACGTGCATCATTGCCACACTCTCTCTATTCTTCATTCCTTCCTCCTCTGTTTAACACCAATGGTATAAATATCGTGATGGCCAGCACATCTCAATGATACCCAAATATCTTCTCCTTAAAAAATTATATATTTTTTCCAATATTTCACTCACATACAGTATATAGTAATTATTGTATCTCTACTCTTATAAAAAAACGAGTTGGTGATGATGGTGTGCCTGCCATCTTGTAATATAGACCGTCCGATCTATATCTGACGGATAGAAAGCAAACTATGACAATTTTAAAAAAGATACCCGCACCTCTCTCCACATTTACAGACAAGGCCTTGCCTAGTTCATCGTCCTTATCTCCCACAACCTCATTGCTGAGCAATTAAAAAGGAAGTCTCTGGAACAATGTAGCACGGTGGCCGCTGCCGCCTGCCGGCGCCGTCCATCCCCGTGCCTCCGCCTAGTCCGACCATCAGTCACCACCACGCTCCACTCCTCCTCACCTTATCTCTCATCTTTCATTTTTTCAATGAAATTGTCAAGATACCTGTTTTCCGATAAAATTCTCGAGATATCATTAGTTTTTACACATGGGATTACTCCTGTATGGGTCAATCACAATAGGTGTTTTGTAAAAAAATGCATATTGATGTTCCGTGCACTGCACGAAGCATCTTGCTAGTATAATAATAATATACTCCCCCGCTAAAAAACAAATGTACTAGTGGCATGTGGAGTCGTTATTACATGTGGTAAGGGTTGATGTAACAGGAATAATAACAATTATTTTATCACGACGAGATGAATATTAAGGGGTGAAGCCAGAATGCCAGCTAGCTGCCTACAATATCACGCAAGAGCACAAATGTACCCAGAGCACCGGACGTGGCGATACCAAGTTCGATCGCTGACAAAGATGACCTTTTGCTGAAGGTTTCCATAGCCGACACCTGCATGGAGATTAATCACAAAGTTAGTTAATTAAGCTATGTTGAAGGATCTAATTTGTTATAGCAATTGACAAAAATATTGATAGGAGCGAGTTGTAGATGAACTGATTAGTGTCACCTGTGCAATATGAATGGCAGCGGGCACCAGGCAGCCAGGCGACGCCAGCTAGCTAGAGGTGCAGCTCGAGGTCCGGCGCCTCGCCGGCGCCGCTAGCGAAAGAGGCCCTTGACCGACCGAAGCCGTCACGACTAGTGGACGGGTCCACGGACGACGCAGACTTAGAGCATCTCCAGGCGTTGGCCTTCCAGGCGACGCTTTTACGCGCCCCCTCGGGGCGAGCCGGCGCTAAATTCGGCGTGAGGCAAGTGGGTTCCTAGCCGCTCGCCCCAGGGTCGCCCCAGACGCGTTTTTTTTATTTTAAAAAAATCTGAATTCGGTAAAGTTCGGCTAAAATTCGGCAAACTTGACATTCATATTCAACATATTCGGCGTTTACATAAATTATTTTAAAAAAAGGCATCTACGGGGCGAAGAAGTCGATCAGCGCAGCGAAGTCGCCGACGTCACCGCCGTCCTCGTCGGAGTCGTCGGCCTTCTCCTTCTTGATGGCGCGGCCGCCCCTGCTGGACCCCTCCCGGCGCCTCCATGGCGGACCGTTGGTGGCGGCGCGTCGTCGTCGTCGTCGAGGACGACGATGCCTCCCTCGTCCCGGCCACGGCGACGAGCTTCGAACCGCGCGAAGGCGGCGCACTGGCGCTCCATCTCCATCTGCGCCCAGTCGTCGCGCGCCCATTTGAGGGCCGCTTCGTCGTCGAGCGCCTCCTCCTTGACGCCGCTGGCGAGCCCAGGCTCCGTCTTCACGACGGGGAGCCCCGGCTCCGTCTTCGGCTTGACGAGTCGGGGAGGAGCCGAGGACGAGGCGCGGCCGCCGCCTTCGTTGATGACGATGCCGGCCGAGCGGGTGCGCCGGCCGAGCGGGGTCTCCGCTGTGGGCTCGGGCTTGACGCCGAACACCGCCGGAGAGCCGGAGGAGTGGGAAGAGGAGTGGGAGGAGGAGCGGGACGAGGACGACGAGCCGGAGACAAACCTCCTGGGCATCCATTGCCCGGCGCCGCGGCGGGGGACTGGGGCGGCGGCCGGGTATGTGAGCGGCGGGTTGTTGCCGCCCTCTAGGTGCGCGAGAACCTCGCAGAGCGTCCGGCCGGGGACGGACCACCACAGGCGTCACCCCTCGCTGTTCCACCGGCCGCCCCCACCACCGGTGCCCCGTTGGTGGAGGCGAGGCGTTGCTCCTGACGGCGCTGGAAGTACGCCGCCCATGCCTCGTGGTTGTCGGCGGCGTACTGCGGGGAGGCGCGCTGCTCCTCGGTCAGCGACGACCGAACGCGGTCGACCTCGCCGGCGAAGTAGTCGGGGCGCGCGACGACGTCCGGCAGGGGGGAATGGGGACGCCTCCGGCGCTGAGCCTCCATCCTGTCGGCCCAGCGCGCATGTCTGGAGGCGC
The DNA here is from genome assembly GCF_018294505.1 of Triticum aestivum. NCBI lineage: Eukaryota > Viridiplantae > Streptophyta > Magnoliopsida > Poales > Poaceae > Triticum > Triticum aestivum. The sequence continues at coordinate 336,635,696 of NC_057799.1, forward strand.
CGGGATGTTGGCCTCGAAAAGCAGGTGCGCCTCCCACGATTGCAGCGAGCGGCGGCCGAAGCCGTTGGCCGCCGCTCCGTCGCCGGGGAACCGCTCGCACATTGTCGTGGCTGGGGCTGGGAGAGAGGAGAGGTTCGTCGGCGGCGGAGAGAGAGAGGCAGAGAGCACGGCGTCTATGGCCAGCGGCGGGGGGGGGGGGACGCTTTTTATAGCCGCCGAGGAGGCGTGTGTACGTGGGGCGGGGAGTGAGGCGTCGCCGCGCCGCCCGTGAAGAGCCGCCCCATGAGGAATCAATGGAAGGTTGACCGGCGGCAGCCTTGGCATTGATTCCCCGCGGGAAACCGAGGCGTTCTGAGGACGAGGTGAGTGTCGCTGACTCGGCGGGCCCGCGCCTCTTTCGCGCCAAAACCCTTTCGCCCGGCGCCCCCGAGCGCCCCTCAGCGCGCCGGGTTCGGCTTGGATCCGCCGGCGCCAAATTCGGCCCGAGCCGGCGAAAATTGGGCTTCTGGGGACGCGGCTGGGCCGATTTTTGTGCGTCGGCGCGAAAAAATCGTCTGGAGAGGGCGTGTTGGGGGCTCGGCTGGACATGCTCTCAGCGAAGCGTGGAGCGCGGCCACCTCCCCACCTTGCAATCAGTGCTCACCCGTATAAAAAGGAAAAGAAAGATCTTTTTAGTGCTGGTATGAACAGCACCATCTCACACACAAAAAAGACCGTCTAGCAGACTCCACAACAGTTGCTAAAAAAAGCACCCAGTCCCTGAGATTCCTTATCTCATGGTCTAGTGTGTGCTCCGCCTCCATCTTCTAGCAACCCAGGCCACCGCAGATTCTTCATCTCATCTAGACCCGCGCTGCTCCGTGATGACCAACAAGTATAGGGGATCAATCATAGTCCTTTCAATAAGTAAGAGTGTCGAACCCAACGAGGAGCAGAAGGAAATGACAAGTGGTTTTCGGCAAGGTAATTTTTGCAAGCACTAAAATAGTCGGTAATAGGTAGTTTCATAGCAAGGTAATTTGTAACGGACAAGTAACAGTAACGGTAAATAAAGTGCAGCAAGGTAGCCCAATCCTTTTGTGGCAATGACAGGCCAAAACGGTCTCTTATAATAAGTAAAGCGTTCTTGAGGGTACACGGGAATTTCATCTAGTCACTTTCATCATGTTGGTTTGATTCGCGTTCGCTACTTTGATAATTTGATATGTGGGTGGACTGGTGCTTGGGTGTTGTTCTTACTTGAACAAACCTCCCACTTATGATTAACCCTCTCACAAGCATCCGCAACTACGAGAAAAGTATTAAGATAAAATCTAACCATAGCATTAAACATTTGGATCCAAATCGTTCCCTTACGAAGTAGCGCATAAAGTAGGTTTAAGCTTCCGTCACTCTAACAGCCCATCATCTAATAACTACTACACAATGCATTCCCTTAGGCCCAAATATGGTGAAGTGCCATGTAGTCGACGTTCACATGACACCATTAAAGGAATGACAACATACATATCATCAAAATATCGAACACATATCAAGTTCACATGATTACTTGCAACATGACTTCTCCCGTGACCTCAAGAACAAATGTAACTATTCACAAATGATATTCATGCTCAAGATCAAAGGGGTATTAAATATCATAATGGATCTAAACATATGATCTTCCACCAAATAAACCAGATAGTAATCAACTACAAGATGTAATCAACACTACTAGTCACCCACAGGTACCAATCTGAGGTTCCGGTACAAAGACTGAACACAAGAGATGAACTAGGGTTTAAGAGGAGATGGTGTTGTTGAATATGTTGATGGAGATTGGCCTCCCAAAGATGAGAGGGTTGTTGGTGATGACAATGGCTTCGATTTACCCCCTAGGAGGGAATTTCCCATGGCGGAATCGCTCCGCCGGAGGGCAGAAGTGCTCCTGCCCAAGTTCTGCCTCGAGACAGCGGCGCTCCTTCCCGAAAGTCCTCTTTGTATTTTTTTCTAGGTCAAAATGACTTATATACCAGAAGATGGGCATAGGAGGTGGGATGGGCTGACCACAACCCACCAGGGCGCGCCTAGGGGGCCTGGCGCACCCTGGTGTCTTGTGGTCACCAGATGGAAGTGCAACTAATCAGCGGGTGGTTTTGGTAATTCATAACAACATATAGCTCATCGAACTAATATCCATTCAAGTTTAATATTTTATAAAGTTCAATGGTTGGCATGGCATGGACTAGAGATTTGGACCCCTCAAAATGCTAAGGACAAAGATTGGCAAAAGCTCAAGACTCTTCATTTATACTTTAGTGATCCAAGATCACATTGAGTCCATAGGAAAGCCAATACTATTAAAAGGGCATGAGGTGTAGCTTTATGGTCTACTTGCTCAAAGAGCTTAGTGATATTGCTTCAAAATCCTATGCCACTTTCTCATTTCCACATTTGTCCAAAACTCAAAGTCAAACTTGACCCCACCGAAATGATCCATCCGGCGCCACGAGTTCAGTTGACATAGCCACTGTCAGAAACCCTAGCAATTCTGTTACACCGATACGAATCTCGTTCTCATCGAGGTGGCCCTGCAAACTCTCTGTTGCCTGTTGAAATTATGTTGGTCTCACTGAAATGTGCAATCGGTCCCACCGAGTTTACTTGACCAACTCTCTGTTTGCTCTTTGCTGAAATCAGTCTCACCGAGCTCAAGCAATCGGTCTCACCAAGATGAGGTTTTGCCCTAGCCCTAGCACATTGGTCCCACCGAGTTGTTCCAGTCGGTCCCACCAAGATTCCTAGCGTTCACATTTTGAACTAAATCGGTTTCACCAAGTTCTTCTATTCGATTTGACCAAGTTGGGTCAAATGTGTGTCACGGTTGGATTTTGTGTGGAGGCTATATATACCCCTCCACCCCCCTTCTCCATTTGTGAGAGAGCCATCAGAACGTGCTTACACTACCACTACTCATTTTCTGAGAGAGAACCACCTACTCATGTGTTGAGACCAAGATATTCCAATCCTACCACAAGAATCTTGATCTCTAGCCTTCCCCAAGTTGTTTTCCACTCAAATAATCTTTCCACCATAGCCAAATCTGTGAGAGAGAGAGAGTTGAGTGTTGGGGAGACTATCGTTTGAAGCACAAGAGCAAGGAGTTCATCATCAAGACATCATCTTTTACCTTTTGGAGAGTGGTGTCTCCTAGATTGGTTAGGTGTCGCCTGGGAGCCTCCGACAAGATTGTGGAGTTGAACCAAGAAGTTTGTAAGGGCAAGGAGATCGCCTACTTCGTCAAGATCTACCCGAGTGAGGCAAGTCCTTCGTGGGCGATGGCCATGGTGGGATAGACAAGGTTGCTTATTCATGGATCCTTCATGGGTGGAGCCCTCCGTGGACTCGCACAACCGTTACCCTTCGTGGGTTGAAGTCTCCATTAACGTGGATGTACAGTAGCACCACCTATCGGAACCACACCAAAAATCTCCGTGTCTACATTGCGTTTGCCTTCTCCAAACCCTTCCCTTTACCTTCATATGCAATGTTTTACTTTCTGCTACTACACTCTTAGAATTGCATGTGTAGGTTGATTGCTTGACTTGTACTAGTTGCTAAAATCTGCCAACAATTAAAATTGGGAAAAGGTTAGATTTTTATTTGGTTAAGTAGTCTAATCACCCCCCTCTAGACCTAATTTCAATCCTACAAGTGGCACCAGAGCTTTGGTCTCCATTTGCCTTGATTTCCATAGCTTTGGTGATCATAGCCTTGGTTCACAACCTAGGAGAGTATGGCATCTAGCGAGGGAAATTACCACCATAGAGGTCCTTACTTTGATGGTACTAATTTCGCTAGTTGGAAGCAATGCATATTCTTGGTCATAATCCCGCCGTTTGGGCTATTGTGCGAGTTGGCTTGCAAGGTGAATACTTCTAGGATGGAAGAGAACCGGATCGTGAAGCGTCCGCGGAAGAATTGAAGATGTTGCAATACAACGCTCAAGCTTGCGATATTCTCTTCAATGGACTGTGCCCCGAAGAATTCAACAAAATCAGCCGCCTTGAGAACGCAAAGGAAATTTGGGATACTTTGGTTGATATGCACGAAGGTACCAAGTCCGTCAAGGAATCCAAATTGGATGTGCTTCAAAGTCAACTTGACAAGTTCAAAATGAAGGATGGTGAAGGAGTCGCTGAGATGTGCTCTAGGCTTGCTCTCATCACAAATGAGATTGCTGGCTTAGGAAGCGAAGATATGACCGACAAATTCATCATCAAGAAGATCCTAAGAGCCCTGGATGGAAAATATGATACAGTGTGCACCTTGATCCAAATGATGCTCAACTACAAAGATCTCAAACCAACGGAAGTCATTGGTAGAATTGTTGCTCATGAGATGTCACTCAAGGATAAGGAAGAGCTCCACAACAAGTCAAGTGGTGCTTACAAAGCTTCATCTGATGCTCCTACAACATCAAGTGAGAAGCAAGTCTACAATGAAGAATTGACCTTAATGGTGAAGAACTTCAACAAATTCTACAAGAATAGAAGCAAAGAGAGAAGTTCAAAGTCAAGGTCCTACAATGACAAAAGATCTTCTAGTCATGATCGTAATTGCTACAATTGTGGAAGACCCAGACACTACTCCAATGAGTGTACGGCTCCCTACAAGAAAAGAGAAGATTCACCTTAGAGGAGAAGTAAAAGAGATGAATCATCACCAAGAGAGAGAAGGAGTAGAGATGATCGTTATGAACGAAGACCCTCTCGTAGAAGCAGTGATTCGTAAAGGAAGGGCAAGTCATCAAAGAGCTACACAAGACGAAGACATCAAGCCCACGTTGGTGAATGGGTATCCGGTTCCGACTCCGACAACTACTCCGAGAGAAGTAATCACTCCGACTCTGAATATACTCAAGAAGAAGGTGTTGCCGGTCTTGCACTTGTGTCATCTGACTCCTATGACATATTTGACTCACCAAATGAAGGAATTGGAATATGCTTCATGGCTAAAGGCCCTAAGGTATCACACCCCGAGTATGTTGATTTCAATAGTGATAAAGATGATTTGCTAGGTGATGATGATTTACTTGTTGACAACACTAGTGATGAAAACTATGATAAAATTGCTATTAATCATGCTAATCAAGATGAAACAAATGATAATGATAAGAAGGATATTGAGTGTCTAACTAAAGAACTAAACACTCTTAAGTTAGCACATGAAACAACTCTAGAGGATCATCGAGAGCTTCTAAGAAATCATGAGAAGCTACGCTTCAACAAGCTAAATTTAGAGCAAGACCATGGGTTCCTAAAAGCAAGCAATGATGATCTTCGAAAGAAGAATTCTTCTTACATTTCCAAGCGTTTACTCATCTCTACTTATATGCCACAAGTAAAATCTAGCAATAAGAATAAGAAAGATTCTTCTTCTAGTAGTAACAATAATCATGTTAAATCCAATATTGTTGCTTCTAGTAGTTCTCTTGATTCCACTAATGATTCTCTTAGCCAAGTTACACTCGAGCAAGAAAATATCTTATTGAATGGAACTATAGAGAAAGGTGTTTACAAGAGCCTTGCCGGAAGTAAGCAATTTGAGGAAATTGTACGCAAGCAAGGAAGGCACCGGAAGAATGAAGGTGTTTTTTTTGAATGCAAGTTCAATGCCAATGGAGTAGAGTGGGAATAAGATCAATACCCCAAGACGAAGTTTGTTCCTCAACGAGAGAAATATGACCCCACTTCTTTCAAAGGAACACAAGCTCAAGATGATCTTCCACCACAAGACCACAAGCTAAAAGGCAAGGACAAGCTTCAAGATGAATTTGATTCATTTGAAGAAACTACTAAGGCCATGGTCAAGTGGGTTCCCAAGACTACATCAAGTTCCACTACATCAAGTACGACAACAACTCAAAGTATTCCCATCAAGTTGATGTGGATCCCAAAGAAGAAGAACTAGAGAGTTCTTGAGGGTGACTACGCCAACATACTTCACTCATATTCATTTTGGCAAGGACAAGTGCAACCAACTTCCATATCTTGCACTAGTTCAAGGAGTCACAAACCCTCTTGTTGGTAAGACAAGGGACAAGGTAACCTAATGCTTTCATGGACATCATCATGTGTGTGTTTCACTCTATGTCTATGGATATTATTGTATGTTCCTTGTGGGACTAACCCATGTAGGTATTGAAAGTGCAACTCACTCCAATGGATTGCTCCAAATGATCTACATCAACATTGCACATCCACATCTTCAACGTCTACATGATGTGATCATCGACAAAACCCCAGGTTAGTTCATCCCTCTAAGGGGGGATATCACATCTAGGGGGGGCTTTGCTCTAAGAATTGAGCTAAAGCAACTCTAATGATGTGAATACAACAATGCTTTATGTAAAAGTGGTAACCCCACTCGTACTTAAACGATGAGTATGACCTATGATCAAATGTTCTCATTTGACTCCTAAGTTAATATACTCATATATAGATGACCTAGTCATCGCGAATTGCTTGATAGATGCTAGAGTGTTTGTGCATGCTTTGCCACATGTTTTATTTGCCATCTTATTGTGTGAGCATGTTGGTTGCATAATTTTCTCCATTCGAGGACGTCCATTTGTTGCTTTGATTGTTTGGTTTTTCTTTTTGCCAAATGGATAGACAAGAATGCCTCAGTACTCCCTCTAGCTATCTATGCTTTTTCTCGTCTCAAACTCTATTCATGCTACATCACAAAGTTTGAACAAGTCGAATTCGGACCCTCCGGGTGAGGAGCACTCGGAGCCACCGATCCGTCAAGGACTTAACTTCCAAAACCTCTTAATGCCTTCGGTCAGACCAACTCACTCCTACTCGGTCTCACCAAAGTCATTAAGTTGATCTAGGTTTTTATCTCGGTGCAACCGATTAGAACCATTCGTTCACACCGAGTTGCAGCAACTGCTAGCAGTTTTGCATCTCGGTGGCACCGAGTAGTTCCACTCGGTCACACTGACAGCGCCTGGGTATTTATACTCTGCGTACCTGTACGGTTGAAAATCACTTCAACCTCACGAGCCCGCGCCCTAGCACTGCCGCCCCTGGTCTTCGGATCATCGCCGTCATCGCCAGTGACCTTCTGCCACTGGTCTTCGCCACCGTCAACGGAATCCTCACCACCGTTGCCGCCGTAGCAAGTCCGTCACCAAGTTAGGGTACAGATTTGACCCTTTGTGCTTTCCATTACTCCAATTCTTGCACAAAGCATAATGCCTATGTTCTTTCCACGCATGAGATTGATCTATCCACCAAACGAACTCCTTAGAATAGATTTGATGCAAAAACTTAGGGTTAGGTTTCCGTTGAACCTAACTCGGACCGACCGATCTGAGGATCTCGGTCACACCGATTGGCCCTGGCCATTGCACAAACACAACTCGGTCTTACCGAAGTGTACTGACTGGTGCGACCGTAATCACTTTCTCTGTGAAACCCTAGCATCTCGGAGTCACCGAACTGCATTTCGGTCTGACGAAACTGTGTGTTTAGACTCTGTTAGTGCTTTGGTGTCACCGAGTTTGTCAAATCGGTAGATCCGAAATACTTTCTACAAAAAACTAAAAATAATCTTTTGACTCAATGTTTTTGCAAAATAAGCTGTACTTTGTGATGCTCATCTACTCTATCTACACCCAACTATTCATAGGTTCAGAGCAATGTCAGAGGGCAGTGATAGTCAGAACAGGTCTGAAGAGCAGCTCAACCTTAGTGAGGGCACTGGTCCGTCTAGCAGCTATGATGAGGGGAGTAGGAGCACTCCCAGCAATTTGCCTAAGACAACAACTAGGCAGAGGAAGAAAAGAACATCTGAATCTGAGGATGAAGATTTTGTTGTTGAGGAGGAGGTGACCTCCAAGAAGAAAGTACTCAAGAAAGAGTACACTGCTGCTGCCACAAAGCCTAGAATGCAGAAGAAAGCTCCACCTAGGTGAGATCCAATGTCTAAACCCAGGAAAGTGCCAACTCAAGAAACTATGAAGTTCACTTTGGAACAATCTGATGATGATGAGGCTGCTGGCAAGAAGAAGAAGAGGGCAAGAACTACTGCTGCTAAGGTGCTTGGAAGACCTTCTGATGTCGCTGAAGATGCGTCGGTGTTTCCCCAAGGAATAAGGGAGGATGCAGCACAGCAACGGTAAGGTATTTCCCTCAGCGATGAGACCAAGGTTATCAAACCAGTAGGAGAACCACGCAACACTACATAAACGGTACCTGCACACAAATAACAAATACTTGCAACCCGACGCGTTAAAGGGGTTGTCAATCCCTTTCGGGTAGCGGTGCCAAAAAGTGACATAAGGATAGGATAAAATTGTAGTAGATTGATAGATGCAAATAAAGGTAAATAAAACACAACAAGGTATTTTTGGGTTTTTGATAATATAGATCTGAAAATAAAAGAAGCAAATAAAAGAAAAGGAATTGGCAATATTGATCTGAAAGTATATGATGGAAAATAGACCCGGGGGCCGTAGATTTCACTAGTGGCTTCTCTCGAGAAAATAGCAACGGTGGGTACACAAATTACTGTTGGGCAATTGATAGAAAAGCAAATATTTATGACGATATCCAAGACAATGATCATGTATATAGGCATGACGTCCAAGATTAGTAGACCGACTCCTGCCTGCATCTACTACTATTACTCAACACATCGACTGCTATCCAGCATGCATATAGTGTATTAAGTTCATGGAAAAACGGAGTAATGCAATAAGAACGATGACATGATGTAGACAAGATCTATTCATGTAGGATTAGACCCCATCTTTTTATCCTTAATAGCAATGATACATGCGTGCCTTGCTGCCCCTTCTGTCACTGGGAAAGGACAACGCACGATCGAACCCATTACAAAGCACCTCTTCACATTGCAAGATAAATAGATCAAGTTGGCCAAACAAAACCCAATTATTGGAGAAGAAATACGAGGCTATAACAATCAAGATTGGATATTAAATCAAGGCAAATCTGATCATAAACTCACAATTCATCGGATCCCAACAAACACAACGCAAAGAGTCATTACATCAAATATATCTCCAAGAGACCGTTGTATTGAGATACAAAGAGAGAAAAAGCCATCTAGCTACTACCTACGGACCCGTAGGTCTAAGTTGAACTACTCACGCATCATCGGAGAGGCACCAATGAGGATGATGAACCCCTCCGTGATCGTGTTCCCTTCCGTCGGAGTGCCGGAATTGGGCTCTAGATTGGATCTCGTGGTTCTGGAACTTGCGGCGGCTGGAATAAAATTTCGTCGACTCCCTAGGGTTTCTGGAGCAAGGAGGTATTTATAGAGCGAAATGGTGGTGCGGGAGGCCACCGAGGTGGGCACAACCCACCTGGGTACGCCTGGGGGCCCAGGCGCGCCCTGGTGGGTTGTGCCCCCCTCGAGGCACTGATGTCTACTACGCAACTTTATTCTTGTAGACTCGTGTTGGGCCTCCAAGCGTAGAGTTTTGTAGGACAATAGCAATTTTCCCTCAAGTGGATGACCTAAGGTTTATCAATCCGTGGGAGGTGTAGGATGAAGATGGTCTCTCTCAAACAACCCTGCAACCAAATACAAGAAATCTCTTGTGTCCCCAACACACCCAATACAATGGCAAATTGTACAGGTGCACTAGTTCGGCGAAGAGATGGTGATAAAAGTGTAATATTGATGGTAGAAATATATTTTTATAATCTGAATAAATAAAAAACAGCAAGGTAGCAATTAGTAAATGGGCACAAAAACGGTATTGCAATGCTTAAAAATGAGGCCTAGGGTCCGTACTTTCGCTAGTGCAAACTCTCAACAATGCTAACATAGTTGGATCATATGATTATCCCTCAAAGTGTAACGAAGAATCACTCCCGAGTTCCTATTAGCGGAGAACAAAAGATAGGAATTGTTTGTAGGGTACGAAACCACCTCAAAGCTATTCTTTCCATTCGATCTATTCAAGAGTCTGTACTAAAATAACACAAAGCTATTTTTCCGTTCGATCTATCCTAGAGTTCGTACTAAGATAACACCAAAGCAAATTCATATTCATAATACTCAATCCACACAAAGAACTACAAGGAGACCCCAAAGTTTTCGTCGGAGAAAAGATATAAAAAACATGCATCAACCCCTATGCAAAGATTACCCCAATATCACCGCGGGAATCCGCGACTTGAATGCCAAGACACATATCGAGTGAATCAATATGATACCCCAATTGTCACCTCAAGTATTCATACCGCAAGACATATATCATGTGTTCTATTCTCTGAATATTCAATCCGACAAGACAAAACTTCAAAGGGTAAAGACTCAATTCATCACAACAAGAGTATAGAGGGGAGAAACATCATATGATCTGACTATATTAACAAAGCCCATGATGTAGGTCACGAGAGAGAGAGAGAGAGATCAAACACATAGCTACTGGTACAAACCTTCAACCTCGAGGGTGGACTACTCCCTCCTCATCATGGTGGCCACCGGGATGATGAAGATGAGCACCGGAGATGATTCCCCCCTCTGGCAGGGTGCCGAAACGGAGCTAGATTGGTTTTCGGTGGATACAGAGGCCTACAACGACAAAACTTCTAATCTAGGTTAACCTCGATGGGTTTTGGAATATTTGGAAATTTATAGTGCAAAGAAGGGGGTGCGGGAGGCCACCGAGGTGGGCACAACCCACCTGGGCGCGCCAGGCCTGGCGCGCCCTGGTGGGTTGTGCCCCCCTCGGGGCACCCCCCCAGGTGCTGCTCTGGCCCAAAGGTTGTCTCCTGGTCCATAAAAAATCATCGTGGAGTTTCGTTGCATTTGGACTCTGTTTGATATTGATTTCCTGTGATGTAAAAAACAAGCAAAAAACAGCAACTGGCAGTGGGCACTGGGTCAATAGGTTAGTCCCAAAAAATGATATAAAGTTGCTATAAAATGATTGTAAAACATCAAAGAATGATAAAATAACAACATGAATACTTCATAAATTATAGATACGTTGGAGACGTATCAGCATCCCCAAGCTTAATTCCTACTCGTCCTCGAGTAGGTAAATGATAAAAGAAATAATTTATGAAGTGTGAATGCTAGCAAAGTGCATAAGTTTGATTGATGACAGTTTCAATCACTTTTCCTAGCATCATAACAACAATTCTTTCTCATAAAATTTCTCATGTTGTAGTGGCAACCAATTCACATGTTAAGGTTTAAACAATGAACTCTCTTGAAACCCAACAACCTATGTTCTTAGTCACCAAGCAATTGCAATTTAACATATTCGACGGAGTTTAAGTAAGAGCTCCACATACTCAATCATCTTATAGTCTTCTATGATTGCTAACACTCACCGCATACACATGAGCAAAACGTTTCAACCGGACACATAGAAAGATAGGGGCTTATTGTTTTGCCTCCCAACGAATTCACCTCAAGGGTGATGTCAACAATAATAACTCATGCTACCCATATTCAACCGGACATATGTGCCTAGATCTTTCCTCACCACATGATACTTGCCAAAAGAGAAAAATAAAAAGGAATAGAGAGAATAACTTTGATTCTTGCATGAAAGTAAATACATAAAAGTAAAAGATAGGCCCTTCGTATAGGGAAGTAGGGATTTGTAGAGGTGCTAGAGCTCAAAGCAAAAATTGAGAGATAAACACATTTTGAGAGGTATACTTTTCCCACCAACAAAAACGACTTAGAGATCCCAACACTTTCCATGCTAGATATATCATAGGCGGTTCCCAAACAGAAAAAAAAAGTTTATTCATTTTTCCACCATACTTTCACTTTCCATGGCTAGCCGTATCCACGGGTGCCCTCCATACCAACACTTTCCAAGGAATTTATTATTTGAAAACATAAATTAAATTCATTTTTCATTTCGGGACTGGGCATCCCTAATACCTTTGCCTTACTCTCGTGTAATGACAAGTGAATAAACACTCATCGTGAGAATAACACATCTAGCATGGAAAATATTGGCCACCCCTCACCGCCTCGCGAGCGGTACGAGCACACAAAAGAGAAATTTATTTTTGAAAATTAGAGATGGCACATACAAATTTGCTTAGAACGGCACGGAAATACCGCATATAGGTAGGTATGGTGGACTCTTGAAAATAAGATTTGGGTTTAAGGGTTTTTGGATGCACAAGTAGTATCTCTACTTGATGCGGAATTTTTGGCTAGCAAAGATGGGGAGCAAGCACCACATGTTGAAGGATCTATGACAATATAACTTCTATGTGAATATGGACAAACATAAATCACTACGTTGTCTTCCTTGTCCAACATCAACAATTTTGGCATATAATATTTTGATGGGGGCTCACAATCACAAAAGATTTCCATGATAGTGTATTTGCAAGTGAAAGTTCTCTTCCTTATACTAATTATTCGTGAATTGCTTGTATGACCAAAATTGTGATTGTCAAGCCTCAAAAGATTTCACTTTCTAAACCCAGCGTGAAGCTACCACTAGGCATGATATGATTTCAGCTTCATGATATTCAATTCATTCAACAATTTTACTCATAGGATATAAGTGAAGCACAAGAGTAAATGACAAACTACTCCAAAAAGATATAAGTGAAGATCAATCGAGTAGTTAAGTAAATAGATAGCTATGTGAGGGCTCTCTCTATTTAAAACTTTCAGATCTATTTATTTTATTAAAAAACTAGCAAAAACAAAATAAAATGACATTTCAAGGATAGCACAACTCATGTGAAGAAGCAAAAACTTAGGCTCAACCGATACTAACTGATAATTATTGAAGAAGAAAGGTGGGATGCCTACCGGGGCATCCCCAAGCTTAGATGCTTGAGACTTCTTGAAGTATTATCTTGGGGTGCCTTTGGCATCCCCAAGGTTTAGCTTTTGTGTCTCCTTAATTCCTCTCATATCACGGTTTTCCTAAATCTCAAAAGCTTCATCCACACAAAACTCAAAAAGAACTCGTGAGGTAAATTAGTTTAAACCAATGCAAAAGCTTTATCATTCTCTACTGTAAAAAATCACTAAAATTGTTATTCAACATTGCATACTAAATGCCTCTGCATATTTAATACTCCTATCCTCAAATAGATTCATTAAACAAGCAAGCATATGCAAACAATGCAAACATAACAACAATCTGCCAAAACAGTATAGTCTTTAAAGAACGCAGGAGTATCAATACTTATTCAACTCCAAACATTATGAAAGTCTACCAAAATGTAGAAAATTTATCAGAGCTTATTTTGCAAAAAGAATCAACATTTTTATCACATTCTGACTTTTCTAGGGAATTTTTGCAACACCGATAAACTTTCTGTTTTCAAACAGCAACATGTAGACTTGTAAAATAAGCATGGTAAAGGCTATCCTTGACATTTTTATTGAAATGAAAGATGCAAAACATTATTCCAAATAACAGCAAGCAAATCCTAACAAAATAAATTGACGCTCCAAGCAAAACACATATCATGTGACGAATGAAAACATAGCTCCAAGTGAGGTTACCGATAATGTTGGAGACGAAAGAGGGGATGCCTTCCGGGGCATCCCCAAGCTTAGTTGCTTGGATATTTCTTGAATATTAACTTGGGGTGCCTTGGGCATCCCCAAGCTTAGGGTCTTGTTACCCCTTATTCTCCTCATATCGACATCTCACCCAATTGAAAACTTCAATCACACAAAACTTAATGGAACTTTGTGAGATAGGTTAGTATGATAAAGAGCAAACCATTTCACTTTGTACTGTCAAAGACAAGATTCGTAATTGTTTCCACACAATGCCTACTGTATCATATCATTTCCGCAATTTATATTGAGCAATATAAGCCATCGAAACTAGAAAGCAAGCAAACTATGCATTGAAAACAGAATCTGTCAAAAACAGAACAGTCTGTAATGATCTGGATAACTACCATATTTCTGCTACTCCAAAAATTATGAAACAAATTGGACCACATGAGAAATTTGTATATTAAACTTGTTCAAAAAGAATCAACTCAATAGCACTCTTCTGTTAAAAATGAGACTCATTTTCGTGAGCGCAAAAGTTTCTGTTTTTCAGCAGGGTCAAATCAACTATCACCCAACATGATCCCAAAGGCTTTACTTGGTACTTTATTGAAACAAAAGCAATAAAACATGATTACTACAGTAGCATAATCATGTGAACACACAAAAATAGTAGGTAAAAGTGTTGGGTGATACGTCTCCAACGTATCTAGAATTTTTGATTGTTCCATGCTATCATATTATCCATCTAGGATGTTTTATATGCTATTTTATATGATTTTTGGGACTAACCTATTAACCTAGAGCCCAGTGCCAGTTTCTGTTTTTTCCTTGTTTTTGAGTTTTACAGAAAAGGAATACCAAACGGAGTCCAATTGACGTGCCAATTTTTGATGATTTTTTATGGACCAAAAGAAGCCCCCGGAGTAAAAGAGTTGGACCAGAAGAGTCCCGGGCCGTTCACGAGGGTGGGGGGCGCGCCCCCTATCTCATGGATGACTCGGAGACCCCTCTGATGTGAGACCTACGCCAAAAACTCCTATAAATACAAAAACCTCCAGAACATAACCTAGATCGGGAGTTCCGCCGCCGCAAGCCTCTGTAGCCACCAAAAACCAATCGGGACCCTGTTCCGGCACCCTGCCGGAGGGGGGATCCCTCACCAATGGCCATCTTCATCATCCTGGCGCTCTCCATGATGAGGAGGGAGTAGTTCACCCTCGGGGCTGAGGGTATGTACCAGTAGCTATGTGTTTGATCTCTCTCTCTCTCTCTCTCTCTCTCTCTCGTGTTCTTGATTTGGCACGATCTTGATGTATCGCGAGCTTTGCCATTATAGTTGGATCTTATGATGTTTCTCCACCTCTACTCTCTTGTAATGGATTGAGTTTTCCCTTTGAAGTTATCTTAGTTGATTGAGTCTTTAAGGATTTGGGAACACTTGATGTATGTCTTGCGTGGGATACCCGTGGTGACAATGGGGTATTCTATTGATTCACTTGATGTATGTTTTGGTGATCAACTTGAAGGTTCCGTGACCTTGGGAATCTATGCATAGGGGTTGGCACACGTTTTCATCTTGACTCTCCGGTAGAAACTTTGGGGCACTCTTTGAAGTTCTTTGTGTTGGTTGAATAGATGAATCTGAGATTGTGTGATGCATCTCGTATAATCATACCCACGGATACTTGAGGTGACATTGGAATATCTAGGTGACATTAGGGTTTTGGTTGATTTGTGTCTTAAGGTGTTATTCTAGTATGAACTCTATGATAGATCGAACGGAAAGAATAGCTTCGTGTTATTTTACTACGTACTCTTGAATAGATCGATCAGAAAGGATAACTTTGAGGTGGTTCCGTACCCTACAATAATCTCTTCATTTGTCCTCCGCTATTAGTGAATTTGGAGTGACTCTTTGTTGCATGTTGAGGGATAGTCATATGATCCAATTATGTTATTATTGTTGAGAGAACTTGCACTAGTGAAAGTATGAACCCTAGGCCTTGTTTCAACGCATTGCAATACCATTTGTGCTCACTTTTATTACTAGTTACCTTGCTGTTTTTATATTTTCAGATTACAAAAACCTATATCTACCATCCATACTGCACTTGTATCACCATCTCTTCGCCGAACTAGTGCGCCTATACAATTTACCATTGTATTGGGTGTGTTGGGGACACAAGAGACTCTTTGTTATTTGGTTGCAGGGTTGTTTGAGAGAGACCATCTTCATCCTACGCCTCCCACGGATTGATAAACCTTGGGTCATCCACTTGAGGGAAATTTGCTACTGTCCTACAAACCTCTGCACTTGGAGGCCCAACAACGTCTACAAGAAGAAGATTGTGTAGTAGACATCAAGCAATTTTTGGCACCGTTGCCGGGGAGGTTAGTGCTTGAAGGTATATATTTAGATCTTGCAATCGAATCTTTTTGTTTCTTGTTTTATCACTAGTTCAGTCTATAAAAGGAAAACACAAAAAAATGGAATTAAGGTTGCCTCGTATGCTTCATCTTTTTAATGTCTTTCGTGAAAATGATGGGAAGGAAAATTGTGCTCAAGTACTAGAAGAAGAATTACATAGAATGCTTGGCATAAAATATGTGAATGATGATGATGATTGCAATGTTGTTAGTATGAATTCTTTGAATACCCATGATGCTAATGATATGCAAAGCCACAAGCTTGGGGATGCTATGTTTGATGAAGATGATATGTTTAGTCCCCCAATTTTTGATGAGAAAATTTATTATGATGAAAGCATGGCTCCTATTTATGATGATTATTGTGATGACACGTATGCTATAAAGAATAAAGATAACCATGAAACTTGTCATCAATAATTTTCAATTGGATTATGCTTCACATGATAGTTATTTTGTTGAGTTTGCTCCCATTACTATTGATGAGAATAAATTTGCTTATGTGGAGAGTAGTAAAATTTCTATGCAAGTAGATCATGAAAAGAATGCTTTATGTGCTGGTTATATGTTTGAATTCATTCATGATGCTACTGAAAATTATTATGAGGGAGGAATATATGCTTGTAGGAATTGCAATAATATCAAGTTTCCTCTCTATGTGTTAAAAGTTTTGAAGTTATGCTTGTTTTGCCTTCCTATGCTAGTTGATTATTGCTCCCATAAGTTTTTTTCTCCAAAAATCCCTATGCATAGGAAGTGGTTTAGACTTAAATGTGCTAGTCATATTCTTCATGATGCTCCCGCTATATTTCAATTCTTATCTTTTATACGAGCATCATTGAAATCATCATGCCTAGCTAAAAAGGCATTAAAGAAAAGAGCTTGTTGGGAGACAACCCAATATTTACCCTTAATGTTTTTGTGTGTTCACATCATTAAGATACTGTAGTAATCATGTCTTATAGCTTTTGTTTCAATAAAGTGCCAAGTAAGACCTTTAGGATAGCTTACGGTGATAGTTGTGTTGATCCTGCTGAAAATCAGAAACTTTTGCGCCCAGTAAATTAGTTTTGATAATTCACAGAAATGTGTTTTTGATATGATTCTTTTTTCTCTGTATTTTTACACAAATTGCTCAGGTTTTCCTAATTTGGTAGAATTTTTGGAGTTACAGAAGTATGGAAAGTTACTAGATTACTACAGACTGTTCTGTTTTTGACAGATTCTATTTTCTATGTGTTGTTTGCTTATTTTGATGAATTTTATGAGTAGTATCGGAGGGTATGAACCATAGAGAAGTTGTAATACAGTAGATATTACACCAATATGAATTTAGAATGAGTTCACAACAGTACCTAAGTGGTGATTTATTTTCTTATACTAACAGAGCTTACGAGTTTTCTGTTGAGTTTTGTGTTGTGAAGTTTTCAAGTTTTGGGTAAAGATTCGATGGACTATGGAATATGGAGTGGCAGGAGCCTAAGCTTGGGGATTCCCAAGGCACCCCAAGGTAATATTCAAGGACAACCAAGAGCCTAAGCTTGGGGATTCCCCTGAAGGCATCCCCTCTTTCGTCTTCGTTCATCGGTACCTTTACTTGGAGCTATATTTTTATTCACCACAAGATATGTGTTTTGCTTGGAGCGTCATTTTATTTTATTTTGTTTTGCTTTCTGTTTGAATAAAATCCCAAGATATGAAATTCTTAAATGTTAGAGAGTCTTCACATAGTTGCACAATTATTCGACTACTCATTGATCTTCACTTATATCTTTTGGAGTAGTTTGTCATTTGCTCTAGTGCTTCACTTATACCCTTTTTAGAGCACGGCGGTGGTTTTATTTTGAAGAAATAGATGAACTGTCATGCTTCACTTATATTATTTTGAGAGTCTTAAACAGCATGGTAATTTGCTTTGGTTATGAATTTAGTCCTAATATGATGGGCATCCAAGAGGGATATAATAAAAACTTTCATATAGAGTGCATTGAATACTATGAGAAGTTTGATTCCTTATGATTGTTTTGAGATATGAAGATGATGATATTAGAGTCATTCTAGTTGAGTAGTTGTGAATTTGAGAGATACTTGTGTTAAAGTTTGTGATTCGCATAGCATGCACGTATGGTGAACCGTTATGTGATGAAGTCGGAGCATGATTTATTTTTGATTGTCTTCCTTATGAGTGGCGGTCGGGGACGAGCGATGGTCTTTTCCTACCAATCTATCCCCCTAGGAGCATGCGCGTAGTACTTTGTTTCAATAACTAATAGATTTTTGCAATAAGTATGTGAGTTCATTATGACTAATGTTGAGTCCATGGATTATACGCACTCTCACCCTTCCACCATTGCTAGCCTCCCTAGTACCGCAACTTTTGCCGGTACCATAAACCCACCATTTACCTTCCTCAAAAAAGCCACTATACGTACCTATTATGGCATTTCCATAGCCATTCCGAGATATATTGCCATGCAACTTTCCACCGTTCCGTTTATTATGACACGCTCCATCATTTTCATATTGCTTTGCATGATCATGTAGTTGACATCGTATTTGTGGCAAATCCACCGTTCATAATTCTTTCATACATGTCACTCTTGATTCATTGCACATCCCGGTACGCCGCCGAAGGCATTCATATAGAGTCATATCTTGTTCTAAGTATCGAGTTGTAATTCATGAGTTGTAAGTAAATAAAAGTGTGATGATCATCATTATTAGAGCATTGTCCCAGTGAGGAAAGGATGATGGAGACTATGATTCCCCCACAAGTCGGGATGAGACTGCGGACAAAAAATAAAAAAAGAGAAAAAGGAGGCCATAGAAAAAGAGAAGGCCCAAAAAAACAAAAAAATGAGAGAAAAAGAGAGAAGGGGCAATGCTACTATCCTTTTACCACACTTGTGCTTCAAAGTAGCACCATGATCTTCATGATAGAGAGTCTCCTATGTTGTCACTTGCATATACTACTGGGAATCTTTCATGATAGAACTTGGCTTTTTATATTCCAATGATGGGCTTCCTCAAAATGCCCTAGGTCTTCGTGAGCAAGCGAGTTGGATGCACACCCACTTAGTTTCTTTTTGAGCTTTCATACACTTACAGCTCTAGTGCATCCTTTGCATGGCAATCCCTACTCACTCACATTTATATCTATTGATGGGCATCTCCATATTCCGTCGATACGCCTAGTTGACGTGAGACTATCTTCTCCTTTTTGTCTTCTCCACAACCACCCTTCTATTCCACCTATAGTGCTATGTCCATGGCTCATTCTCATGTATTGCGTGAAGATTGAAAAAGTTTGAGAACATCAAAAGTATGAAACAATTGCTTGGCTTGTCATCGGGCTTGTGCATGATTTAAATATTTTGTGTGATGAAGATAGAGCATAGCCAGACTATATGATTTTGTAGGGATAACTTGCTTTGGCCATGTTATTTTGAGAAGACATGATTGCTTTGTTAGTATGCTTGAAGTATTATTGTTTTCATGTCAATATTAAACTTTTGTTTTGAATCTTATGGATCTGAATATTCTTGCCACAATAAAGAGAATTACATGGATAAATATGTTACGTAGCATTCCACATCAAAAATTCTATTTTTATCATTTACCTACTCGAGGACGAGTAGGAATTAAGCTTGGGGATGCTGATACGTCTCCAACGTATCTATAATTTTTGATTGTTCCATGCTATTATATTATCCATCTAGGATGTTTTATATGAATTTATATGCTATTTTATATGTTTTTGGGACTAACCTATTAACCTAGATCCCAGTGCCAGTTTCTGTTTTCCTTGTTTTTGAGTTTTACAGAAAAGAAATACCAAACGGAGTCCAATTGACGTGCCAATTTTTGGTATTTTTTATGGACCAAAAGAAGCCCCCGGAGTAAAAGAGTTGGGCCAGAAGAGTCCCGGGCCGTCCACGGGGGTGGGGGGGCGCGCCCCCTATCTCGTGGACGACTCGGAGACCCCCCTGAAGTGAGACCTACGCCAAAAATTCCTATAAATACGGAAACCTCCAGAACATAACCTAGATCGGGAGTTCCGTCGCCGCAAGCCTCTGTAACCACCAAAATCCAATCGGGACCCTGTTCCGACACCCTGCCGGAGGAGGGATCCCTCACCGGTGACCATCTTCATCATCTCGGCGCTCTGCATGACGAGGAGGGAGTAGTTCACCCTCGGGGCTGAGGGTATGTACCAGTAGCTATGTGTTTGATCTCTCTCTCTCTCGTGTTCTTGATTTGGCACGATCTTGATGTATCGCGAGCTTTGGCATTATAGTTGGATCCTATGATGTTTCTCCCCCTCTGCTCTCTTGTAATGGATTGGGTTTTCCCTTTGAAGTTATCTTATCTGATTGAGTCTTTAAGGATTTGAGAACACTTGATGCATGTCTTGCGTGGGATACCCGTGGTGACAATGGGGTATTCTATTGATTCACTTGATGTATGTTTTGGTGATCAACTTGCGGGTTCCGTGACCTTGGGAATCTATGCATAGGGGTTGGCACACTTTTTCGTCTTGACTCTCCGGTAGAAACTTTGGGGCACTCTTTGAAGTTCTTTGTGTTGGTTGAATAGATGAATATGAGATTGTGTGATGCATATCGTATAATCATACCCACGGATACTTGAGGTGACATTGGAGTATCTAGGTGACATTAGGGTTTTGGTTGATTTGTGTCTTAAGGTGTTATTCTAGTATGAACTATATGATAAATCGAACGGAAAGAATAGCTTCGTGTTATTTTACTACGGACTCTTGAATAGATCGATCAAAAAGGATAACTTTGAGGTGGTTTCGTACCCTACAATAATCTCTTCGTTTGTTCTCCGCTATTAGTGACTTTGGAGTGACTCTTTGTTGCATGTTGAGGGATAGTCATATGATCCAATTATGTTATTATTGTTGAGAGAACTTGCACTAGTGAAAGTATGAACCCTAGGCCTTGTTTCAACGCATTGCAATACCGTTTGTGCTCACTTTTATTACTAGTTACCTTGCTGTTTTTATACTTTCAGATTACAAAAACCTATATCTACCATCCATATTGCACTTGTATCACCATCTCTTCGCCGAACTAGTGCGCCTATACAATTTACCATTGTATTGGGTGTGTTGGGGACACAAGAGACTCTTTGTTATTTGGTTGCAGGGTTGCTTGAGAGAGACCATCTTCATCCTACGCCTCCCACGGATTGATGATCCTTAGGTCATCCACTTGAGGGAAATTTTCTACTGTCCTACAAACCTCTGCACTTGGAGGCCCAACAACGTCTACAAGAAGAAGGTTGCGTAGTAGACATCATTGGGTTGTCTCCCAACAAGCGCTTTTCTTTAATTCCTTTTAGCTAGGCATGATGATTTCAATGATGCTCGCATAAAAGTAAGAATTGAAACACAAAGAGAGCATTATGAAGCATATGAATAACACATTTAAGTCTAACCCACTTTCTATACATAGGGGTTTTGTGAGCAAATAATTTATGGGAGCAAGAATCAACTAGCATAGGAAGGTAAAACAAGCACGACATGAAAACCTTCAACATAAAGAAAGGAAACTTTATATTATTGTAATATGTAAAAGCATATGTTCCTCTCTCATAGTAATTTTCAGTAGCATCATGAATGAATTCAACAATATAACCATCACACAAATCATTCTTTTCATGATCTACTAGCATAGAAAATTTATTACTCTCTACATAAGAAAATTTATTCTCATGGATAGTAGTGGGAGCAAACTCAAGAAAATAGCTATCATGGGATTGAAAATTAAAATCATGATGACAAGTTTCATGGTCACAATTATTCTTTATAGCATACATGTCATCACCATAATCATCATAGATAGGATGCATGCTTTCATCATAATAAACTTGCTCATCAAAACTTGGGGGACAAAAAATATCATCTTCATCAAACATAGCATCCCCAAGCTTATGGCTTTGCATATAATTAGCATCATGGATATTCAAAGAATTCATACTAACAACATTGCAATCATTCTCATCATTCAAATATTTTGTGCCAAACATTTTATTGACTTCTTCTTCTAGCAATTGAGCACAATTTTCCGATCCATCATTTTCAAGAAAGATATTATAAAGATGATCAATAATATGATGCAACCTCAATTCCATTTTTTATGTAATTTTCTTTTATAAACCAAACTAGTGATAAAACAAGAAACTAAAAGATTCAATTGCAAGATCTAAAGATATACCTTCATGCACTCACCTCCCCGGCAACGGCGCCAGAAAAGAGCTTGATGTCTACTACGCAACTTTATTCTTGTAGACTCGTGTTTGGCCTCCAAGCGCAGAGTTTTGTAGGACAGTAGCAATTTTCCCTCAAGTGGATGACCTAAGGTTTATCAATCCGTGGGAGGGGTAGGATGAAGATGGTCTCTCTCAAACAACCCTGCGACCAAATACAAGAAATTTCTTGTGTCCCCAACACACCCAATACAATGGCAAATTGTATAGGTGCACTAGTTCGGCGAAGAGATGGTGATAAAAGTGTAATATTGATGGTAAAAATATATTTTTATAATCTGAATAAATAAAATCAGCAAGGTAGCAATTAGTAAACGGGCACAAAAATGGTATTGCAATGCTTAAAAATGAGGCCTAGGGTCCGTACTTTCGCTAGTGCAAACTCTCAACAATGCTAACATAGTTGGATCATATGATTATCCCTCAAAGTGTAACGAAGAATCACTCCCGAGTTCCTATTAGAGGAGAACAAAAGATAGGAATTGTTTGTAGGGTGCGAAACCACCTCAAAGCTATTCTTTCCGTTCGATCTATTCAAGAGTCCGTACTAAAATAACACAAAGCTATTTTTTCCGTTCGATCTATCCTAGAGTTCGTACTAAGATAACACCAAAGCAAATTCATATTCATAATACTCAATCCACACAAAGAACTACAAGGAGACCCCAAAGTTTCCGTCGGAGAAAAGATAATAAAAAACATGCATCAACCCCTATGCAAAGATTACCCCAATATCACCGCGGGAATCCGCGAGTTGAATGCCAAGACACATATCAAGTGAATCAATATGATACCCCAATTGTCACCTCAAGTATTCATACCGCAAGACATATATCATGTGTTCTATTCTCTGAATATTCAATCCGACAAGACAAAACTTCAAAGGGTAAAGACTCAATTCATCACAACAAGAGTATAGAGGGGAGAAACATCATATGATCTGACTATATTAACAAAGCCCATGATGTAGATCACGAGAAAGAGAGAGAGATCAAACACATAGCTACTGGTACAAACCCTCAACCTCGAGGGTGAACTACTCCCTCCTCATCGTGTTGGCCGCCGGGATGATGAAGATGGCCACCGGAGATGATTCCCCCCTCCGGCAAGGTGCCAGAACGGAGCTAGATTGGTTTTTAGTGGATACAGAGGCCTGCTGCGGCGGAACTTCTAATCTAGGTTAAACCCGATGGGTTTCGGAATATTTGGAAATTTATAGTGCAAAGAAGGGGTGCGGGAGGCCACCGAGGTGGGCACAACCCACCGGGGCACGCCAGGCCTGGCGCGCCCTGGTGGGTTGTGCCCCCCTCGGGGCACCCCCCCAGGTGCTCCTCTGGCCCAAAGGTTGTCTCCTGGTCCATAAAAAATCATCATGGAGTTTCATTGCATTTGGACTCTGTTTGGTATTGATTTCCTGCAATGCAAAAAACAAGCAAAAAACAGCAACTGGCACTGGGTCAATAGGTAGTCCCAAAAAATGATATAAAGTTGCTATAAAATGATTGTAAAACATCCAAGAATGATAAAATAACAGCATGAATACTTCATAAATTATAGATACGTTGGAGACGTATCAGGCACCCCCCAGGTGCTTTTCTGGCCCATCTGGTGTCTTCTGGTCCAAAAAAATCCACAAAAAGTTTCGCTGCATTTGGACTATGTTTGATATTGATTTTCTGCAATGTAAAAAACAAGCAAAAAACAACAGCTGGCACTTGGCACTATGTCAATAGGTTAGTCCCGAAAAATGATATAAAATTATTGTAAAATGATTGTAAAACATCCAAGGATGATAATATAACAACATAGAACAATAAAAAATTATAGATACGTTGGAGACGTATCACCTTCCATGAGGGAAGATGATGAAGCTGAGGAGGAGGAAGAGCCTGTTGCACCTCCTGCAAAGACTCGGAAGCTTATGGGGGATGCCATAAGGACTGGGCTGCTCCATCTAAGCCCAAGTTTGCCCCCAAGCCTTCAGCTCTAGCTCAAGCCCCCAAACCATCTGCACCAAAGAGATCAACAAGGAACACTAATGCAGGATGCTGCTAACGTGACACTACGATCAAAGACCCTTCGAGAAATTGTGTGCGATGCAATAATCGCAAACGGTGCTGTATGAAAACTGTCATAAATGTATAAAATGTTTGCGATGACGGATGCATCAAACACGGTTCAGGTTTTAGTTGCGTGTGCGATGAAGGGCATACGGTTCAGTTCAATTAACTGTTTGCGATGAGGAGGAACAAAAGAAACAGGCAGCCAGATGAAGGCGTGTGCGATACACAGCATACAGTTCACTCGGATGAACTGTTTGTGATTAGGCAACACAAAAGAAACGGGCAGCCAGATGAAGGTGTGTGCGATATACAGCATACGCTTCACTCGCATGAACTGTTTGTAATTAGGCAACACAAAAGAAACGGTCAGCCAGGTCAAGGTGTCTGCGATATACGCATGCGGTTCACTCGGCCCTTGTCGTCAGTGTGTGACCTCTGTGGCAACCGTTCGCTCCCCAGGCGCCTCTACATGTAACCGTGGCAACCGTCCACCACCTCTTCGCCTTTCCCTCTCGATTTGGAACTGCTGTCGCACACTCTT
The DNA here is from genome assembly GCF_018294505.1 of Triticum aestivum. NCBI lineage: Eukaryota > Viridiplantae > Streptophyta > Magnoliopsida > Poales > Poaceae > Triticum > Triticum aestivum. The sequence goes on from NC_057799.1 coordinate 336,660,560, forward strand.
CCTCCCTCCATTTTGCCTTCACCCTTCCTTCTGCCATTGTTCGATCATCTTCTCCATGGAGGGAATATGCCGGAAACAACCCCATTATTCTTGCCCCGATCTGAATGATGACGTGGTGGAGGAACTCATTGATCGGGGCGACATTATCACCTCGGCTAGCATGGCAGGTTTGTTCAAGACCATTCTCGACTTAATAAATACCATCATTACAAGGAACCCAAGGGTCCAGGAGCGGTTTGATCTCCCCTATCTTCTTCGCCATGACCCTGCTGACTGGCGCGGGGACGAGGGAAGCCTCGCCTTGTGCAAGTTGATGTCGCTTGATAATGATCCGTATGATGTTAAGATGCCATCGCTTGAGGGCAAGGCTTAGGCTGGCGCAAATGGAGATTGGGTTGTTTATATTGGGTACAACTGCGAGTGGGAACTTGTGAATGTGTACACTCGTCACCGGGTTCCACTTCCAAAAATCTCAGACTGCTGCCCAGAGGTTGAGTACACCGGTATTCTACGTGAGTTCAAATACGATCATGGTGACTGTCGTCTACGGAAGATAGCAATTTGTCGAGTTCCCAACCGCTCTTGGGATTACACGCACTATGAAGTTGTTGTTATCTTCGACAAGCTTGTTGCTGTCCTTACTTCCACGCCTCGATGGATATTGCTCAAAAATCAATTTCTGTACACGGATGAGTACTGTGATGCAATTCAATACGAGGGTCTTGTGTTTGCTGCCACCACTCGTGGCACTGTTTTTGCATGGAAACCTGATGCTTTCGGTACGTTTGTCTTCCACCGTAATTATAATTGTTTCATCCACATGCATGCGGGTTAGCTAGTTTCCCTTTACTAATTAATTAACCTCTTGTGTTTCCAAGGTCCTGTGAACATTCCACCACCTATAATTGAAAATTTTTATAACCAAGGGGGAGATGACAATGCTGATGATCACGAGCATGAGGACGAGCTAGACCCATATACTCAGTGGCGCCTGGCAACTTATTCCAATGGATCACCTCTTCTTGTCTGTATACAGGGCACTGCTGATGTTACTAAGGAAGCAGGTGTTGTCTCGCATGGTCGCACTCTCCGGACCTATTCCAACATCCGTTGCAGGGTATTCGGGATGGATAGTAGTGTACTAGCGCCAACACCTTCTCCCTGGTTCAGTATTGAAAGTCTTGGAGGAAACTTGCTCTTCCTTGGGCAAAACTATCCAATGATGGTGGAAGGCGATCCAGCTGCTGTTGACACAACATTACTACCATTTATGAGAAGCAACTGTATCTATACCTCGGACATTGCTATGCTTCCCTACCGTCCCAATATGGGTTCTGACATAGGCGGCTTCAGCTTGGATGATCAGTCCTGCGTTGGTCTCGAGATTGACAGTAGCTGGCCCTTCCCAGAGAATCACTTCTGGTTCAAAGCAAGCATTTCCAACGCCGACGAGTGGTTGAGCTGAAGTTTATTTCATCGCTTTGTTATTTGTTGTGTGAGAAAAACTTTACTAGAATGTTTTGTTGGAAATGATCTATAATCCAACGTGTATCCTCGTTGTCGTTGTGGGCTGATGACTTGTTGTAGGTAATCAATGGTACATTTGCATATGTGTCACGCCTGCTAGTGGTGTCCATATGAACAGTGCTAGTGATTTTAGTTGCAAGAATTAGATAGTGCTAGTGATTTTTAGCTGCATATTTTGACAAATCGCAGTGTTACAAGGTTTACAAATGGCAATGTTACTAGATAAACAAATGTCAGTCTTTCCAGTTGGACAAATGGCAACATACCCAAAATGATAGATATGCAAATCTTACCCAATTGTTTGTATGTGGTTGCACACGCGTCATGCAAAAGAACCGTTTGCGTTGAAGGGATGCAGAAATCCTGCTCGGCACATTTTCCCTTGTCTTCCTGGGGAAGCTGTCGGTTTGCATCCGGGTGTTCTAACTAAAACGTTTGCGATGAGTGTTTTATATTTAAAAACCATTGACATTTTTTCAAAAGAAAATCATTTGATAAGTCTGTACATTAAGAAAGAAAAACACAAGTTCGTTCAAAGCATATCTTTCATTCAGTCACACTACGAATTTATATTCATATGATCGAGATTTCGAGATACGGTATTAAACCCCAAAAAACAATTTCCGGCGGCGGCGGAGGCGGCGTGCCGCGCCGTCGTTGTCGTCCTCCGGGACGCCATTGTTGAAGTCTTCAAGGAAGCACAAAATGTTCTTCACTTGTAAATCAAACATCATGTCGTCGCGCGATCGACGGGCGGGGCGCGAGAGGACGGCAACTGGCGCCGCTGAGAGGTAGCAGACGACGGCAGCGTCCCATGCCGCTGAGGGGGGCGCGCCCATGGGCACGGGCACGGCGCGGCGGGTGCAGCCAAACGCACGGGGGCCGGTGCCACGGTGGGTGGAGGGGCGCGCACGGGCACGGGCACGGGAGCTGGCGCTGGAATGTACACGAGGTCGCGCGGGTCCGCGGAGACCTCGCTGACACCCGCGGCTTCCAGCTCTGGGATAGTGCTCGGCGACCAGCCCGTCAATGCTACGGGGATGGTCGCTGGCGCGGGTGCGGGGATGGGAGCGGGGACGGGAGCGGGGGCAGCAAACGCCGCGGCCAGCTCGTTCTGGGCCATGTCCATGAGGCCCCATTCCTCCTTATTTTCTATCTCCTCCGGCTCGGAGTCGACTTCACCAAACTTGAAGACTAGTGGCAGATGATCGTTCTGCGGCATGGCGTTGGTGGAGGTCTGCGGCTGCGGGAGGGAGAGGAATGGGAGGCGAACACTAAGGCCGCCCGTATTAAACAACGGCTCGGGCACCATTAATGGAGAGGAAGGCAGGCGGCCATGGAAGTCAAAGGGCTCGCTTCCCAGTGAGCCTGCACAGCGTACAGCTCGCACGCTTCTCGGTGAGCCTGCGCATTGGATGACAGCTTGAACGCCTCTCGGTCAGCCTGCGCACCAGACTGCGCTCGCACGCCTCCCGTTCAGTCAAGGTCAAGCAACTGTCCGCACGGCACCTCCTACAACCATTAAAACCAAGACACGTGGCGTCACGTGAATGGTTAAAAGAACGCACACTGTTTGAATTCTACAAACGTTTGAGATATTAAAGTGGCAACTATTTTTTCAAAATGCCTTTGTTGGTTGTCATTATTCGAGTGCGCCTTCTCTCAAACTGGACACAAAAATGCCACAACATGTCGGGTGCCATTCCATGATAACATGCCAAGTTTCATGAATTTCAAATGAGTTTTCTATTTACTAGAATTTAAAAACCAGGCATCTCAACATTTTGCCGGCAATAAAGAGTGCTGTAACATCCCAAAATTCTAAATTTTGGAATGTTATAATAAATAGATAGTTTTGATTGATTGTTTGATTGTGGTATGTTTGCTTGCGTGAAATTGAGTGAAATTTGAAACTTTTTGAAAGTTAAATGAGAGGGAATAAAAGGACTTTCCCAAACTTTCATTTTGCATTCTGATCTTCATGAATTCAAATTCTTTTCAAATACAAAACCCTAGAGAGATGATGACGTGACTTCTTCCATTTAAATAAATGAAAAGGGTTTTTGGAAATATTTGAATTTCATTTGGAAATATTTCAAATTCAGAAACTTTAAGCAACTCAATGATTTTCACGAGAGAGGATAAAATGACTTCTTCAAAACATATCAAATATGAGTTGGAAGTTTAAAGGAATCAAATTTAAAGTTCCTTTGAAGTTATTTTTCAATTTCGAGTTATTTGGGTTTTATTCAAATTATTTATCTCCAAAGTAAAAATATATGGAAAATAGGGTAAAATGATTCCCTACATCAGAAAATTGGAGATAAATAAATTTGAAATCATTTTGGTATTTTTAAAATGATTTTATTGAGATTTTATTTGAACTAGTAGCACTCTTTGCTTTATTCGATTTTTTTGGATTTTATTTGGAGCTAGAATAATGTTCACATTGTAGACAATCTTTTTATCAAAATTCCGATATATCATATGCCTATATTATATTTTGTTTTTTTCTCTCTTTTGTTTTATTTTTCTGTTTAAAAAAAACTTGCTTCTCGCCGACTGGGCCAGCCCAGCCGAAGCCAGGCCAAGCCCCAGCTCCGCGCCGCCTCGCCCGTCGTCCCCGACCGGGACTCCTCCCGGAGTCCGGCCGCCCCGCCACCGGTCGCCCCCTTCCCCACGCCACCGCCCTCCCCTGCCCCTTTAAAAGGCCGCCCCGGGACCCCCTCCTCCGCTCGCGACGCCGCCGGATCCTGCCCGCATCGCCGCCACCGCGGCAAGATCCGCCGCCGCCGCCGCAGCAAGGGCCTCGCCGCCGCGCCACCGCCGCTGCACTCCGCCCGCCCTGCCGAGCCGCACCGCCGTCGCCCTCGCAGTTGCCGCCGCCCACACCCGCCGCTGCAGCGCCGTCCCGCCTCGCCGTTGCCATCGTCGGAGCTCGCCGATCCGCCGCTGCCGCCAGAAACCGTCGCCGCCGGTTTTCTTCGGTGAACCGGTATAAAACTGCAAACCCGCCCCAGTTTATTTTATTCATTTTCGGTTTTTAGCGTTAGATTGTTTTTTATTAGGTTAGCTTATTTAGTGGACGTTCGTCCGTTAGTCTAATTAGCGAATGTTTTTAGTTCGTTAGCGTTCGGTAGTGAACGTTCACTTTTTAGTCTTTTTCTTTTTCTGTTTTTTTCTCGTCAGGGACCTATCCGCGATTAAAGTTTTTACAGAATAGCCCCTGGTTTTCAAACACTCACAACTTTTACACCGTTTATCCAAATCCAACGAAACCAACGCCCACTTCTTCGTGATGATCCCCTCTATCCAGTTAATCAACTTGAACATGTTTTTGAAAGTTTAAAACTTGATTTCAAACAGATTTGCATTTGAACTTCGTTTGATCGTAACTTGAGTTTCGTAACTCCGATTTAGTTGATTTTTTTGCAAATCGAAGCTCTTTACCTAAACTTTCTGATAAGACCAAATCCACTTAATTTTGGTACTATTGGAAATTGTTTTATGTTGCAAGAGTTAATTGCTTGTTTTCGAAGTTTTCTGAGATCTTTTATTCGATTCTTTTGCTTGTTTGCTTATGTGTGGTTACTATTGCTTACTTATGATAGATTGACCGGAGTGTGACGAGTAGAACTATCAGGAGTTATGAGTGCGAATCATCTTCATCAACAGTACAAGGCAAGTTCACACTTTGATCATATCCCTTTCATACCCAGTTTTTATGCATTAATTTCAACCCTCAAACATTGCATGAGTAGGATTGATAACATGTGGGTATTGGGAAGTAGTTGATGAGGTAGAACCTATTGTCCTTTATATCAAACCCCTAGGAGTTACTACGTTATGCTTATACTGCTATGCTATGCTCGTAGACGTGGATTGGTTTTTGAGAGAATCCATGAAAGATGTGAGAGTTATTATTATCTAAGGGAAACTTAAGGTGGATACTTTAATACACATCTGGGTGGATTGGTTGGGGCACCCTGGAGCACCCAGTGGTTTGCCCGGGCACCTGGAGAACCCAGTGCTTGCCCAAGGGGATCCCGGAGGACCCGTGTGATGATCCTATGGATTGCCACCCAGGCTCAAAGGGATCATAAGATTATTCATGCTAGAAACTTCCGTGTGCAGCCACAAGCCATTATGGGCTATGGCATAGTTCAGTTTGTTGCATGACCTCTTTAAGTGGTGGGCTAGCAGATGTAGAGGGAAAGTAGGTGTAACTGTCCACCCAGAGTAAAGAGTTAATGTTTCTGAAAGACTGTGTCTCGGTCATCCGTTTCTCAAACACCATGTAGTGCGAGAAATACAACGGAGGAGATCGAGTCTTGTGGGGAAAAGTGCGCAAACCTCTGCAGAGTGTACAGACTAATCATGATTAGTTTTGTCCCCGGTTATGGACATCTTGAGTATCTGGTTCTTAAATTATCATGTTGATCTCATCACGTTACTTAAATAACTTGTTGGGTTATTGATGTTAATTTGGGATTGAGTTGGAGGAACCTTCTCAATGTTTTCAACAAACTTTGTAGTTAAATAAAATATATTCCTTTGCTGTAGGGAAAAATTGGCTTTATGCAAAAATAAACTTAGAGCTTTCCACCAGCCATATATGCATGTAGTGATAGCTATTATTCATCATTATCCTATGGTGTGAATTTGCCAATACATTCAATGTACTGACCCTTTGTGGCTGCAACGTCTCATGTTGCAGGATCTTACGACGAGTAAGTGATACGTTAGGGTTACGATTTCTACACTCAACTTTGCCGTTGGTGTTGATGGGAATCCACAACCTTGTTGTTACTTCCGCTATTTGGATTGAGGTAATAGTATTTACGTTACTTTATACATGTGATTTACCTCTGTTATAAATCCTCGAGTACTCTGTGTGTCAGCATACCGATCCAGGGATGACACTTAAGCACAGAGACTTGACCGTCTGAGGTCGGGTCGCTACAAGATGGTATCAGAGCACATGTTGACTGTAGGACGTGACCCCTAGAAACTGGCAAGCCCATAGGAAAGATTTTCTCTACAAACTTCATTTTCAAAAAGATCTTTTACCTCTCTTCTCTTCTGAGCTTATTCAAATATTCCCTTTTAGTGAGACCATACCCCTTTTCCCCATTTGACCACACAAAGATTCGACTGATGAGACCACTCCAAGAAGTACAAGACAACTAAGACCACTTCGGAATGAAGAGGATTTTACCATGCATTATAATAATGGAAACTACAACGGTTGGAGACTCCGAAGATTAGGAGAATTTGAAGGCTCTGAAGAATTCCCAGATTTGTATGACCTAGGAAGGCTACCCTTATGGAACTTGGCAGACTATGGAAGCTGTCAGTACCCGAGATCAAGGTGTATCGGAGAAAGACCGGAACATGGAGCATTAGAACTCAAAGTTTGTCAAGAAAACCCTAAGGCGGGAGATATCAACTATGGAATGATAGCTCAAGGAAATAACAAGAGCAGAAACATGGTTATTCGTGATGTTATCGCCCGCTTATGCTATTGTCACCGTGCTGAGTTAAGCCTGCATTTCTTCGGAAGGATTGGATGGTAGAAGGCTAATGGAGCACCTATCAGCAAAAGATGAAGTTTTAACCTTAGCTGGTGTATCACCAGGATCTGGAGTATTACATTAAGAATTTCAAGATGGACCTGCAGGAAGCCGTATTTCACGAGAAAGCATTTTGTGAAGAACTTAGGACCCAGAAGCTGAAGTAGCCAAACTGGAGGAACAAAACCTCGAGATACCGGAGATTCGTTAGGAACTGAAGGATAGTGGGACCATGATTCATGCCAAGGATGTTGAAACCCAGAAGTTGGAACGCAACTTCAGAATATTAAAGGACGTCACGAGAGACTTCGCGTCAACAGAGATGATCTGGCCAAAGAACTTGAGAAAGACAAGCATGATCGAAAGAAGCCATTGGAGGCATGAACAAGAATCGAAGAGTTTGACGACTTTGAAGATTTATTGACCTTTAGAAGACCAAACCCCAGTTATATACCTACGTTAGATGCGACGATTGTGAGATGTCATTTGTTTGATTTTTTCCGCAGCCACAAAAATAAAATCTATCTTTTCAAAACTATTGTTTGCATTGTGTGTATCCCTCTCTATCTCTCTTATCCCACTCCAAACCCTTGGACCCAATAGAGGATGAATGGAGATGAACTCACATTTCCAAGACCGATAAGTCAATTGGAGACGGACTGATGGATTCAGAACATGGAGGATCACGTGAAGAATAACACTATAGCTGGAAAGGATATGACCCAGCATGCTCTTCAGTGCTTTGAAAGAGGTGCTGCTACTTGGTGGAGGATGTACCAAACCATCAATGGATGGCAAGGAGTAACCACTTGGAAAGAATTTAAGTTGACTCTGCTAAAGTCTGTCTTGTGTCCCCGAATTTGAAGCCTTATGGAAATGATATGAAAAAACCCTGTGCATGCAGGTTTTGTGGAGAAATAGGACACAACCAAAAAGAACACAAGGATGAATGTCCTAATTGTGAAGGAAGTCACCCAGCTGAAGAATGCCCAACTAGGCAGATCACTTGTTTCTTGTGTGAAGGGACTACCCACTACCCTGATCAGTGTCACATTTACCCCATGGTTCAAAGAACCGTCCAGCAGAAGAAAGAAGCAATGAAAGGAGCCCTCATGGAAATTTTAGAAGAACCTGTGGTGAAGGAAGAGGTGGAGGACACACCCAAAGAAGAACTAATTAAACCCTGCACCAAGTCATGCTATTCATGTGGAGAAGAAGGACACATCTCCCAAAATTGTGTGAATGGGGATCTAGTAGAATTCCCGACAGAGGAAGTAGAGTATGACCCACAGGAAATAGAAACCCTGATTGGAATGGAAAGGTCCAGGAAGAGAAGTAGATTGGATTCCAGGAAGGACCTGAGTCATATCACCTGTTTCAGGTGCAAGGAGTCATGGCACTACTTCAGAAGTTGCCTAAAAAGGAAGACGAGGACCCAAGGAGGCTATGTAATCATGAGGAAACCTCGAGACTTGTCAGAAGTAATTTGTTTCTGCTGTAATGAAGCAGGGCACTCTGCTAGAGATTGTCCCAAGGATAAGGAGACTTGTGATAAACAGTTGATTCTGTGAGAAGTACAGTAGAAGTAGTGTGGGAACAATTCTTTTATTATTGAGGTATTGAGTTGAGGCATGTAATGGAAAAGCAGGAGATGGTAATAAATTGAGAATCAATAAAGTTAGCATCGTTGGTAAAGATTTGGATTTTATGAGCAATGACTCTATGAAGGAAGATTTTGACCATTTTCGAGGATATGAGAAATATGGTATATGGATGAATTCGTGCATTTTAAGGGTGGTAGTACCCTGTGAGGAGATTTGACCCCTGGAAAAGATAATGAGATTCCACGGAGTGAACTTCGGACAAAATAAGTATGAGTTTTAACTCGATATGTGGGATACCCCAAGAATATGGAGGGATGAAGTACTATTGGATATAAAGGAGGTATAATGTTGGTAATATGGAGCAATTGTAACTCGATGATGAGTCTGAGTAAACACGTCTTAGTTTGGTACCAATAGAAGGAAGTAAGACAGTACAAATGGATGGATTTAAGAATGCTAGGAAGCTGGATGTTGGAATAATGATCAGTTGGCCCGAAGATGAGTTCAATGTTTACAAGTGATGAGATGGGCCATAACCCACAGGCCCCAGGACCTGCCAAGAAGCAAGCACACTCTTGCTGAAGGAAAAACCCTGGAAGAAGATACGACCTTATCGGCAGACGATCTTATAGGAGTAACATAAAACCTGAGAGTTGTGAAGGAACGATAGATGTTTGTTTGGCTTGCCTAATCAATGGATTTATCCGAACTCGGTTCATCGACAAGAGAAATTCTGCAATGCTTGTGAGGATGACCGAGTGTTAGAATGCGAGATTCGCTAAACCATATACAGGGTAATGATCTGGGTGCGAGATGGATTGATCACCATACCGACTTACTCTTATTATTCGCCTTGCTATATGGGATGGTAAATCTGAGTGAGTTGCCTATAGTAGAGAGACGACGATATTAAACCTTGTTTGAACCTTAGAATGGTATAAGTATTTTCCCTTGTACAAGGCAGCTGTTGCCAATCGTAGGTCACATGATGAGAATGAAGCCCAGACCATTTCCTGCAGGAGAGACCATAAATTGTTGACCACCATGAGATATCGATAGTCGTTTAGTATTGGCGCCAGACCCGTCAGCTAAGAAGACCCAGTCTCGGAATAACCTTACCAAGATGGAAGGACAGAAGAATTGAGGAAAAAGGTTATGCCACTACCGGAAGAGCCCAGAGAAGGAATTATCCTGAAGATCTGAGAAGATAGACACCGTCAACAAAAAGGATGGAGTATATGAGCATTGATGGAACCGTAACCTTGCTTCTAAGGGTGGTAGCACCGGAGACCCCGGAGACGATCGATGGAATTTGAGAAGACCCCGAACCTAACCTATTTCTTTCTAGCCTCTCCGAATCTCGAGGACGAGATTCATTTTAAGGGTGGTAGGTTTGTAACATCCCAAAATTCTAAATTTTGGAATGTTATAATAAATAGATAGTTTTGATTGATTGTTTGATTGTGGTATGATTGCTTGCGTGAAATTGAGTGAAATTTGAAACTGTTTGAAAGTTAAATGAGAGGGAATAAAAGGACTTTCCCAAACTTTCATTTTGCATTCTGATCTTCATGAATTCAAATACTTTTCAAATACAAAACCCTAGAGAGAAGATGACATGACTTCTTCCATTTAAATAAATGAAAAGGTTTTTTGAAAATATTTGAATTTCATTTGGAAATATTTCAAATTCAGAAACTTTAAGCAACTCAATGATTTTCACGAGAGAGGATAAAATGACTTCTTCAAAACATATCAAATATGAGTTGGAAGTTTAAAGGAATCAAATTTAAAGTTCCTTTCAAATTATTTTTCAATTTCGAGTTATTTGGGTTTTATTCAAATTATTTATCTCCAAAAAAAATATATGGAAAATAGGGTAAAATGATTCCCTACATCAGAAAATTGGAGATAAATAAATTTGAAATCATTTTGGTATTTTTAAAATGATTTTATTGAGATTTTATTTGAACTAGTAGCACTCTTTGCTTTATTCGATTTTTTTGGATTTTATTTGGAGCTAGAATAATGTTCATGTTGTAGACAATTTTTTTCTGAAAATTTCGATATATCATATGCCTATATTATATTTTGTATTTTTCTCTCTTTTGTTTTATTTTTCTGTTTAAAAAAACTTGCTTCTCGCCAACTGGGCCGGCCCAGCCGAAGCCAGGCCAAGGCCCAGCTCCGCGCCGCCTCGCCCGTCGTCCCCGACCGGGATTTCTCCCGGAGTCCGGCGCCGCCCCGCCACCGGTCGCCCCCTTCCCCATGCCACCGCCCTCCCCTGCCCCTTTAAAAGGCCGCCCCGGGACCTCCTCCTTCGCTCGCGTCGCCGCCGCATCCCGCCCGCATCGCCGCCGCGGCGGCCAGATCCGCAGCTGCCGCCGCAGCAAGGGCCTCGCTGCCGCGCCACCGCCTCCGCACTCCGCCCGCCCCGCCAAGCCGCACCGCCGTCGCCCTCGCAGTTGCCGCCGCCCACACTCGCCGCTGCAGCGTCGTCCCGCCTCGCCGTTGCCATCGCCGGAGCTCGCCGATCCGCCGCTGCCGCGGGAAACCGTCGCCACTGGTTTTCTTTGGTGAACCGGTATAAAACCGCAAACCTGCCCCGATTTATTTTATTCATTTTTGGTTTTTAGCGTTAGATCGTTTTTTATTAGGTTAGCTTATTTAGCGGACGTTCGTCCGTTAGTCCTCTTTAGCGAACGTTTTTAGTTCGTTAGCGTTCGGTAGTGAACATTCCCTTTTTAGTCTTTTTCTTTTTCTGTTTTTTTTCTCGTCAGGGATCTATCCGCGATTAAAGTTTTTACAGAATAGCCCCTTGTTTTCAAACACTCACAACTTTTACACCGTTTATCCAAATCCAACGAAACCAACGCCCACTTCTTCATTATGATCCCCTCTATCCAGTTAATCAACTTGAACATGTTTTTGAAAGTTTAAAATTTGATTTCAAACAGATTTGCATTTGAACTTAGTTTGATCGTAACTTGAGTTTCGTAACTCCGATTTAGTTGTTTTTTTTGCAAATCGAAGCTCTTTACCTAAACTTTCTGATAAGACCAAATCCACTTAATTTTGGTAATCTTAGAAATTGTTTTATGTTGCAAGAGTTAATTGCTTGTTTTCGAAGTTTTCCGAGATCTTTTATTCGATTCTTTTGCTTGTTTGCTTATGTGTGGTTACTATTGCTTTCTTACGATAGATTGACCGGAGTGTGACGAGTAGAACTATCAGGAGTTATGAGTGCGAATCATCTTCATCAACAGTACAAGGCAAGTTCACACTTTGATCATATCCCTTTCATACCCAGTTTTTATGCATTAATTTCAACCCTCAAACATTGCATGAGTAGGATTGATAATATGTGGGTATTGGGAAGTAGTTGATGAGGTAGAACCTATTGTCCTTTATATCAAACCCCTGGGAGTTACTACGTTATGCTTATACTGCTATGCTATGCTCGTAGACGTGGATTGGTTTTTGAGAGAATTCATGAAAGATGTGAGAGTTATTATTATCTAAGGGAAACTTAAGGTGGCTACTTTAATACACATCTGGGTGGATTGGTTGGGGCACCCTGGAGCACCCAGTGGTTTGCCCGGGCACGTGGAAAACCCAGTGCTTGCCCAAGGGGATCCCGGAGGACCCGTGTGATCACCCTATGGATTGCCACCCAGGCTCAAAGGGATCATAAGATTATTCATGCTAGAAACTTTCGTGTGCAGCCACAAGCCATTATGGGCTATGGCATAGTTGAGTATGTTGCACGACCTCTTTCAGTGGTGGGCTAGCAGATGTAGAGGGAAAGTAGGTGTAACTATCCACCCAGAGTAAAGAGTTAATGTTTCTGAAAGACCGTGTCTCAGTCATCCTTTTCTCAAACACCATGTAGTGCGAGAAATACAACAGAGGAGATCGAGTCTTGTGGGGAAAAGTGCGCAAACCTCTGCAGAGTGTACAAACTAATCATGATTAGCCGTGTCCCCGGTTATGGACATCTTGAGTATCTGGTTCTTGAATTATCATGTTGATCTCATCACGTTATTTAAATAATTTGTTTGGTTATTGATGTTAATTTGGGATTGAGTTGGAGGAACCTTCTCAATGTTTTCAACAAACTTTGTAGTTAAATAAAATATATTCCTTTGCTGTAGGGAAAAATTGGCTTTATGCAAAAATAAACTTAGAGCTTTCCACCAGCCATATATGCATGTAGTGATAGCTATTATTCATCATTATCCTATGGTGTGAATTTGCCAGTACATTCAATGTACTGACCCTTTGTGGCTGCAACGTCTCGTGTTGCAGGATCTTACGACGAGTAAGTGATACGTTAGGGTTACGATTTCTACACTCAACTTTGCCGTTGGTGTTGATGGGAATCCACAACCTTGTTGTTACTTCCGCTATATGGATTGAGGTAATAGTATTTACATTATTTTATACATGTGATTTACCTCTGTTATAAATCCTCGAGTACTCTGTGTGTCAGCATACCGATCCAGGGATGACACTTAAGCACAGAGATTTGACCGTCTGAGGTCGGGTCGCTACAAGTGCCCTGGTGTTTGAATTTCATTCCAATCTCTTGCATGGGACCTAGAAATTCACCCTAGGACACACATGTGATTTTTCAACCAACTTTGGTGCATTGGAGCATGTACATGTAGTTCAATTTTGAATTATGCACATAAAATGCCTAGAAAACTCAGTTAATGCATAAAAATGTCCAAACGAACCCCAAAAATCCCAAAAATTGACACAACACTCCTGTTGTTCTATGTTGACACGAGAATTTTTTTGAAAGCAATAAGAGGCAATGGATGTCGTTTCGTCCCCAAAGGTGGGACGTACGTTCCCTACCGAAACCATGAGGCTTGTTGTGAGAACCTCTGGTTTGTGAGAAGCATATACCCAAACTTGCCACAAATGGGACAATTTTTTTACCACGGCATGTTTATGCCGCTCCATGATAGCATGCCAAGTTTCATGAATTTCAGACGAGTTTTGGATTGACTAGAATTTAAAACCAGGCATCTCAACGTTTTGCCGGCAATCAACGGTGCCCTGGTGTTCGAAATTCATTCCCATTTCTTGCATGGGACCTAAGCATGCACCCAAGGACACAGATTTTATTTTTCAACCAATTTATATGCACTGGAGCATGTGCATGTAGTTCAAATTTGAATTATGCACATAAATGCATTGAAAACTCAGTTAATGCATAAAAATGTCCAAACGAACCCCGAAAAATCCCAAAAATTAACACAACACTCCTGTTGTTCTATGATGACATGAGAAAAAATATGAAAGCAATTAGAGGCAATGGATATCGTTTCGTCCCCAAAGGTGGGACGTTCCCTATCGAAACCATCATGCTTGTTGTGAGAAGCTCTGGTTTGTGAGAAGCATATACCCAAACCTGCCCCAAATGGGACATTTTTTTACCACGTCATGTTTATGTCGCTCCATGATAGCATGCCAAGTTTCATGAATTTCAAACGAATTTTGGATTTACTAGAATTTAAAAACCAGGCATCTCAATATTTTGCCGGCAATCAACGGTGCCCTGGTGTTTGAAATTCATTCCCATTTCTTGCATGGGACCTAAGCATGCACCCAAGGACACATATTTGATTTTTCAACCAATTTATATGCATTGGAGCATGTGCATGTAGTTCAAATTTGAATTATGCACATAAATGCATTGAAAACTCATTTAATGCATAAAAATGTCGAAACGAACCCCAAAAAATCCCAAAATTTGACACAACACTCCTGTTGTTCTATGTTGACACGAGAAAAAATTTGAAAGCAATAAGAGGTAATGGATATCGTTTCGTCCCCAAAGGTGGGACGTTCCCTATCGAAACCATCATGCTTGTTGTGAGAAGCTCTGGTTTGTGAGAAGCATATACCCAAACCTGCCCCAAACGGGACAAAATTTTCACCACGTGATGTTGATGCCGCTCCATCATAGCATGCCAAGTTTCATGCATTTCAGACGAGTTTTGGATTTACTAGAATTTAAAAACCAGGTATCTCAATGTTTTGCCATCAATCGACAGTGCCCTGGTGTTTGAAATTCATTCCCATCTCTTGCATGGGACCTAGAAATTCACCCAAGGACACACATGTGATTTTTCAACCAATGTTGGTGCATTGGAGCATGTGCTTGTAGTTCAAATTTTAATTATGCACATAAAATGCCTAGAAAACCTAGTTAATGTATAAAAAAGGCCAAACGAACCCCGAAAAATTCATTCCCGTTTCTTCCGTGGGACCTAAGCATGCACCGAAGGACGCAGATTTGATTTTTCAACCAATTTGTATGCACGGGAGCATGTGCATGCAGTTTAATTTTTAATTGTGCACGTGAAATGGCTAGAAAACCATTTTATTGTATAAAATGTCCAAACGAACCCTGAATAATTCCAATTCTTTTACGACACACATATAGTTGCGTGTTCACTACGGATAAAAGGTCTAGCAATTCAAACAGCGTCCATTGCCGTTGTGACCCCATTTTGTAATTCAAATCAAGTAGATCCCACACGGTTTATTATCACCAACCATGTGAGATGTAGTACAAAATATCTTGGAGCACCGTCGGTGTATAGTACGCCTATGGCTTATGCGAGAAGGTGCGTCGGCTACAGTCCACAGCCGGCGTGTCAAGCACACTAGCTCACTCCCCAAAAACTCCCGCCTCTGCATCCCTCGCAATATCGAAAATATCTACCGCCTAGAAGGTTTTAATGTTTGATAGCACACGATTAGTATGTGCGGACTGTGTGCGATATCTGTTACTCTCGCTCTGCTTCAGTCCCTTGATTCAAATTTTTAGTAGCCCTGGCATTTTACTCCCGCCTCTGCATCCCTCGCAATCTAAAAAAATTCTGCTCGCCCTTGATCCAAATTTTCAGTAGCCCCGCCTTGTTACTCCCGCCTAGTAAAATTTTTAGTTGTCGTAGTATTTCCTCAAACACAACCTTGCTCCCCACCTCCACATACACACCCCAAAACCTCCCCTCACACAGACACACACAACCCTCGAAACCATTGGTAGGTCGCCGCCATCGTCGGCGCCTCCATCCTCAACCTCTGCCCGTGTGCCGGGGAGCTCAAGGAGCCAATGGCCAAAAAGAGGTTTATCGCGGCATTTTCGCCCGACACTGGCGAGGTGGCCGCCGAGGTGTCCCCGTCGTCCTCGCGGGCCCGATCCACAGTCGCCGGTCCCCCGATCCGCCCACCGCCGTGCCCCTACGCCGGTTCAAGGACTTCCCCATCCTCCCTCAGACCCGGCAGCCGACGAAGTCCTACCTCGGGGTCCGGCAGCGGCGGTGGGGGACGCGGGTCGCCGAGATTACAGATCAAGAGACCCACACCCGCCGGTGGCTCGGTAGCTTCCACACGGCCGAGTTCGCGGCCATGGAGTACGACCGCTGGCAGGTCCGTTACCACGGCACGGCGGATAGGCTCAATTTCCCCTTCGGCACACGTCCGGTCCACCTCATTCCACCGGAGCCAGGGGTGGTGAGCTCGGCTATGGCGCAGGAGGACCGCGAGGCGTGGGAGCACCTCGAGGCCGAGGCCGCCGACGAGGCCTACATGCAAGAGCTCCGCCGGCAGCACCCGGAGCTCGTGGAGGCGGAGCGGGCGATCTTTGCCGGCGCGGAGGGCGGCGAGGTTATCGCGCTCTCCTCCGATGACGAGGTCGAAGGCGGCAAGGACGGCAGCGCGGAGGGCGGCGATGTTATCACGCTCTTCTCTGATGACGAGGTCGAAGGCGGCGGCGACGGCGGCGCAGAGGGCGTCGAGGTGGGCCCCAAGGACGAGGAGATCGACGTCTACAAGTGGAGGAGTGCCTTTCCCAACGACCCCGACGACGGTACTGGCCCGGACCCGGCTCGCGGCACACCGTACATGACGAGGAAGGATTGGCTCGACCTCTACTTCGACCGAAAGTAGTTTAGCTTAGTTTAAATTTATGTTCTATGTTCGGTTATGCAAAACTATCTATTTTTATGTTTGAATGCATGCTACTTTCGGTTGGACCTGCTTTGAATTTGATCAAATTGAAGTTTACAACCTTAAGTTTAGGGGATCGACTAGAAAAGGCCAAAAATTGCTGGAGTATATATATATATCCACTAGTTTTTTTAGTCCTTTAACTTTTTAAGGATCGCCTAGAGATGTCCTTATGACTTGTTTATTTCAGCTCTTCACAATGTGATGCTCTATATGTGCAACTATTTGCCGTGCAGTTCAATTTCATCAATAACAGTTTCAACAATACCACTATGAATTACGATATTTGGTTGCTGTTAAGGATATTGCAGTTAACATGCCTTTTCGTTTTTCAATTGTTATTTAACAACATGCGTTGTACTGAATGACTAAATATGCAATCCCAGGCTACATAGCAACAAGGAAGAGTGTTACCTTAATGTTCTGATGATGTCTAGATATACATGTGTAATAAAATCTTATATAATGGGATGGATGGAGTGTTGTACTACATCATTTTTCAATTGTTGTTTAGCTTCTAATATTAACTTGGTGCTTTTAGGTACATATATCATTGCCAAAGATCCACACTTCGACCCTTTCTGCGTATGGGGCAATGAGATATTCATGAACCAGCGTCAAGTGAGGAAACTGATAAAGATTGTTATGAAAATGGGTCAAAAGATGTCAATTGAACTATTTGTTTACACTTTATGCAAGACAACAGTGAACTGCAGGATGGTAAGTAAGAACCATGTAGCCTTCTTTTTACTGCCCGTAATGAGTTGTGTTAGATGACAATATTTGAATCTTTTTTCTTTTGCAGTGGATCCTGAAGCAGTTTCCTCAAGATTACCTCTCAAGCTACATGATTGGCGGTCCGCCATCACAAGGGGTTGGATTAGAGTCCTGCATGCCTTCTGCATCCAGGAGAGCACAATAGGGCCATTCCGCTTCACCTTGTTCAACAACTGGAATGTCTGTCGCCTCTTTCTTTACCATGTGTACTAGTACAAGTATAGAACCCTGGTACATCATTATTTATTTGGTGCTTATGTAATTCTTAAACATATGTACCTGTGAATCGAATAGTGCATTGGTTGTTTGAACCTGATGGATATGAATAAAGCTATATCTACTTTCAAGTTTAAATTAGGTACAATTTTAAATAGCAGCAATTAAATTAGGGCGAAATTACGTTGTGCAGGTCATTACGGCACACACGGTTGCTAAAACACAAACGTTTGCGATATACACCATAATCCGAGACGGTTCACAGAGAGGAAACGTGTGCAAGCATGCACATAGTTGCCGTTTGCAAAGGGTGTGTGATGTCACACACTATCACATACGGTGCGGGAAAACTAAATGTATGTGATTGTCTACCCATCGTACACGGTTTATAATCATGAATTGTTTATGATGTTCCAGGCATCAAAAAACTCCCATGCCTAGAATCTGCCTGGAAAACTCCCGTGCCTGGAATCTGCCTTGTTTTAGGCAGAACCACAAAACCCCGACTGTGATGGCAATGCGAGCACAAACGAGTAGCAATGATGAAGCATTTGGGATATTCGAGATATCGGAAAAGGTTATATAGGGACAACTGTATGCATCAAGGCTCCCTATCCCCGACGATTTCTAGGTCGTGTGGGAAGGACCCCCCTATCGCCCACACTCACTTGGCGACGGTTCCAAATGTCGTCGCGGAAAGGGGTAAAAAACCGTTTGTTTAGGACCGACGCGCACCAGTGGAATATACCAGCTGCTGAAAAGAACAAGGCCCCAATGCTTGAAGCTCAAGAAGAAGAAGAGCCACAAGTGCTCAGAAAGCTCAAGCCCAAGATTCCAGATCATAGTGATGATCATCCTGTGGCAGAGAACATGAAGTTAAGAAAGGATGTAGGTCTGAGACTTTGGAGAAAGACTGATCCCTATGCCACCAGGAGGAGAACTAATGTAGACTACCGCTTTCACACCAAGGAACAACAAGATTTCTATGAGACTGTCCTTTTGGACAAGAAGCCCATAATGTGTGATATCAAATGGGTTGACTGGAAATACATTGATGACAATGAAGACTATTTCCCAAGTGTGCATGAGAGCTTCAGAATGAATGGCGTGGACAAGTTTGTTGGCCAGAAGTTGACTAAGTGGAACAATGAGATTATCATGCAATTCTATTCCACTGCTCACTTCTACCTTGATGGAAAGATAGTCTGGATGACTGAAGGAACGAGATATCAATCTACTATCTCAGAATGGGCCAAGTTGATCAATGCCCTAGAGGAAGAGGAGAATGACATTGATGTGTATGCTCAGCCCAGGAAGGATCACAACTCCATGGCTAACATGTACAAGCCAATTCCTGATGAAGCCTTGGAGACTCACAAGTTTGGATCAATATACTATCTGCTTGCTGGTTTGACCACCATCAACACTATATTCAGGCACACTCTTTTGCCCAAGTCAGGAGATCATAGAACGATCCGTGGTCACTCCATCAACCTGCTTCACTTGTTTGATGTTCCTCAGAAGTTCAAGGTGATGAGCCTAATTGTGGAAACAGTGAAGAGAATAGCTGCAGATCAGAACAGATCTTGTGGATATGCCCCTCACATTCAAATGTTGATCAATTCCAAGATGGGAACCGGGACATATCTACTTGATAGAGAGTGATGTTTGCTTGAACTACGTCGGTATTTCCCTAAAGAGGAAGGGATGATGCAGCACATCAATGGTAGGTATTTCCCTTAGTGATGAGAACAAGGTTATTGAACCAGTAGGAGAACCACGCAACACCACATAAACAGCTCCTGCACACAAAGAACAAATACTTGCAACCCGACGTAAGAGAGGGGTTGTCAATCCCTCACGGGTAAAAAGATAAGTAAAATTGTAGTAGATTGGATAAATAGATCTCGCGGGAACGCGAGATAAAGTAAATAACAATAAATTGCAGCAAGGTATTTTTGTATTTTTGGATTAATAGATCTGAAAATAAAAGCAAATAAAAATAGATCGCGAAGGCAAATATAATAAAGAAGAGACCCGGGGGCTGTAGATTTCACTAGTGGCTTCTCTCGAGAAAAATAGCATATGGTGGGTAAACAAATTACTGTTGGGCAATTGATAGAACTTCAAATAATCATGACGATATCCAGGCAATGATCATTACATAGGCATCACGTCCAAGATTAGTAGACCGACTCCTGCCTGCATCTACTACTATTACTCCACACATCGGCCGCTATCCAGCATGCATCTAGTGTATTATGTTCATGGAGAAACTGAGTAATGCAATAAGAACGATGACATGATGTAGACAAGATCTATTTATGTAGAAATAGACCCCATCTTGTTATCCTTAATAGCAACGATACATACGTGTTGGTTCCCCTTCTGTCACTGGGATCAAGCACTGTAAGATCGAACCCATCACAAAGCACCTCTTCCCATTGCAAGATAAATAGATCAAGTTGGCCAAACAAAACCCAAATATCGGAGAAGAAATATAAGGCTATAAGCAATCATGCATATAAGAGATAAAAGAAGACTCAAATAACTTTCATGGATAAAAACATAGATCTGATCATAAACTCAAAGTTCATCGGATCCCAACAAACACACCGCAAAAATAGTTACATCAAATAGATCTCTAAGAGACCATTGTATTGAGAATCAAAAGATAGAGAGGAAGCCATATAGCTACTAACTACGGACCCGTAGGTCTACAATGAACTACTCACGCATCATCGGAGAGGCACCAATGAGGATGATGAACCCCTCCGTGATGGTGTCTAGATTGGATCTGGTGGTTCTGGAACTTGCGGCGGCTAGAATTGATTTTCGTCGACTCCCCTAGGGTTTCTGGAATATTGGGGTATTTATAGAGCAAAGATGCGGTGCAGGAAGCCACCGAGGTGGGCACAACCCAACTGGGCGCGGCTGGGCCCCTAGGCGTGCCCTAGTGGGTTGTGCTCCCCTCAGAGCACCCCTTTGGTACTTCTTCGGCCCATATGGTGTCTTCTGGTCCAGAAAAAATCCATAAAAAGTTTCGCTGCATTTGGACTCCGTTTGGTATTGATTTCCTGCGATGTAAAAAACAAGCAGAAAACAGCAACTGGCGCTGGGCACTATGTCAATAGGTTAGTACCAAAAAATGATTATAAAATGATTGTAAAACATCCAAGAATGATAATATAATAGCATGAAACAATAAAAAATTGTAGATACGTTGGAGACGTATCAAAGAGCGTCTTCCCCTGAGGCCAGACCTTGAGGATAACAAGGTTGTCATGGATGCTTCCCATCCTACTTGTGCTGAAGCCCAGGAGAGGAGAGAGAGAGAAAGAAAGCAAAGGCTGCAAAAGCAGCAAAGACAACAAGTGCACCACATGACTCCACAGTGCTACTCAAGACCAAACAAGATCAACTCAGTTATCTGCTTGAGGCTATAGTAAGAATTGAGAAGGGCTTGGACACCCTTGTAACACCCCCAGTGTCATGCTACAGTAACCCTCCATGATTAAGCTAATCATTTTGCTAAACAGGACTTGATCAAATTTGATTCAAATCCCATTTGAAATTCCACTTTGAAATCAAATTCAATTTGCAAGTGAACTTTGAAGTTGCACAAAAGTTGCTGCAAAATAGTTCTTCATTTTGTAAAAATTCCATAACAAATGATTGTTAAGGAAAACAACATCACCTCCAAGCTATGGTGGACTATAGCAATTTAAAGCATTGCCAAATCAGCAAATTAATTGCTTATCCATTTTATGCAATTTCAAACTAATTCAAACTTCTTCCAAACTTTTTGTGGCAGTGCCAAACATTGCATTGTATTTATGTGGACAATTCCCATATTTTACAAAAATCATTTCGGTGCCCCAAATATTACAAAACCCTCTCTATAAAAGAAAAGAAGAAAATAAAAAGGAAATGAAGGCCTCCCCTGCCCCATTGGGCCTTAGCCCAACAGGTCGGCCTAACCCAGCCCACTTCCCCCTCGGTCGTCTTCTTCACTGCTCACCCGACTGAGAGGGCGCGCGCTCGCGTCGCCACAGAGCCACCTCCGCTGGCAACGCCTGAGGGGATAAGACTGCCCCTCTCCCCCTCGAACCCTAGCTACCCCACCCAGATCCACCTGCTCGTCCTCCTCGCTCTCCCCTCCCCCTCTCGGTCTCTCTCTCCCATCCTCACCCAGATCCGCCACAACCACCACCACAACTGCCATGGCCAAGCTCGCCGCCGCGGCCACCGTCCTCCTCGGCGCCTGAAGCCTTGTCCATGGACTCCGCCGGACTCCTCTACATCCTCTACGACCGCTACTTCGAGCTGGAATGCGCCAAGTCAAGCGAATCAGGCTCTTCCTCTCCGGTTGCCGGACCTCCCCGTCAAATCTGGCGTCGTCTGCTGCTCCCGGCCACCACCGAGCCTCCCCCGGGCTCGCTTTGCACCTCTACAGCCGCGATGTGAGCTCCTACCCCAAATCCCACTCTCCCCTTTGTTGATACGTGCATGTAGTCGTCGTTCCCGCGAGCTCCGTCGCCATGGCCGCGCTGGAGTTCTGCATCCGCACACACATGCCCGCTCTAGCCCACACGCTGCCTCGCCATGGCCGTGCCCCGGCCCCTCCTCCGGCCACTTCCGTGGCCCACGGCTGCTCGCACCGGCCGCTGCTAGCGTTTGCTGGTGCTTCCGATAACCCGTGCCCGCTGCTGCTGCGCGCTCGGCCTGCTCACCCCTTCACGCGCGCTCGCGCAGGCCCGCTCACCCCCGCTGGCTGCTGCGCTGCTCTGCCTGCTGCTCCTTTCTTTTGCCGCCGCTGCTAAACTGCTGTTGCTCCTAACTGTCGGATGTGGTGCTATTGCTGCTTGCCGCGTACTGATCCTATGCGCTATTCCTGCTGCTTGATACCACTGCTCGGCTGCTGCCTAGAGCCGCTGCCTCTAGGTTGGTGTGCTGCTCCTCCTCAGTACTATGGCTACTAGCTGCTGCTCAATTGCCGCGGATGCTGCTGCTACTGAACATGGCCATGGCCATGATATGTTGTATGCGTGTGTGCTTGTGGCCGGCCAGGCCACTGTCCAATGCGGCCGACCCTTGTTTAATTAGACTAGATTAGTTAGTGTTAATCCATTGCTGATTTAGTTTAGTAGAAAATAATATGTGAGCCACCCTGATGATTATCTCAAATTAATTGACTTAATAAAACCAAGTCTATGACAACTGGGTCCTCACCGGCACTGTTCACCAATTGACCAGTCAAGTCAAATATCGACTGGGTCAACTCAGACCCTGGCCCCACATGTAAGCCTCTAGGTCTAGCTGTCCGTGGGTACAAAAAGTAATTCTGCTTTGTATTCTCGAAATTAATAGTAAATCTAGAAAATGTTTAAACCTTTGAAAAATCATGTAAATTAAACTGTAACTCAGATGAAAATGTTTTATATATGAAAGTTGCTCAGAACGACGAGATGAATCCGAATATGCGGTCCGTTTAGCTGTCAGATGCCTCTAGCTATCTGAACATGGAACATTCCCCCTCCGGTCATCTGTCTGACACAGGTTCGGAACCGGGAATACCTTCCCCGTTGAATTCCCCCTTCACCTGTATCGTGCAGCACTACATTAGAACACTCATAGCGCTGCATATTGCCATGTTATGCTTTATAATGCTTTGTTTGCTTTATATTTATTGTTTCTTCCCCCTCTTCTCTCTGGTAGACCCCGACACCGATGCTGCCCCTGTGATCAACTACGTCTCCGACGACCCTTCTTCCTTTACAACAGAGCTTACAGGCAAGCCCCCCCCCTTTGATCCCCTCGATATCGCCCATTCCATTCTCTCATGCTTGCATTAGATTTTGCTACTGTTATTGTTTGCTCCTATTCTGATGCATAGCCTGCTTTTGTAACCTGCTTATTGTTACCTTACCTGCTTATCCTAAATTGCTTAGTATAGGTTGGTTAGTGATCCATCAGTGACCCCCCACCTGGTCCTTGTTGCCCCTGCTTCATCATCGACGACTCGATCAACGTGATCGACGACCAGAGCCCGACACCTCACATCACATCATGCCCCTTTTGTTGCTCGACTCTGCAGAGTTACCATCGAGTGCCGAGGGTGGAACCTCATACATCACTCCTGATGAGATCTCTGTAGTGTAGCTATTCGGTCGTGGTCATCGAGGGTGATTTCCTCCTTAACCACTTCCGATACGACTCCTCAAGTGTGAACCTCGGGGGTGGTTCCTCTTACGTTCACCTTGATGATTACATCGAGTGGAATTCACCCGGGGTAATTCCTCGGGTTTTCCCCTTGATGTTTGGACACACGAATACTTGGACTTTACCACTGTTACTTGGAAAGGCGGGTCGACCCTGAGGGGTACCCGTGAGTGATGTGGAGACGGGTTGACCTGGAGGGTGCCCGCGAGATAATTACGAGGCGTGGCCGGGCATTCTTAGCCCTTGCCGCAAGTCCTCGAGACTGGGCGACGGGGTCACATCTTTCATGAGTCTCTGCTTGTTACCGCGCGTTCCTAATCCACTAAGATTTGGATATTTGATCCGAGGGGCCTTTGGCCTGATAGCACTAACCATCACGTGGGCATAGTATGGGCGTTCTGCGTCGTATGCATCAGCCGAAGCTTAATGGACGTCAGCGACTGAGCGGCGCACGCCGGGTTGGACTGGTAAGCACCTGCCTTTTTAAAGGAGGTAGCTAGGTCTGCTCACTGGTCGCCCACGCAACGTGCAGGAGTTCCCGAGGCGATGGCCCAAGACCCCTGGGGCATAGGTTTAGTCCGGCGTGCTGACCTCTCTATTAAGCCTAGGTCGGGTTGCGGCGTATTGTTTGGCAGAGGCCGGGCATGACCCAGGAAAGTGTGTCCGGCCGGAGTTAATCGAGCGTGGTGGGTAAGTTCGTGCACCCCTGCATGGAAGGAAACATCTATCGATAGCCTGTCCTACGGTAACTGACACTTGGAGTTGTATCCCGATCGATACAACTAGAACTGGATACTTGAGGTGATAACTGGATAGTATGGCTCTGGGATTGCTTTCTCGCGGGGAGTCGAGAAAGGATCTCTGGCCGAGGTTGATAACACTACTACTACTTTACTTTATGCTACTCTTATCTCTTCTGATGCTGCAAGATGCTTGGAGCTGCTTGAAGATGCTAGTCTTCGATAGGCTAGGCTTTCCCCTTCTCTTCTGGCATTCTGCAGTTCAGTCCACATATAATACCCATTTCATTGACACCGATGCATATGTAGTGTAGATCCTTGCTTGCGAGTACTTTGGATGACTACTCACGGTTTCTTTGCTCCCCCTATTCCCCCTTTCTGCTTCTTTCCGGTTGATGCAACCGCATGTCAGAGCCCAGGATCCAGATGCCACCGTCGATGCCTACTACTACGTGGAGACCGTCGATGACCAGGAGTAGTTAGGAGGCTCCCAGGCAGGAGGCCTTGCCTTTTCGATTGTTGTTGCTTTTGTGCTAGCCTTCTTAAGGCAAACTTGTCTAACTCATGTCTATACTCAGATATTGTTGCTTCCGCTGACTCTTGTGTATTCGAGCTTATGTATTCGAGCCCTCGAGGCCCCTAGCTTGTAATATAAAGCTTGTATTATTTTAATTTATGCCTAGAGTTGTGTTGTGATATCTTCCCGTGAGTCCTTGATCTTGATCGTACACATTTGCGTGTATGATTAGTGTACGATTGAATCGTGGACGTCACAACCCTGACTCAAAATCAGGTAAGTCTTGAGAGGATCATTGAGACTAAATTTCATGACCTAGATGTGAAGGTCACTAAGATACATACTATTGTGGAGAAGCTCCAAGAAGATGCTGAGGACAGGGAGGACAGACCAACTACAAATACTTTTCAGAGAGTGCCAAGGGAACAAAGGTCATCAGCAGTGCCAGTTGTAAGAGACTCGAGGACTACTACTTCAGCACCAGCAGCAACTGCCACGGTTGTACCTCCAATGTCAACCCCTTAAGCTCCACAGACTTCTGCCGAAGCATTTGCAGATGCCCTCCTCTCCACACCATCTATCACACCGGAGCGACAAGCGAGAAGACCCCTTCAAGAGCTCCCGGAGATTGTGCCTAGAGTGCCGTATAGCACTATACATTTCCAAACTTTTTGGTAACTTGTTGCCAAAGGGGGAGAAAGTGTATAGATCTTAGGCTTCGAGAGAGAGAGTGTGTGTGTGTTTTGCTTTTTGTTGGTTTTATTTGCTTCTCTTGCTACTTTGATTGTTTGGTTGTTTGATTCCTATGCTACTATTTGTGTTATGCTTGTGAGATACTTATGTGATCATGTGTTTGATCATACTATGCTTAATGTGTGGTTGCTTGCTTATATCCATGAATTTGTGTATGATCAATCACTTTTATCTTTGGTGATGAGTGCATGTTATTTAACTCTTATCATTTTGTGCGCTCCACCAAGATGTATGTGACATGGAAGTGTGACGCATGATCCTAATCGATTGAGCATTTGCATTCAAAAGCAAATTTTAAATAATGCACAAATTTAGGGGGAGCTCTTGCATATTGATAACCCACAAGTATAGGGGATCGCAACAGTTTTCGAGGGTAGAGTATTCAACCCAAATTTATTGATTCGACATAAGGGGAGCCAAAGAATATTCTCAAGTATTAGCAGTTGAGTTGTCAATTCAACCACACCTGGATAACTTAGTATCTGCAGCAAAGTAGTTAGTAGCAAAGTAGTATGATAGTAACGGTAACGGTAGCAAAAGTAATATTTTTGGGTTTTGTAGTGATTGTAACAGTAGCCACGGAAAAGTAAATAAGCAAAGAGCAATATGTGAAAAGCTCGTAGGCATTGGATCGGTGATGGAGAATTATGCCGGATGCGGTTCATCATGTAACAGTCATAACATAGGGTGACACAGAACTAGCTCCAATTCATCAATGTAATGTAGGCATGTATTCCGAATATAGTCATACGTGCTTATGGAAAAGAACTTGCATGACATCTTTTGTCCTACCCTCCCGTGGCAGCGGGGTCCTAATGGAAACTAAGGGATATTAAGGCCTCCTTTTAATAGAGTACCGGACCAAAGCATTAACACATAGTGAATACATGAACTCCTCAAACTACGGTCATCACCGAGAGTGGTCCCGATTATTGTCACTTCGGGGTTGCCGGTTCATAACACATAGTAGGTGACTATAGACTTGCAAGATAGGATCAAGAACTCACATATATTCATGAAAACATAATAGGTTCAGATCTGAAATCATGGCACTCGGGCCCTAGTGACAAGCATTAAGCATAGCAAAGTCATAGCAACATCAATCTCAGAACATAGTGGATACTAGGGATCAAACCCTAACAAAACTAACTCAATTACATGATAAATCGCATCCAACCCATCACCGTCCAGCAAGCCTACGATGGAATTACTCATGCACGGCGGTGAGCATCATGAAATTGGTGATGGAGGATGGTTGATGATGACGATGGCGACGGATTCCCCTCTCTAGAGCCCCGAACGGACTCCAGATCAGCCCTCCCGAGAGAGTTTAGGGCTTGGCGGCGGCTCCGTATCGTAAAACGCGATGAATCCTTCTCTCTGATTTTTTTTCTCCCCGAACACGAATATATAGAGTTGGAGTTGAGGTTGGTGGAGCTCCAGGGGGCCCACGAGGCAGGGGGGCGCGCCCTGGGGGGCAGGCGCGCCTCCCACCCTCATGGATAGGGTGTGGCCCCCTGGCCTTGATTCTTTCGCCAGTATTTTTTATTATTTCCAAAAATAATCTCCGTGAAGTTTCAGGTCATTCCGAGAACTTTTGTTTCTACACAAAGATAACACCATGGCAATTCTACTGAAAACAGCGTCAGTCCGGGTTAGTTCCATTTAAATCATGCAAGTTAGAGTCCAAAACAAGGGCAAAAGTGTTTGGAAAAGTAGATACGACGGAGACGTATCAACTCCCCCAAGATTAAACCTTTGCTTGTCCTCAAGCAATTCAGTTGATAAACTGAAAGTGATAAAGAAAAACTTTTACAAACTCTGTTTGCTCTTGTTGTTGTAAATATGTAAAGCCAGCATTCAAGTTTTCAGCAAAGATTATGAACTAACCATATTCACAATAACACTTAGGTCTCATGTTTACTCATGTCAATGGCATAATCAACTAGCGAGCAATAATAATAAATCTCGGATGACAACACTTTCTCAAAACAATCATGATATGGTATAACAAGATGGTATCTCGCTAGCCCTTTCTGAGACCGCAAAACATAAATGCAGAGCATGTTTGAAGATCAAGGACTAACTAGACATTGTAATTCATGGTAAAAGAGATCAAATCATAGTCATACCCAATATAAATTAACAGTAATGAATGCAAATGACAGCGGTGCTCTCCAGCTGGTGATTTTTAATAAGAGGGTGATGACTCAACATAAAAGTAAATAGATAGGCCCTTGGTAGAGGGAAGCAGGGATTTGTAGAGGTGCCAGAGCTCGGTTTTGAAATAGAGATAAATAATATTTTGAGCGGTATACTTTCATTGTCAACATAACAACCAATAGATGGCGATATCTTCCATGCTACACACATTATAGACGGTTCCCAAACAGAATGGTAAAGTTTATACTCCCCCTCCACCAACAAGCATCAATCCATGGCTTGCTCGAAACAACGAGCGCCTCCAACTAACAACAGTCCCGGGGGAGTCTTGTTTGCGATTATTTTGATTTGATTTGCATAAAGCATGGGACTGGGCATCCCGGTGACCAGCCATTTTCTCGTGAGTGAGGAGCGGAGTCCACTCCTCTTGATAATAACCCGCCTAACATGGAAGATACAAACAGCCCTAGTTGATACATGAGCTATTCGATCATACAAAACAGAATTTCATTTGAAGGTTTGGAGTTTGGCACATACAAATTTACTTGGAACGGTAGGTAGATACCGCATATAGGAAGGTATAGTGGACTCATATGGAATAACTTTGGGGTTTAAGGGGTTGGATGCACAAGCAGTATTCCCGCTTAGTACAAGTGAAGGCTAGAAAAAGATTGGGAAGTGACCAGCTAGAAAGCGACAACATTCCTGAACATGCATTAAAATTAATGAACATTGAGTGCAAGCATGAGTAGGATATAATCCACCATGAACATAAATATCGTGAAGGCTATGTTGATTTTGTTTCAACTACATGCGTGAACAAGTGCCAAGTTAAGTCACTTAAATCATTCAAAGGAGGATACCACCCTATCATACCACATCACAACCATTTTAATAGCATGTTGGCACGCAAGGTAAACCATTATAAGCTCCTAGCTAATTAAGCATGGCATAAGTAACTATAATCTCTAATTGTCATTGCAAACATGTTTATTCATAATAGGCTGAATCAGGAACGATGAACTAATCATATTTACAAAAACAAGAGAGGTCGAGTTCATACCAGCTTCTCCCATCTCAATCAGTCCATCATATATCGTCATAATTGCCTTTCACTTGCACGACCGAACGATATGAATAATAATAGGGCCAATTCCACTCTTGCCCCTAGTTGGTTCCCACCCCCGGGTTTTGCCCTTACTTTTCGGGCATGCTCAGTTTTGCCCTTAGTTTTTCCCCTCCGTCGGCTCGAATGCCCTTCTGTCACAGCTCCGCTTGGTCAGCGTCGTTTGACTGTGACGGCTCGACGTTTTGGACACATTTGCCCCTGGGTTTGATACCCCCTCCCTTTTAGTCGTCTTCTAGCTCCCGCTGCACAAGAAAACAGAGAAGTGGCTGGGAAGAGAGGTGTGACACCGCGGTGTGGGGAGAGGTGGGAAGGACCATGGCGACATCGGCCATCTCGTCGGAGAACTCGTCGCCGGCAGCCGAACAGGTTTTATAGCTCATCTGCTCCCCTGCTTTTCTAGGGTTTGCTAGATTTGGGGGTTAATTTCTGGATCTTGGCCTGATTTAGGTGGATGGGGTAGGCATTGTTCAGCACAGCTCTGAGTTCTACTTGGCAGACTCGACATACTGTGGCTTGGAGCCGCGCTCGAAGCATCATTGTCCGCGTCACCAGCTAATCCCGGCTCGTCGTGTCGCCTGGGGAAGCGCAAGCACTGGACGTCTTTTTTGGGTTGCCCTCTGGATGTATGATTTCATTTGCATTGCATTTTCGTTTCCATTTTCTAATTTAACTTTCAAGGATAATTTTAATCAAATTTATTGATTCAATTGCCAGATGAATGTGAATGGGCAGTTTGGGTTGACCCACCACCTCTAGAACGTGTTGGTCTTGCCTCTGAAGAATTGCACGGAGTGATCGAACATAGCTGGATCAAAAGTCACCACCTGGAGAAGAGAGCAATTGATCTTGCGAAGAAGAATCGTGCATTGAACAAGGAGTTGAAGAAAATGAAAGAAATGATGCGCATAGGGACAATGTTGTTTGCTAGCATTTTCATTTGTTTTCTAGCAATCTCAATGGCTGTCTGTGCACAGAATGCACATTAGTTTATGATCTATGTAGCTCAAATGCACTTGCTATGTTATGAAGCTGTAATGAACATATGAAGCTGTATGAACCTAGCAGTTGTTATGTTATGTTATGAAGCTTTATGGACGCAACAATTTGCCAAATGCATGTATTGTGAAAAGAAAGATTAAACATGAATCTTGCTGGAACATAATTAGCATTTGATATTCTTGAACAACCAAAAGAACATAGTTCACAACCAATCTTGCTGCAACTAGACATAGTTCACAAGAAGCATTTGATATTCTTCAACAACCAAAAGAACATAGTTCACAACCAATCTTGCTGCAACCAAAAGAACACATTACAACAAATCTAACAGTTTCAAACTTGCACAGCACATTAGTACTCATTTTCCAGATTTGGCCTTCTTGCTCCTTGTGTTGCTAGCTGGGATTGTCATCTCCCTAGCCCTACTCCTAGTCAGTTTCACAGGGATTTGGGGAACAACTAGAGGGAGAACTTTCTCTTCACATGCAGCAACTCTTGCATCTACATTGCTGCCAGTAACTGAGCAAGGTTCTTCTTCTGGACTTGTAGAAGTGTTAAGCTTCCTCTTCTTGCTGATAGCCATTGGAGATGCTCCTCTCTCTGCTGCCTTCTTGTAGTTCTTCCTTGGTGTGCTAACAAATAGGGAAGAAATAGTTGGTTAGTAACAGTATAAGAGATATTTGCAGGTAAAAGCACATAAATAAATCAAAGAGGAATAATATTACCTTTGAACTTCATCTGCAACTGTGGAAGCTTGTGTTGCTGCCTCATTTGTTTCACTATGGGGCTGTACTTGAGCATCATCTGCACCTGCAGGCTGCACTGGAGCTTCACCTTCACTGTATGGCTCCTCTTCTTCTTGTTGTTCATCATGTAGGTCTGCATTTTGGTTAGGAGGGTCTTCTTCAGCATTGTCAGCTCCCCAGTGTGCATCTTCTTCACCAAATGCTGGATCAATGGCCTTTTTGCAGGTTTTCAGTAAGTGACCCAAGCCACCACACCTCTTTCATTTTCTCTTCCTAGGACCAAGTCCTTTTCCTTCACTTGCTGGCTTAATTCTTGTCTTCCTTGGCCTGCCAGGTGCAGCTTTGTTCTGTACAGGTGGACTTAATTTGAAACCAGGGTCTACAATATCCCACTGTTGTTTTCCTTCAAGTGCAGGCAGGTTCTCAGCATATGTTTTTTTAAACATTTCAACTGAGAAGTACTTGTGCACATACTGGTCTATTTCTTTAGCTTCCCCTCTCAATGATGTTATGAAGAATAGAGCATGTATGCATGGCTGGCCTGTAACTTGCCACTTTCTGCAACTGCATGTTCTTTTCTATACATCCACAGGGTAGCTCCACTCCCTCTTCTCCTTGTCTATAGCAGTCACCTCTGCTTTAGTTGGACTTCTCCTAACTAAAGTCATGTCCAAGCCTTTGGATCTTACCATCAAAATCTTCATAACTCTGGGAATTATGATATGCCCATTGAATTTTTGTAGTTCTATGCTATTCCTAAGGCCAAATTTTTGCATTAAGTACTGCCTGATCTTATCCAACAAGTCCACAATGTGGAGACCCTTGAACTTTTTAATTTTGGAATTGAATGATTCTGCAAGGTTGTTATTGACATAGTCAACCTTGCAGATATCATTGAATTGTGCTCTGGCCCAGATTTTTGTGTGGTGCTCTTCCAGATAAGCCTACACCTTGGGTTTTGTGAACACCTGTCTCAGGTGATAGTTGTGCTTCTTAATACTATAAGTCAATGAACAAGGCCACAAATGCTGGTCATAGAACTTCCCCCTGGATTTCTTAGAAAAATTCTGAGCCAGATGTCTCATGCACTCTCTGTGCTCTACCCCAGGGTAAATGCCATCTACAGCTGTCTTAAGACCCTTGCATGCATCAGTATGAATTACTAGTCCTTCAGGATGACCTATCACCTTCTTCAAATTTTGGAAAAACCAACCCCAGCTCTCTTTAGACTCAGTCTCCAAAACACCATATGCAACTGGAAAAATCCAGTTATGTGCATCAATTGCACATGCAGCAACCAACTGACCTCTGAACCTACCATTTAGTGCAGTAGCATCAACAGCAAGGTAGGGCCTACAACCAGCTAAAAATCCCTGCCAGCAAGCTTTGAAACTGACAAAAACTCTCCTAAAACACTGCTTCTCATACCTCTTTCCTCTTAGCTGGA
This sequence comes from Triticum aestivum, assembly GCF_018294505.1. Lineage (NCBI taxonomy): Eukaryota > Viridiplantae > Streptophyta > Magnoliopsida > Poales > Poaceae > Triticum > Triticum aestivum. The sequence continues at coordinate 336,693,004 of NC_057799.1, forward strand.
AAGGAACTGTGTGTGTGTCAATTTCTACTACACTACCTGGAGAAGCCCTCTCAACCTCAGCTTTGAATGTGTACAAAAGCTGAAAACTATCCTCATATTTACCATACAAGTTGTCAATTGCCATTTGTTTACCATAAAACACTCTCATGTATGGCAATTCTATACCATATTTTTTCTTCAAATTTGTTACCAACTCACCAGGACCAATGTTGGAGTTTTCTCTGACCCAATTTTGCACAGCATCAGCTATCCACCTCCTCTTGGCTGCTTTGAGCCTCTTAGTTCTGTTCACACTTGGGCAGTGGTGCTCATAAGGATTTACTTTAATCTGTAAATTGAAACAAAGGTAAACATTAAGGCAAACTGTGTGGCTCAATGAAACTGAATATGCAAACTAAATATGCAAAATACTGTCAATGAGATTAGTTAGTTAGTACTGTTAGTACCTGAAACAAAGTACTATTTCTCATTAAAGAGGCATGTAGCCTCCATCTACACCTTGGAAATGCACAATAAACAGTGAACCTTGATGGATCACTCTTCTCTATTTTGAACTCTACTTCATGCTGAATTGAGAATGTGGCAACTGCATTCCTGCAGTCAACGGCAGAAGGAAAAACAACTCCTTCAGCTAAACTAGGATTTTCCCTGTCATACATCATCTCAGGCCTGTCCTCATCATCATTCTCAAAATGTCCCATGTCAATGTTCTCTTGTTCCTCCTCTGAATCTGTATCTGAAAACTCAGCAGGAATAAAATCCTCATCTATCTCTTCATTTGTCTTCTGCACAAGATCTGGAAACATCCTCTCATCCTCCTCATCTGAGCCTAGCACATCATCAGGCTCAGCCTCCTCAATCATAGGCTCTAAAGGAATTTCAGTGTCTTTGCAGCCAGGTTGCCTTGGTACATTTGCAGTAGGAGTTACATGTGGATTGCAAGTACTACTAGGGGGTGCTGACCTGCTCCTAGAAGTACTTCCTGCAGCATATGTTTTATTTGTTGCTTTAGAGGCAGGGGGCTTTGCTGCAGTAGTTGTTGTTTCTGCTCAACATCTCTGAATTACAGTAGTTTCAACATTTGCAGTTTTGGAATCAGCATATGTAGCAAACATTACACCTAACTCATCATCACACTATAGAGGATTCCAAGTTGCTTTCTCTACATCCCAGAATCTGAACTCAACTGCATCATGCATACCCCAAGGATATTTCCTATAGATTGCAGACCTAAAATCATTGAAAGAGCTTGTGCCGTCCACCACTAGAGGGAAACTGAAGCTTGCATCCTGCCCCTTAGTACCACCCTTTGCTAAAAGAGTGGTCTCCATTCTAATTGTCAGAAAGAACGCACGCGATGGATCCATCCTACGATTGTGAATGCACCTCTCTAATCATGGAAACAGATGAGTAAGTACTGGATCTGGAAACTTACCCTCCCGGGATCTCCTGCCTTGAATCTGTCGTGCAGGCACTCCTCATGGCATCGTCGCCGCCGCACAAAGAGCGTGTCTCCACCATCACCGCCGCGCGATGTAGATCCGGCGATGAGGACTTCACGACATCGAGGCCATGGTTTCTATGGGAGCCCACGTCGCCGCCGAGTGCTAGGGTTTGGGTCGCCTTTGTCATCGCCGATCTAGGGTTCGGGGCTGGGATAAGACAGAGGGAGGGGGAGGGGAAATGGCAACTACACTGTCTACTCTATGTGGACCCACCTGTAAGGAAGGCCCAGGGGCAACCGGTGTCCAAAAAGTCGAGCCGTCACGGTCAAACGACGCTGACCAAGCGGAGCTGTGATAGAAGGGCATTCGAGCTGATGGAGTGAAAAAACTAAGGGCAAAACCCGGGGGTGGGAACCAACTAGGGGCAAAGATGCAATTGTCTCATAATAATAATAGTGCACGTGCATTGGACTAAGCTGGAATCTACGAGCATTCAATAAACAGGAGAAGACAAGGCAATATGGGCTCTTGGTTAAATCAACAACAATGCATATAAGGGCCACTTCAACAATTTCATCATGGTCTTCTCCTATCGACCCCCAAAGGAAAGAAAAGAAATAAAAACTATTTACACGGGAAAGCTCCCAACAAGTAAAAGAACAAGAAATATTTTTGGGTTTTCTTTTAATTATTACTACTAATAGCAAGAAAGTAAACTAGCTAAAAGCTACTACTATTTTTTTTGGTTTTCTTAAGGTTTTTCAAACACACAAGAAGAAAGCAAGAAAAAGGAAATAAACTAGCATAGATAGTACAATGAAAGAGTATGAGCACCGACAACTAGCAATGAGTGTGTGAATATAAATGTAATGTCGGTGAGAAATACGTACTCCCCCAAGCTTAGGCTTTTGGCCTAAGTTGGTCTATTGCCACGGCTCGCCTGGCGGATATCCGAAGTTGTAGTTGGGGTCGTACTGAGAAGAAGCCTTGGATTGCCACTGGTTGGCAATCACCTCCGGATCCCACTGGTAATCAGACTGTCGTGGAGGATCAAATTGTGGTTCCAGCTCTGGCTCTGTAGCTGATGTAGGGTTTAGGTAGGCGTGAATAGTCTCCGGCGGAACAAGGTACTTGCCTGCAGACAAATCAAACAAGGAAGGAGCAGGCAGAGTAATAGTCTGAGGGTGATTTTTACCAAATATTAATTTGTACTTAAGCGCCCTTTCCCTATTCTTAACAATAAAATCATGTGCTACCATACTCTTATAATCTAGAAAAACAGTAGGCAACAACTTTTCTTCTTTCTCATAATGTCTAATAGGTATGTTAAAATGTGCAGCAAGGCGCGAGGCGAAGATGCCTCCCAAGATGGGGCCCTTAGTACGGTTAAGATTTAACCGCTTTGCAACAATAGCGCCCATACTAAATGTGTCATCACGAAACAAGGCATGGCACAAAATAACAATGTCAGGGGCACTTAGGTTGCCACAGTTTCCGCGACCAATTAAGCATCTACTAGCAAATATTGCAAAGTAACGTAAAACAGGAAAATGTATGCTAGTGATTCTTGCATTGGAAACTTTCCTAGTTTCCCCTACAGCAATTGTATTAATAAACCCCTCCACATTGTCACGATGTGGTTCCTCTACGCTTCCTGGAAAAGGCAACTTACAAAGCTCACAAAATTCAGAGAGGGGCATCTCCTTATACTCATCATATAAATAGAAGTCCACCGAAGGTGGAGACTGTTGGGGAACGTAGTAATTTCAAAAAAATTCCTACGCACACGCAAGATCATGGTGATGCATAGCAACGAGAGGAGAGAGTGTTGTACACGTACCCTCGTAGACTGAAAGCGGAAGCGTTAGCACAACGCGGTTGATGTAGTCCTACGTCTTCACGATCTGACCGATCAAGTACCGAACGCATGGCACCTCCGAGTTCAGCACACGTTCAGCCCGATGATGTCCCTCGAACTCCGATCCAGCCGAGTGTTGAGGGAGAGTTTCGTCAGCACGACGGCATGGTGACGATGATGATGTTCTACCGACGCAGGGCTTCGCCTAAGCACCGCTACAGTATTATCGAGGTGGACTATGGTGGAGGGGGCACCGCACACGGCTAAAAGATCAACAGATCAATTGTTGTGTCTCTAGGGTCCCCCCTTGCCCCCGTATATAAAGGAGCAAGGGGGAGAGGTGGCCGGCCAGGAGGGTGCGCCAGGAGGAGTCCTACTCCCACCGGGAGTAAGACTCCCTCCCTTTTCCTTGTTGGATTAGGAGAGGAGAGGGAAGAGAGAGAGGGGAAAGGAAAGGGGGGGGGGCGCTGCCCCCCCCTCCTTGTCCAATTCGGACTTGGGGGGGAGGGGCGCGTGGCTGCCCCTTGGCCGCCTCTCCTCTTCCACCAATTGGGCCCATGAGGCCCAATAACCTCCGGGGGGTTCCGGTAACCCCCGGTACTCCGGTATATATCCGATAACCCCCGAAACCATTCCGGTGTCCGAATATAGTCGTCCAACATATCAATCTTCATGTCTCGACCATTTCGAGACTCCTCGTCATGTCCGTGATCACATCCGAGACTCCGAACTACCTTCGGTACATCAAAACGTATAAACTCATAATATAACTATCATCATAACTTTAAGCGTCTGGACCCTACGGGTTCGAGAACTATGTAGACATGATCGAGACACGTCTCCGGCCAATAACCAATAGCGGAACCTGGATGCTCATATTGGCTCCCACATATTCTACGAAGATCTTTATCGGTCAAACCGCATAACAACATACGTTGTTCCCTTTGTCATCGGTATGTTACTTGCCCGAGATTCGATCGTCGGTATCTCAATACCTAGTTCAATCTCGTTACCGGCAAGTCTCTTTACTCGTTCCATAATACATCATCCCGCAACTAACTCATTAGTTACAATGCTTGCAAGGCTTATAGTGATGTGCATTATCGAGTGGGCCCAGAGATACCTGTCCGACAATCGGAGTGACAAATCCTAATCTCGAAATACGCCAACCCAACAAGTACCTTCGGAGACACATGTAGAGCACCTTTATAATCACCCAGTTACGTTGTGATGTTTGGTAGCACACAAAGTGTTCCTTCGGTAAACGGGAGTTGCATAATCTCATAGTCATAGGAACATGTATAAGTCATGAAGAAAGCAATAGCAACATACTAAACGATCGAGTGCTAAGCTAACGAAATGGGTCAAGTCAATCACATCATTCTCCTAATGATGTGATCTCATTAATCAAATGACAACTCTTTGTCTATAGCTAGGAAACATAACCATCTTTGATCAACGAGCTAGTCAAGTAGAGGCATACTAGTGACACTCTGTTTGTCTATGTATTCACACATGTATCATGTTTCCGGTTAATGCAATTCTAGCATGAATAATAAACATTTATCATGATATAAGGAAATAAATAATAACTTTATTATTGCCTCTAGGGCATATTTCCTTCAGTCTCCCACTTGCACTAGAGTCAATAATATAGATTACGCAGTAATGATTCTAACACCCATGGAGCCTTGGTGCTGATCATGTTTTGCTCGTGGAAGAGGCATAGTCAACGGGTCTGCAACATTTAGATCTGTATGTATCTTGCAAATTTCTATGTCTCCCACCTGGACTAGATCCCGGATGGAATTGAAGCGTCTCTTAATGTGCTTGGTTCTCTTGTGAAATCTGGATTCCTTTGCCAAGGCAATTGCACCAGTATTGTCACAAAATATTTTCATTGGACCCGATGCACTAGGTATGACACCAAGATCGGATATGAACTCCTTCATCCAGACTCCTTCATTTGCTGCTTCTGAAGCAGCTATGTACTCCGCTTCACACGTAGATCCCGCCATGACGCTTTGTTTAGAACTGCACCAACTGACAGCTCCACCGTTCAATGTAAACACGTATCCGGTTTGCGATTTAGAATCGTCCGGATCAGTGTCAAAGCTTGCATCAACGTAACCATTTATGATGAGCTCTTTGTCACCTCCATAAACGAGAAACATATCCTTAGTACTTTTCAGGTATTTCAGGATGTTCTTGACCGCTGTCCAGTGATCCACTCCTGGATTACTTTGGTACCTCCCTGCTAGACTTATAGTAAGGCACACATCAGGTCTGGTACACAGCATTGCATACATGATAGATGGCTGAAGCATAGGGAACATCTTTCATCTTCTCTCTATCTTCTGCAGTGGTCGGGCATTGAGTCTTACTCAACTTCACACCTTGTAACACAGGCAAGAACCCTTTCTTTGCTTGATCCATTTTGAACTTTTTCAAAACTTTGTCAAGGTATGTGCTTTGAGAAAGTCCAATTAAGCATCTTGATCTATCTCTATAGATCTTGATGCCCAATATATAAGCAGCTTCACCGAGGTCTTTCATTGAAATACTCTTATTCAAGTATCCCTTTATGCTATCCAGAAATTCTATATCATTTCCAATCAGCAATATGTCATCCACATATAATATCAGAAATGCTACAGAGCTCCCACTCACTTTCTTGTAAATACGGGCTTCTCCAAAAGTCTGTATAAAACCAAATGCTTTGATCACACTATCAAAGCATTTATTCCAACTCCGAGAGGCTTGCACCAGTCCATAAATGGATCACTGGAACTTGCACACTTTGTTAGCTCCCTTTGGATCGATAAAACCTTCCGGTTGCATCATATACAACTCTTCTTCTAGAAATCCATTCAGGAATGCAGTTTTTACATCCATTTGCCAAATTTCATAATCATAAAATGCGGCAATTGCTAACTTGATTCAGACAGACTTAAGCATCGCTACGGGTGAGAAGGTCTCATCGTAGTCAATCCCTTGAACTTGTCGAAAACCTTTTGCAACAAGTCGAGCTTTATAGAAAGTAACATTACCGTCAGCGTCAGTCTTCTTCTTGAAGATCCATTTATTCTCAATGGCTTGCCGATCATCGGGCAAGTCAACCAAAGTCCATACTTTGTTCTCATACATGGATCCCATCTCAGATTTCATGGCCTCAAGCCATTTTGCGGAATCTGGGCTCACCATCGCTTCTTCATAGTTCGTAGGTTCGTCATGGTCTAGTAACATAACTTCCAGAACAGGATTACCGTACCACTCTGGTGCGGATCTTACTCTGGCTGACCTACGAGGTTCAGTAACAACTTGATCTGAAGTTTCATGATCATCATCCTTAACTTCCTCACTAATTGGTGTATGTGTCGCAGAAACCGGTTTCTGTGATGAACTACTTTCCAATAAGGGAGCAGGTATAGTTACCTCATCAATTTCTACTTTCCTCCCACTCACTTCTTTCGAGAGAAACTCCTTCTCTAGAGAGATTCCGAATTTAGAAACAAAAGTCTTGCCTTTGGATCTGTGATAGAAGGTGTACCCAACTGTTTCTTTTGGGTATCCTATGAAGACACATTTTTCTGATTTGGGTTCGTGCTTATCGGGTTGAAGCTTTTTCACATAAGCATCGCAGCCCCAAACTTTAAGAAATGACAACTTTGGTTTCTTGCCAAACCACAGTTCATAAGGCGTCGTCTCAACGGATTTCGATGGTGTCCTATTTAATGTGAATGCAGCCGTCTCTAAAGCATAACCCCAAAACGAGAGCGGTAAATCAGTAAGAGACATCATAGATCGCACCATATCAAGTAAATTACGATTACAACGTTCGGACACACCATTACGCTGTGGTGTTTCGGGTGGCGTGAGTTGCGAAACTATTCCGCATTGTTTCAAATGAAGACCAAACTCGTAACTCAAATATTCTCCTCCACGATTAGATCGTAGAAACTTTATTTTCTTGTTACGATGATTTTCAACTTCACTCTGAAATTCTTTGATCTTTTCAAATTTTTCAGACTTATGTTTCATTAAGTAGATATACCCATATCTGCTTAAATCATCTGTGAAGGTGAGAAAATAACGATATCCGCCACGAGCCTCAATATTCATCGGACCACATACATCTGTATGTATGATTTCCAACAAATCTGTTGCTCGCTCCATAGTACCGGAGAACGGTGTTTTAGTCATCTTGTCCATGAGGCACGGTTCGCAAGTACCAAGTGATTCATAATCAAGTGGTTCCAAAAGTCCATCAGTATGGAGTTTCTTCATGTGCTTTATACCGATATGACCTAAACGGCAGTGCCACAAATAAGTTGCACTATCATTATCAACTCTGCATCTTTTGGCTTCAATATTATGAATATGTGTACCACTACTATCGAGATTCAACAAGAATAGACCACTATTCAAGGGTGCATGACCATAAAAGATATTACTCATATAAATAGCACAACCATTATTCTCTGATTTAAATGAATAACCGTCTCGCATCAAACAAGATCCAGATATAATGTTCATGCTCAACGCTGGCACCTAATAACAATTATTCAGGTCTAAAACTAATCCCGAAGGTAGATGTAGAGGTAGCGTGCCGACCGCGATCACATCGACTTTGGAACCATTTCCCACGCGCATCGTCACCTCGTCCTTAGCCAATCTTCGCTTAATCCGTAGTCCATATTTCGACTTGTAAATATTAGCAACAGAACCAGTATCAAATACCCAGGTGCTACTGCGAGCATTAGTAAGGTACACATCAATAACATGTATATCACATACCTTTGTTCACCTTGCCATCCTTCTTATCCGCCAAATACTTGGGGCAGTTCCGCTTCCAGTGACCAGTTTGCTTGCAGTAGAAGCACTCAGTCTCAGGCTTAGGTCCAGACTTGGGTTTCTTCTCCTAAGCAGCAACTTGCTTGCTGTTCTTCTTGAAGTTCCCCTTCTTCTTCCCTTTGCCCTTTTTCTTGAAACTGGTGGTCTTATTGACCATCAACACTTGATGCTCCTTCTTGATTTCTACTTCCGTAGCCTTTAGCATTGCGAAGAGCTCGGGAATCGTCTTATCCATCCCTTGCATGTTATAGTTCATCACGAAGGTCTTGTAGCTTGGTGGCAGTGATTGAAGAATTCTGTCAATGACGCTATCATCCGGAAGATTAACTCCCAGTTGAATCATGTGATTGTTATACCCAGACATTTTGAGTATATGCTCACTGACAGAACTATTCTCCTCCATCTTGCAGCTGTAGAACTTATTGGAGACTTCAAATCTCTCAATCCGGGCATTTGCTTGAAATATTAACTTCAACTCCGGGAACATCTCATATGCTCCATGGCGTTCAAAACGTCGTTGAAGACCCAGTTCTAAGCTGTAAAGCATGGCACACTGAACTATCGAGTAGTCATAAGCTTTGCTCTGCCAAACGTTCATAACATCTGGTGTTGCTCCTGCAGCAGGTCTAGCACCCAGCGGTGCTTCCAGGACGTAATTCTTTTGTGTAGCAATGAGGATAATCCTCAAGTTACGAACCCAGTCCGTGTAATTGCTACCATCATCTTTCAACTTTGCTTTCTCAAGGAACACATTAAAATTCAATGGAACAACAGCACGGGCCATCTATCTACAAACAACATAGACAAGCAAAATACTATCAAGTACTAAGTTCATGATAAATTTAAGTTCAATTAATCATATTATTAAAGAACTCCCACTTAGATAGACATCCCTCTAATCCTCTAAGTGATCACGTGATCCAAATCAACTAAACCATGTCCGATCATCACGTGAGATGGAGTAGTTTCAATGGTGAACATCACTATGTTGATCATATCTACTATATGATTCACGCTCGACCTTTCGGTCTCCATGTTCCGAGGCCATATCTGTTATATGCTAGGCTCGTCAAGTTTAACCTGAGTATTCCGCGTGTGCAACTGTTTTGCACCCGTTGTATTTGAACGTAAAGCCTATCACACCCGATCATCACGTGGTGTCTCAGCACGAAGAACTTTCGCAATGGTGCATACTCAGGGAGAACACTTATACTTTGATAATTTAGTGAGGGATCATCTTATAATGCTACCGTCAATCAAAGCAAGATAAGATGCATAAAAGATAAACATCACATGCAATCAATATAAGTGATATGATATGGCCATCATCATCTTGTGCTTGTGATCTCCATCTCCGAAGCACCGTCATGATCACCATCGTCACCGGCGCGACACCTTGATCTCCATCGTAGCATCATTGTCGTCTCGCCAATCTTATGCTTCTACGACTATCGCTACCGCTTAGTGATAAAGTAAAGCATTACAGGGCGATTGCATTGCATACAATAAAGCGACAACCATATGGCTCCTGCCAGTTGCCGATAACTCAGTTACAAAACATGATCATCTCATACAATAAAATTTAGCATCATGTCTTGACCATATCACATCACAACATGCCTGCAAAAACAAGTTAGACGTCCTCTACTTTGTTGTTGCAAATTTTACGTGGCTGCTACGGGCTTAGCAAGAACCGTTCTTACCTATGCATCAAAACCACAACGATAGTTTGTCAAGTTGGTGTTGTTTTAACCTTCTCAAGGACCGGGCGTAGCCACACTCGGTTCAACTAAAGTTGGAGAAACTGACACCCGCCAGCCACCTGTGTGCAAAGCACGTTGGTAGAACCAGTCTCGTGTAAGCGTACGCGTAATGTCGGTCCGGGCCGCTTCATCCAACAATACCGCCGAACCAAAGTATGACATGCTGGTAAGCAGTATGACTTATATCGCCCACAACTCACTTGTGTTCTACTTGTGCATATGACATCTACGCATAAAACCTGGCTCGGATGCCACTGTTAGGGAACGTATTAATTTCAAAAAAATTCCTACGCACACGCAAGATCATGGTGATGCATAGCAACGAGAGGGGAGAGTGTTGTACACGTACCCTCATAGACCGAAAGCGGAAGCGTTAGCACAACGCGGTTGATGTAGTCGTACGTCTTCACGATCTGACCGATCAAGTACCGAACGCACGGCACCTCCGAGTTCAGCACACGTTTAGCCCGATGACGTCCCTCGAACTCCAATCCAGCCGAGTGTTGAGGGAGAGTTTCGTCAGCACGACGGCGTGGTGACGATGATGATGTTCTACCGGCGCAGGGCTTCGCCTAAGCACCGCTACAGTATTATCGAGGTGGACTATGGTGGAGGGGGGCACCGCACACGGCTAAAAGATCAACAGATCAATTGTTGTGTCTCTAGGGTGCCTCCTTGCCCCCGTATATAAAGGAGCAAGGGGGGAGAGGTGGCCGGCCAGGAGGTAGCGCCAGGAGGAGTCCTACTCCCACCGGGAGTAGGACTCCCTCCCTTTTCCTTGTTGGATTAGGAGGGGAGAGGGAAGGAGAGAGAGGGGAAAGGAAAGGGGGGCGCCGCCCCCCTCCTTGTCCAATTCGGACTTGGGGGGGAGGGGCACGCGGCTGCCCCTTGGCCGCCTCTCCTCTTCCACCAATTGGGCCCATGAGGCCCAATAACATCCGGGGGGTTCCAGTAACCCCTCGATACTCCGGTATATATCCGATAACCCCCGGAACCATTCCGGTGTCCGAATATAGTCGTCCAATATATCAATCTTCATGTCTCGACCATTTAGAGACTCCTCGTCATGTCCGTGATCACATCCGGGACTCCGAACTACCTTCGGTACATCAAAACATATAAACTCATAATATAACTATCATCATAACTTTAAGCGTGCGGACCCTACGGGTTTGAGAACTATGTAGACATGACCGAGACACGTCTCTGGCCAATAACCAATAGCGGAACCTGGATGCTCATATTGGCTCCCACATATTCTACGAAGATCTTTATCGGTCAAACCGCATAACAACATACGTTGTTCCCTTTGTCATCGGTATGTTACTTGCCCGAGATTCGATCGTCGGTATCTCAATACCTAGTTCAATCTCGTTACCGGCAAGTCTCTTTACTCGTTCCGTAATACATCATCCCACAACTAAATCATTAGTTACAATGCTTGCAAGGCTTATAGTGATGTGCATTACCGAGTGGGCCCAGAGATACCGCTCCGACAATCGGAGTGACAAATCCTAATCTCGAAATACGCCAACCCAACAAGTAACTTCGGAGACACCTGTAGAGCACCTTTATAATCACCCAGTTATGTTGTGATGTTTGGTAGCACACAAAGTGTTCCTCCAGTAAATGGGAGTTGCATAATCTCATAGTCATAGGAACATGTATAAGTCATGAAGAAAGCAATAGCAACATACTAAACGATCGAGTGCTAAGCTAACAGAATGGGTCAAGTCAATCACATCATTCTCCTAATGATGTGATCTCATTAATCAAATGACAACACTTTGTCTATAGCTAGGAAACATAACCATCTTTGATCAAGGAGCTCGTCAAGTAGAGGCATACTAGTGACACTCTGTTTGTCTATGTATTCACACATGTATCATGTTTCCGATTAATACAATTCTAGCATGAATAATAAACATTTATCATGATATAAGGAAATAAATAATAACTTTATAATTGCCTCTAGGGCATATTTCCTTCAGAGACCTCCTAGAATGAAAATGAAAATTTTGCACAAAAATATTAGTGAGTAGGAGATACTGTTCGCGTTGGTCGCGGAGGAAGTCGGTGAGGCCTTCATTCTCAGCCAACTCATAAAAATCATCATAAATCCCAGCTGCTCTCAAGAAATCATCACAAGGCCAGACACACGGCCGAACCTCCGCGGTGCGAGGCAGATTATATTTGGGCCTCTCTTCTTCTTCTTCACTTTGCTTATCCTTCGAGCTTCGACTCGAAGATCCCCTCAAAAATCTTTTCATCATTTTCTGAAAAATTTCTGAAATTTTTAGTAACTTCGAATAAATGTGAACCTAACTCAACAAAATTGATAGCAACTACTCCCACAAGTGCCTAGAGACTATATCATGCATTAGAACTACTTGGAACCATATAAATTTGACATGCAAGCTCAAGAACATGGTCACCTAGGCAGCACAAATTTGCAATAATAAAGCACTAGAACAAAAACTAATTGGACCATTGGAGGAGTCACATACTGAAGAACAATCCCCCAAAGCAGTTTTGTGAGTGGAGCTTTGAGCAAAGAGATCGAAAATCGCAGCAAAATGAGCTAGAACTCGAGCTTGAGCTGGTTGTTGATTTTTTGGGAGGAAGAAGGAGTGTGTGGGTGCAGGAACAAGTGGAGGGGAGCCACCATGGGCCCACGAGGCAGGGGGCACGCCCTGGACCCTCGTGGCCAGGTGCTTGCTCCCCCTGCTGTGTTCTCAGTGCTAGATATTCTCAAATATTCCAGAAAAAATCATATTTCAATTTCGGGGCATTTGGAGAACTTTTAATTTTGGGGTATTTTTTTATTGCACGGATAATTCAGAAAACTGACAGGATATACTATTTTTGCTTTATTCATTCTAAATAACAGAAAGTAAAAGGAGGGTACAGAAAGTTGTGCTTTCTAACTTCATCCATCTCATGCTCATCAAAAGGAATCCACTAACAAGGTTGATCAAGTCTTGTTAACAAACTCTTTCTGAATAACATGGAACCGGAGAAATTTTGAATAGCACTAGGTTACCTCGACGGGGATATGCACATCCCCAATAATAAGAATATCATATTTCTTCTTGACAGTAGGAAGAGCAAATTCAAAACCTCCAAAAATAATCAATGGAATTTTTTCCAATAGAGTTTATACTATGAACTTGAGGTTGTTTCCTCGGAAAGTGTACCGTATTCTCATTGCCATTAACATGAAAAGTGACATTGCCTTTGTTGCAATCAATAACAGCCCCTGCAGTATTCAAAAAGGGTCTTCCAAGAATAATAGACATACTATCATCCTCGGGAATATCAAGAATAACAAAGTCCATTAAAATAGTAACATTTGCAACCACAACACGCACATCCTCACAAATGTCGACAGGTATAGCAGTTGATTTATCAGCCATTTGCAGAGATATTTCAGTAGGTGTCAACTTATTCAAATCAAGTCTACGATATAAAGAGAGAGGCATAACACTAACACCAGCTCCAACATCACATAAAGCAGTTCTAACATAATTCCTTTTAATGGAGCATGGTATAGTGGGTACTCCTGGATCTCCTAACTTCTTTGGTATTCCACCCTTAAAAGTATAATTAGCAAACATGGTGGAAATTTCAGCTTCCGGTATCTTTCTTTTATTAGTAACAATTTCTTTCATATACTTAGCATAAGGATTCATTCTGAGCATATCAGTTAAACGCATACGCAAAAAGATAGGTCTAATCATTTCAGCAAAGCGCTCAAAATGACCTCTTTTTGTTTTGCTTAGGTTTAGTCGAGGTAGTGGACAAACAGAGGGGAAGAAAATATGGCGGGGGGAATTTCTTGTGATTGTGAGCAAATTGCTTGGCTTGTTTAATTAAGTTCAACTTCAAATTTACAGAAATTTTGCAAAAAAAGTAAACTCTTCCATTGAAGGTTTTTTTTTATTTTTAGGCTAGTTGAATAGTTTTGATTAAGGTTTTATTAGTTTATTACTCGAAACTAAATCAAGGATTTTCAGGATATTTCCTTCGTGGAATAAGATATTGGATCCTCGAGTGATCTCTTTTTCTTGTTGCTTCATAAGAGTGAATTGAATAGATTCAATTCGCGTTATAAGAGTAAAAATTCCGCGGGTCCTTTCTGCTCTAATCAGATAAAGGGGGGTAAGGACCCGCTAAGCTCCTACTTTTTCATGTTTACAATCTGGTCCCTCCGATTACTATAGAGATGAACCCAATCCAGAATATGAACCATAAAAGAAAACACCTACTAAACCAATCACAGCAATACCAGCTACAGTACCTATCAGCCAAAGAGGAATTCTTCAGTAGTATCGGCCATTTCCCCTACTTTTCTCCACATTTTATCAATTGGTCATGCTAGAGACAAAAACAGTCATGGGTAGTTATAAGGATGGTATCCTTCCAAATGGGATAAGAGAATTCTTATTATTCTCTTTCTTTCTCTCAATTGAAGAAGTAATTGGAAAATAAAACAACAAGTACAAAAATGAGTAATAAACCCCAGTATAGACTGGTACGATTCAATTCAACATTTTGTTCATTCGGGTTTGATTGTGTCATAGTTCTATAGTTGGAATTTGTTTTATCGTTGGATGAACTGCATTGCTGATATTGATCCCAAGAAAAAAATAGTAGGTACAGCTAGTCCGTGAATAGCCAGCCATCGCACTGTAAAAATAGGAAAGGTTCGATCTATGGTCATTGAGGGCCTCCTAAAAGGATCTACTAAATTCATCGAGTTGTTCTAAAGAATCAAAACGGTCGGTTATTAACGGAATTCCTTGTCGGCTTTCCGTGAAATACTCGTTTGGCCTAGGACTTCCAAACACGTCATAAGCTAAACCCGTACTGACAAATAACCAACCCGCAATGAATAGGGAAGGTATAGTAATGCTATGAATAACCCAGTATCGAATACTGGTAATAATATCAGCAAAAGAACGTTCTCCCGTGCTTCCAGACATGCGGAACTCCCAAAAATTTTATACATTCAAAAAAGGAATTGATTTCGTAAAAGATGGGATCGACCAGTAAATAGAAAATTACTGATATTTCATCCTTGTGAGATTGTCAATTTTGTACCAAAGGTGTATTTTTGAGTATACCGAATTAGTATAGCTATCCTTCCTATGGCACAGCAATCTGGTTTTGCCTGGTTCCGAAACATAATTACTTTTTTATTTTTTATTTTTTTGTCTATAGGTAAGCTATATGTTATTCAAGGCATCAATAGAAAACCCCTTTTTGTAGGTTCTACTTACTTTTCATTGGCTTCGGAATAATAAAGTAATTCGGAATAGCAGCCAAAATCTTAGGAAAATCTAAGTTAATGATCAATAGGTTTGGATAGATAATTTAGGAAGGATATTCTCATACTGACACAATACAAGGACAAGTATATGTGAAATCTATCCTTTCATAATTCGTAATTCATCCTTGTATTGTTTGTTGGATTAGGTCTAACTTTCTTGACCAAACTGCGAGTGCGGAACTTTATGAGATGAAATAGGGAAAGACAGAAGATAGAATAGAACTTAAAAGGATAATTGAAGTGACTCATCTTCGAATCTACTTTGGTTGGAGTTCGAAAAAGGAATAAAAATAAAGTAAATTCAAGGAAGAGCTTTCTTTTTAACAGCCCCTTGGCAGGTCGTGGAATGCTTTTGTTCTCCTCTTATTCCATATGGAATACAATCAGTTAAAATAAGAAGGAATAGGGGAATATTCGATCGTTCACTCCAAAAAGAGGGTCCTATTGAAAAAGAAATTATCCAAAATAGAAAGAAGTTTTTTTTCAAATTCAATTGTTTATTTATCTCTTATTCAAAAATTTCCCTAAAAATTGAATTTCATTTTTTCATTCAATGGGGTTAGATGATCTAGTTCTTAATATTATTACTTTACTCAATTGACAAATTCCACAACAAATCTCTTGATTCGGAATTAGGGACTCATGTATCATCTGATGAATCCACTTTCTTTTAACGTCTGTATCTTACTCTATCTTGTTTTTTAGTATTATCTAAAATAACTGATGAATTATGAATTTTCCATAACTTAGGTAAATGCTTTACCAACATATGTAGTGTAGTAAAAAAATGGAATTTAACTCTTTCATGCTTACTTTAACTAGTTATTTTGGTTTTCTACTGGCTGCTTTAACTATAACCCCAGCTCTATTTATTGGCTTGAACAAGATACGCCTTATTTGAATTGACTGAATAATTATAATTCAAAAAAGAAAAATCTTTCTTTGGAATTCCTGGCATTCTACGACTCTTTAGACTAATCAGGAATTCTTTTCTTGGTCATTGAGATTCGTGGATAATTTAGAGTACTATTTAGGGATAGATCGTACCTCTTTTATTATCCCCTCGAACAAATCGAAATGATTGAACTTTTTCTATTTGGAATCGTCTTAGGCCTAATTCCTATTACTTTAGCGGGATTATGCGTGACTGCGTATTTGCAATACAGGCGTGGGGATCAGTTGGATCTTTGATTGAGTCATTTTTTTTATTGACCTCCTCCAGACTAGAGAGGAGGTCAAATTGAAATTGGAGTTACAATTCAATTTTGTTAAGTTATTTTACTATGCTTCGACATAAAATAGATGGAATCATGCTCTGTAGGATTTGAACCTATGACATCGGGTTTTGGAGACCCGCGTTCTACCGAACTGAACTAAGAGCGCTTTCATTCATTCAAAAAGAAAATATTTTTCTATTCCTAATGTATCTCACGTACGTATAGTCTCCACAAATTCAAGTTATACCCACTTTACTTTAATTGATCTCGTCGCTACTGCCTATAAAGAAGAAAGAAGTAATAGGTAGGGATGACATGATTTGAACCTGTGACATTTTGTACCCAAAACAAACGCGCTACCAAGCTGCGCTACATCCCTTTTCCAAATTAAATTGTTGTACAATGCCATTATACACAATTCCTGTCTTCTTTTCCACATCATAATTTTCTTCTTCTTTCTATTTTCTTCTTCTTTCTTTCTCTATCTATATATAGAACCCTCATGTCATTTCTTCTTTTTGGTCTCATATAATTAAGGAATTATATACATATAAAATCTAATATAATTTCTCCTATAAAGGAAGGATTACTTTTCCTTGGTAATATCTAGGAAGAAGGGGTCATCTTTTTCTTTTTTAGGGATAGGAAAATTTCGTCGATATGGTTCATTTTATATATAGCATAACAATCTTGGGCAAGAGTTTATGATCATATATGTATTCCAACAAGGAAGGAGGATTTTCAATGTGGGATATAAAAACATATCTCTCTGTAGCACCCATGCTAAGTACTCTATGGTTTGGTGCTTTAGCAGGTTTATTGATAGAAATTAATCGTTTATTCCCAGATGCTTTGTCATTCCCTTTTTTAATTCTAGTTATTGCTATGGGAGGGATAGATTTCTTCGTAATATGAAAATTTTGATCCTTTTCAATCTTTTTTTAGTATCGGAAGGAAAAAAGAAAGAAAAGATGGATTGGGTTGAACCTCAGAGTCATAAAAATTTTGGTAAACCCCATTTTTGAAAATAGAAATTCAATTTAAAGGGGTACCCAAGCTAAATAAGGCCTCAGATATCAGAGCATAGAAAAGGCGGGGCTGGCTAATTAAATGAAAGGATTTCGAACCAAAATCATTGCTAATTCGACAAGGATTGTGTTCTTTAATTATTTCTCTATTTTTTATTACTTAATTTAAGAATAAAAAAAAATTATTCTAATGAATTTTATTCTTCTTCTTCGGATTCAAAATAGAAGAATAAAAGAATAAGGAGAAGAATTAAGTTAAGTCAATCCAAAAAGAAAAGGAGGTTCATGGCCAAGGGAAAAGATGTTAGAATCAGAGTTATTTTGGAATGCATCAGTTGTGTTCGAAAAGGTGCCAATGAGGAATCGACGGGGATTTCTAGATATAGTACTCAAAAGAATCGCCACAATACACCCGGACAATTAGAATTCAAAAATTTTTGTCCTTATTGTCGCAAGCATACGACTCATCACGAAATAAAGAAATAGGAACATCGTGTGTTCGATCTTTCCAAACAACAGAAAGAGTAAGAACTTCTTATTTAATATATAAAGAAAACATACTATAGAATACAAAATACAAATCAACTCATCTGATTTCCGGTAGATATTATTTCATATGTATAGAGGGTATTCATATACTATAATATGAATCAAATAAGATAAGATATGGATCAAAGAAAAATAAGATATGGATCAAAGAAAAACTACTTCTTCTGGATCCTAAATTAATAAAATAAAGAAGTGAATTTTCAAATTTTCAAATTTTAAATAAGGTATAAATCATGCATACATCTAAACAACCTTTTCTTAAATCTAAGCAACCCTTTAGTAAATCCAAGCAAACTTTTAATAAATCCAAGCAACCCTTTCGTAAATCCAAACAAACTTTTCGTAAATTCAAGCAACCTTTTCATAAATCTAAACAACCTTTTCGTAGGCGTCCCCGGATTGGCCCGGGAGATCGAATTGATTATAGAAACATGAGTTTAATTAATAGATTTATTAATGAACAAGGAAAAATATTATCGAGACGAATAAATAGATTAACCTTGAAACAACAATGATTAATTACTCTTGCTATAAAACAGGCTCGTATTTTATCTTTCTTATCGTTTCGTAAATATGAGAACGAAAAGCAATTTCAAGCCCAGTCAATTTCAATAATTACAGGTTGTAGACCCAGAAAAAATAGACATATTCCTCAATTAACACAAAAGTACAATTCCAATCGAAACTTAAGAAACAACAACCAAAATTTAAGAAACAACAACCGGAACTTAAGTTCCGATTGTTGATGTTTTATTCGAATTCGAAAGGGCCAGACCTATATATATTATAAAGAAAGTAATCCAGCTCGTTGATTCCTACCACTTAATCTTAATTTATTGTATCTTCCCGGAGTTCCCTCTCCGGGAATTAATCTTTTATTATTCCAGTATATTACTTTATTTATACCTTTAATTGATGATCTTTATTTTATTGGAAATCGTTTAAAGATTATTTGGATTTGATACAGCTACTTGTGCAAGCATTTTACGATTAAGAATCAATTTCTTCTTGTATAGGTTGTGTATTAATTTACTATAACTATCGAATACTTTATATACCCGTGTTGCTGCGTTTATCCGAGTGATCCACAAACGATGAAAATCCCTCTTTTGCCTACCTCTATCTCGATGAGAGGAAACAAAAGCTCTTTTTACCTGTTGGGTAATCATTCGATTAAGTCTTAAATGAGCCCCTCTAAAGTTTGAGGCAAATGAATGCATTTTTGTTCGTCGTCTCCGGGCTATATATCCTCGCGGAACTCTGGTCATTGAATCAAATTAACCTTAATGAATAACTAATGATTTCTCTTCTTTTAGCCACCCTTTTTCTCATTAATAACAAAACTAATTATTCCGATATATAAAATATTAATTCCAATGGCTTTTGCTATAGTAACCTTCCCAACCATGATTTTTTTCCACTCCGTTCAGTTATTTCTATACGAAATAACAAATTCATTCTAATAATACTAAAAAAATAGTGGGTTCCATCGTTTCTATGGTTCCCTTTTAAACGGTGAGGCCCTCTCTATACACCGGAGCCCTTTCTTTCATCAAAAGGTATTGTGAACTTGTATAGTCCACATTCTTTGGCTCTACCTATCCATTATAGAGTAAATAGCTCTTTTCACAATAAGATTTATCCATACAGTGACGGTATTTAATTATGAAAGTTGGCTAAGTAGCTGACCCTATTAGTCCGTTCTTTTAACATAAAGGAGCATAAGCCTTTTTATTTTTATTACTATTTCCTCCGCTTAATGGATAACCATTTGCTACCAATGGGAGAATTGCTTCTTATTTCCAATTTAAATAATTGGATTTGCACCAAAGGAAACCATAAATTCCATATACCATTGAAATCTAGGATAGAGAAGCTATATCCTATTCATTGGTACTAATCATGGATACTTCAATTTTATTTATATTTGTTTGAAGTCATGATCTGAACGAGTCGCACATACACCCTAGCACATGTTCCTCGACGCTGAGGGCATCCTTTAAGCGCGGCCGTTTTTTGAGCATTTCGTATTGGCTGTCTTGCGTTTCTAATAAGTTGTTTAACCGTCGGCATGTTGTATGTATATAGAAAAAAAATGGATTGGTTTAGATCCATCTTAACCTGATGATTGCTCATCATGAAGTCTTTCTATTTTCTATTAAATCGAGGAAAACACGAATTTAGCTGTGAAATAACTTTACAAGAAATCCGGACACTACCAATCCTTAAACATTTCTGGAAACCACACTGGATCAGTATCGCAGTGCTTGTCAATCATTTCATCCCCTACAATATCGAAAAGTCCATAAGCTTTGGCTTCGTCTGCTGACATAAAAACATCCCTTTCCATGTCTTCGGATACAACCCAAAAAGGCTTGCCTGTTCTTACTGCATAAACCCTTGTGATCATTTCGCGAACTTTGTGTAACTCTTCTACTTCTAGTAAAAATTCTGGTGTCCTTGCCCGATAATAAGCACTAGCAGGTTGGTGAAGCATAATCCACGCGTGAGGGAATGCTATACGCTTGGTGGGTTCTCCTCCAAGCAGAATGAAGGACGCCATGGAGGCGGCTATTCTGAGGCATATTGTATATATATCTGGTGTCACCGTTCGCATCGTATCAAAAATAGCCATTCCTGAGATTAGCCACCTGCCTGGGGAGTTTATAAACAAAAAAATATCACTAATTCCATCTTCTATACTCAGATATACCATGAGACCTGTAATATGATTCGTGATCTCACAACGAATCTCTTGACCTAAAAAAAGTGTCCTTTCTCGTGAGGGAATGCTATACGAGAGTTTTTTCATTCTAGCATTCGGAGTTTTTTTATTTAAGCTTAGCTAATAATTTCTTAAGATCGCTTCTATCATTGCAAGCAAGAAAGTCTCTAGCAGTTTCTTCATCCATAACATAACCCTCAGGCACAACAGGCAATTCATATCTAGGGGAGAATCTTCATCATCACTTTCATCAATATTATCAGTTTCAATAATTTCATTCTCTCTAGCCCTAGCAAGTTGTTCATCAAGAAATTCACCAAGTGGCACAGTAGTATCAAGCATAGAAGTAGTTTCATCATAGCAGAAGTGGCATCATCAATAACATGCGACATATTAGAATTAATAGCAGAAGCAGGTTTAGGTGTCGCAAGCTTACTCAAAACAGAAGGCAAATCAAGTGCAGAGCTAGATGGCAGTTCCTTACCTCCCCCTCGTAGTTGAGGGATAAATTTTTGTTTTCGCGTCTTTCAAGTTCTTCATAGTGACCAGCAGATATAAATCCCAAGTGACTCAAAGAATAGAGCTATGCTCCACTCTAACAGCAAAATCATTATTCTTACTATTCAATTCATTGAGCAAATCATTCTGAGCTTTAAGTACTTGTTCTACTTGAGTGGTAACCATAGAAGCATGTTTACTAATAAGTTTAAGTTCACCTTTAACTCTAGACATATAATCACCCAAGTGTTCAATCATATAAGCATTGTGTTTCAATTGTATACCAACATAAGCATTGAAGTTTTCCTGTTTGACAATAAAATTATCAAACTCATCTAAGCATTGGCTAGCAGACTTATAACGAGGAATATCACCTTCGTCAAATCTATAGAGAGAATTTACCTTTACTACCTGTGTCGGGTTATCAAGACCATGTGTTTCTTCAATAGGTGATGGATTAAAATCATGTATTTCTTCAATAGGCGGTAAATTAAGACCATGTATTTCTTCAACCGGAGGTAAATTCTTAACATCTTCAGCTTTAATACCCTTTTCTTTCATAGATTTCTTTGCATCTTCTTAATCCTCTGGACTTAGAAATAGAATACCCCTTTCCTTCGGAGTTGGCTTAGAAGTTGGCTCAGGAAGTGTCCAATTATTTTCATTGGTCAACATATTATTCAATAGAATTTCAGCTTGATCAACAGTTCTTTCCCTGAAAACACAACCAGCACAACTATCCAGGTGGTCTCTGGAAGCATCGGTTAGTCCATTATAAAAGATATCAAGTATTTCATTTTTCTTGAGAGGATGATCAGGCAAAGAATTAAGTAATTGGAGAAGCCTCCCCCAAGCTTGTGGGAGACTCTATCCTTCAATTTGCACAAAATTATATATTTCCTTAAAGCAGCTTGTTTCTTATGAGCAGGGAAATATTTAGCAGAGAAGTAATAAATCATATCCTGGGGACTACGCACACAACCAGGATCAAGAGAATTAAACCATATCTTAGCATCACCCTTTAATGAGAACGAAAATATTTTAAGGATATAATAGTAGCGACTTTTCTCATCATTAGTGAACAGGGTGGCTATATCATTTAATTTAGTAAGGTGTGCCACAACAGTTTCAGATTCATAGCCATAAAAAGGATCAGATTCAACCAAAGTAATTATATCAGGGTCGACAGAGAATTCATAATCCTTATCAGTAACAAAGATAGGTGAAGTAGCATAAGCAGGATCATATTTCATTCTAGCATTTGAAGTTTTTTATTTAAGCTTAGCTAATAATTTCTTAAGATCACTTCTATCATTGCAAGCAAGAAAGTCTCTAGCAGTTTCTTCATCCATAACATAACCCTCAGGCACAACAGGCAATTCATATCTAGGGGGAGAATCTTCATCATCACTTTATCAATATTATCAGTTTCAATAATTTCATTCTCTCTAGCCCTAGCAAGTTGTTCATCAAGAAATTAAACAAGTGGCACAGTAGTATCAAGCATAGAAGTAGTTTCATCATAAGTATCATGCATAGCAGAAGTGGCATCATCAATAACATGCGACATATCAGAATTAATAGCAGAAGCAGGTTTAGGTGTCGCAAGCTTACTCAAAACAGAAGGCGAATCAAGTGCAGAGCTAGATGGCAGTTCCTTACCTCCCCTCGTAGTTGAGGGATAAATTTTTGTTTTTGCGTCTTCCAAGTTCTTCATAGTGACCAGCAGATATAAATCCCAAGTGACTCAAAGAATAGAGCTATGCTCCTCGGCAACGGCGCCAGAAAATAGTCTTGATAACCCACAAGTATAGGGGATCACAACAGTTTTCGAGGGTAGAGTATTCAACCCAAATTTATTGATTCGACACAAGGGGAGCCAAAGAATATTCTCAAGTATTAGCAGTTGAGTTGTGAATTCAACCACACCTGCATAACTTAGTATCTGCAGCAAAGTATTTAGTAGCAAAGTAGTATGATAGTAACGGTAACGGTAGCAAAAGTAATATTTTTGGGCTTTGTAGTGATTGTAACAGTAGCAACGAAAAAGTAAATAAGCAAAGAGCAATATGTGAAAAGCTCGTAGGCATTGGATCGGTGATGGAGAATTATGCCGGATGTGGTTCATCATGTAACAGTCATAACATAGGGTGACACAGAACTAGCTCCAATTCATCAATGTAATGTAGGCATGTATTCCGAATATAGTCATACGTGCTTATGGAAAAGAACTTGCATGACATCTTTTGTCCTACCCTCCCGTGGCAGCGGGGTCCTAATGGAAACTAAGGGATATTAAGGCCTCCTTTTAATAGAGTACCGGACCAAAGCATTTAACACATAGTGAATACATGAACTCCTCAAACTACGGTCATCACCGGGAGTGGTCCCGATTATTGTCACTTCGGGGTTGCCGGATCATAACACATAGTAGGTGACTATAGACTTGCAAGATAGGATCAAGAACTCACATATATTCATGAAAGCATAATAGGATCATATCTGAAATCATGGCACTCGGGCCCTAGTGACAAGTATTAAGCATAGCAAAGTCATAGCAACATCAATCTCAGAACATAGTGGATACTAGGGATCAAACCCTAACAAAACTAACTCGATTACATGATAAATCTCATCCAACCCATCACCGTCCAGCAAGCCTACGATGGAATTACTCACGCACGGCGGTGAGCATCATGAAATTGGTGATGGAGGATGGTTGATGATGACGATGGCGACGGATTCCCCTCTCCGGAGCCCCGAACGGACTCCAGATCAGCCCTCCCGAGAGAGTTTAGGGCTTGGCGGCAGCTCCGTATCGTAAAACGCGATGAATCCTTCTCTCTGATTTTTTTCTCCCCAAACACGAATATATAGAGTTGGAGTTGAGGTTGGTGGAGCTCCAGGGGGCCCATGAGGCAGGGGCGCGCCCTGGGGGGCAGGCGCGCCTCCCACCCTCGTGGACAGGGTGTGGGCCCCCTGGCCTTGATTCTTTCGCCAGTATTTTTTATTATTTCCAAAAATAATATCCGTGAAGTTTCAGGTCATTCCGAGAACTTTTGTTTCTGCACAAAGATAACACCATGGCAATTCTGCTGAAAACAGCATCAATCCGGGTTGGTTCCATTCAAATCATGCAAGTTAGAGTCCAAAACAAGGGCAAAAGTGTTTGGAAAAGTAGATACGATGGAGACGTATCACATATCACATACTTCTCAAAGCGACGATGTACTTCATTCATATTATCATTTGTCGAAGCTTTGATCTATATGTTGTCATCAATTACCAAAAAGGGGGAGATTGAAAGTGCAACTAATCACCGAGTGGTTTTGGTAATTCATAACAACATATAGCTCATTGAACTAATATCCATTCAAGTTTAATTTTTCAGAAAGTTCAATAGTTGGCATGGCATGGACTAGAGATGTCGACCCCTCAAAATGCTAGGGACAAAGATTGGCAAAAGCTCAAGACTCTTCATTTATATTTTAGTGATCCAAGATCACATTGAGTCCATAGGAAAGCCAATACTATTAAAAGGGGATGAGGTGTTGCTTAATAGCCTACTTGCTCAAAGTGCTTAGTGATATTGCTCCAAAACCCTCAACTACTTCCTCATTTCCCCATTTGTCCAAAACTCAAAGTCAAACTTGGCCCCTCCGAAATGATCCATCCGGCGCCACCGAATTCAGTTGACCTAACCACTGCCAGAAACCCTAGCAATTTGGTTACACCGAGACTGATCTCGGTCTCACCAAGATGGCCCTGCAAACTCTCTGTTGCCTGTTGAAATTATTTCGGTCTCACCAAAATGTGCAATCGGTCCCACCGAGTTTGCTTGGCCAACTCTCTGTTTGCTCTTTGCTGAAATCGGTCTCACCGAGTTCAAGCAATCGGTCTCACCGAGATGAGGTTTTGCCCTAGCCACAGCACATCGGTCCCACCGAGTTGTTCCAGTCGGTCCCACCAAGATTCCTAACGTTCACATTTTGAACTAAATCGGTCTCACCGAGTTCTTCTATTCGGTCTGACCGAGTTGGGTCAAATGTGTGTAACGGTTGGATTTTGTGTGGAGGCTATATATACCCCTCCACCCCCTTCTCCATTTGTGAGAGAGCCATCAGAATGTGCCTACTCTTACACTACTCATTTTCTGAGAGAGAACCACCTACTCATGTGTTGAGACCAAGATATTCCAATCATACCACAAGAATCTTGATCTCTAGCCTTCCCCAAGTTGCTTTCCACTCAAATCATCTTTCCACCATAGCCAAATCCGTGAGAGAGAGTTGATTGTTGGGGAGACTATCATTTGAAGCACAAGAGCAAGGAGTTCATCATCAACACACCATTTATTACCTTTTGGAGAGTGGTGTCTCCTAGATTGGTTAGGTGTCGCTTGGGAACCTCCGACAAGATTGTGGGGTTGAACCAAGAAGTTTGTAATGGCAAGGAGATCGCCTACTTCGTGAAGATCTACCCGAGTGAGGCAAGTCCTTCATGGGTGATGACCATGGTGGGATAGACAAGGTTGCTTCTTCATGGACCCTTCATGGTCGGAGCCCTCCGTGGACTCGCGCAACCATTACCCTTCATGGGTTGAAGTCTCCATCAACATGGATGTACGATAGCACCACCTATCGGAACCACGCCAAAAAACTCCGTGTCTACATTTCGTTTGCCTTCTACAAACCCTTCCCTTTAACTTCATAAGCAATGTTTTACTTTGAGTTGCTACACTCTTAGAATTGCATGTGTAGGTTGATTGCTTGACTTGTACTAGTTGCTAAAATCTGCCAACAATTAAAATTAGGAAAAGGTTAGATTTTTATTTGGTCAAGTAGTCTAATCACCCCCCTCTAGACCTACTTTTGATCCTACACCAGGCGGCCCCCCTCTGGTAGTTATTTCTCCAGTATTTTTCATATATTCCAAAATAATTCTCCATAAATTTTCAGCTCATTTGGAGATGTGCAGAATAGGTATCTCTGACGTAGCTTTTTCAGGTCCAGAATTCCAGCTGCCAGCATTCTCCCTCTTTGTGTAAACCTTACATATTATGAGAGAAAAGGCATTAGAATTACTGCATAAAGCATTATTATACATAAAAACATTATAACTAACAGTAGGAAAACATGATGCAAAATGGATGTATCAACTCCCCCAAGCTTATATCTTGCTTGTCCTCAAGCGAAAAACTGATATCGGAAAACATGTCCACATGCTTAGAGCGAGAGGTGTCGATAAAAACAAAATACGGACGTAGCAGCATCATGCTTATTATTATAACAACAAAAAATTTATCACATAACTTTATCATATAACTTCTCATGAGCAAATAACAATTCATTACAACATCGAAGTAAAAGCATAAACTCTATTAACAACAAACAAACTATGTTCTCAGTCAACTTTGCAACTATAATTCATCATATTTTCAGGAAGGGTCTCATATCAGAGCCTTTTGGCAAGTCCACATACTCAACCATCATTTAATCTTCTATGATTGTTAACACTCACCCACACCCATGAGCAAAAAGTTTCAACCGAACACATAGAAAGATAGGGGCTTATAGGTTCGCCTCCCAACGTATTCACCTCAAGGGTGATGTCAACAATAATAAGTCATGCTCACTCATATCCAACTAGATATATGTTCCTAGATCTTTTCCTCACCAAATGATGCTTGCAAAAAGAGAAAAAAAGGAATATGGAAGAATACTTTGACTCTTGCATAAAAGTAAATACATGAAAGTAAAAGATAGGCCCTTCGCAGAGGGAGGTAGAGGTTGTCATGCGCTTTTTGGTTTGTATGCTGATACGTCTCCATCGTATCTACTTTTCCAAACTCATTTGCCCTTGTTTTGGACTCTAATTTGCATGATTTGAATGGAACTAACCCGGACTGATGTTGTTTTCAGCAGAATTTCCATGGTGTTATTTTTGTGCAGAAATAAAAGTTATCGGAATGACCTGAAACTTCACAGAGATCCGTTTTGTAATAAATAAAAAATATTGGTGAAAGAATCAACCAAAGGGGGCCCACACCCTATCCACAAGGGTGGGGGCACCCACCCCCCGGGCGCGCCCTCTGTCCTTGTGGGCCCCCTGGACCTCCACCGACATCAACTCCAACTCCATATATTCACGTTCAGGGAGAAAAAAATCAGATAGAAGGATTCATCGCGTTTTATGATACGGAGCCGCTGCCAAGCCCTGTTCTTCCTCGGGAGGGCAGATCTGGAGTCCGTTTTGGGCTCTGGAGAGGGGAAATCATCGCCGTCGTCATCATCAACCATCCTCCATCACCAATTTCATGATGCTCACCGCCATGCGTGAGTAAACCCATCGTAGGCTTTCTGGACGGTGATGGGTTGGATGAGATTTACCATGTAATCGAGTTAGTTTTGTTAGGGTTTGATCCCTAGTATGCACTATGTTCTAAGATTGATGTTGCTATGACTTTGCTATGCGTAATGCTTGTCACTAGGGCCCGAGTGCCATGATTTCAGATCTGAACCTATTATGTTTTCATGAATATTTTTGTGTTCTTGATCCTATCTTGCAAGTTATAGTCACCTACTACGTGTTATGATCCGGCAACCCCGGAGTGACAATAGTCGGGCACTTCCCGGTGATGACCGTAGTTTGAGGAGTTCATGTATTCACTAAGTGCTAATGCTTTGGTCCAGTACTCTATTAAAAGGAGGCCTTAATATCCCTTAGTTTCCAATAGGACCCCGTTGCCACGGGAGGGTAGGACAAAAGATGTCAAGCAAGTTCTTTTCCATAAGCACGTATGATTATAATTGGAATACTTGTCAACATTATATTGATGAATTGGAGCTAGTTCTGTGTCACCCTATGTTATAACTGTTGCATGATGAATGCCATCCGACATAATTATCCATCATTGATCCACTACCTACGAGCTCGTTTCATATTGATCTTTGCTTTGTTACTTTTCCGTTGCCACTGTTATGATTGCTACAAAACGGCTACTATTACTTTTGCTACTATTACCGCTACTTCCATACTACTTTGCTACTAAATATTTTGCTGCAGATATTAAGTCTTTCAGGTGTGGTTGAATTGACAACTCAGCTGCTAATACTTGAGAATATTCTTTGGCTCCCCTTGTGTCGAATCAATAAATTTGGGTTGAATACTCTACCCTCAAAAACTGTTGCGATCCCCTATACTTGTGGCTTATCATATGCCAAATACCTTAATGCAAAAGAATATCACGTTATATTGCCCCTTATGATAGCAACCTTTATTACGCAGTCCGTCACTTTTATTACTTTGCCATCACAAGTTCGTACAACCCTCAATTTTCTCTTACACTAAATGATCAAACACATTTAGAACCAATTTTTATTGCCTTATTGCACCGATGAAAACTTACTTGAAGGATCTTACTCAGTCCATAGGTAGGTATGGTGGATTCTCAAAACATGAGTTTGGGTTTAGGGTTTTTGGATGCAAAAGTAGTATCTCTACTTAGTGCGGAATTTTGGCTAGCAAAGATATTGAGCAAGCACCACATGTTGAACGATCTATGACAATATAACTTCTATGTGAATATGAACAAACATAAATCATTACGTTGTCTTCCTTGTCCAACGTCAACAATTTTGGCATATAATATTTAATGGGGGCTCACAATCATAAAAGATGTGCAAGATAGTGTATTTGCATATGAATCTTCTCTTCCCTTATTAATTCTTTCATGAGTTGCGTCATTGACCAATGCTATGTTTGTCAATCTCCAATAAATTTTACCACTTATACTTTTCCTTATGTGATGTCACTACTTACCATAAGATTAGCATATGATATTTTTCAATTATTTCTTTTTATTTGATTGCAACATAAAAGTAAAGAAGCAAAAACTCAAACTAAACTTTATTATATAACTCTCACTCGATTACATAGATAGATCACGAAAACTAATACTCGAAGATAGATCATGCTAAACTTTTATTCAACTAAATTCATGATAAAACTAAGGATTGAACTAAGATAGGTAAGGGCAATAAAAGTGATGGTGATACGATACCGGGGCATCTCCCCCAAGCTTGGCAAAAGCTAAGGGGAGTGCCCATACCCATGCACTCAAGTCTCCTTTGGTGGGGAAGATGATGATGATGGTGGTGGTGGTGATGAGGTAGAGTAGTATTCTTCTTCCTGAGCTTACGCTTGAGGATGAAATTTTCCTCCTTCAAGCTATCAATCTCCTGCTCAAGCTTTAATATCTTTTCTCATAATGCCTGCTTGTTTTCCTGTAGAAGATGAAAAGGGATAAACTGGATCTTAGGTTTCTTTGCCTTATTAGGGAGACTTGACTTCTTGAATTCCACGTGCATGCCCCCAGGTTGAGGTAGTGGGACTTCCTCTTCATCAGAGCTTGTCTCTTCCATTTCCTTCAAGTCATAATCTTCTTCTTCCTTCGTGGGCTAGTCGTGAGGCTCTACATCTCCATAAACCTTGGGGTTTGAGATATAGTCTGCGACATAGCTCTCTCCATCTGAATCTTGAGACGACATATTTCTAGATCCACCGGAAATATAGCAAGAAACAAGAGCAGAATATTTCTCCGTGATGCGGTGGTCAATACGTTCGGGGGGGTATATAATTTTTTATCTTGGAAAGCAATCAAACGGGAGGAAAACGGAGTCGGGAAGGTTCCCAAGTGGGCACAACCCACCTGCGCACGCCAGGGAGGGCAGGCGCGCCCTGGTGTAT
Organism: Triticum aestivum; assembly: GCF_018294505.1. Taxonomy (NCBI): domain Eukaryota; kingdom Viridiplantae; phylum Streptophyta; class Magnoliopsida; order Poales; family Poaceae; genus Triticum; species Triticum aestivum. The sequence goes on from NC_057799.1 coordinate 336,723,021, forward strand.
CATGCCCTCCTCAGTTGCCTTCCTGGTTATTTCTTATTTTCCTAATTTATCTAATATTCCAAAACTAATAGAAAATATTTTTGCGGATTTTTTGGAGTCCGTTTACTTACCGTATCACGTACCTCCTCTTTTTCAGGATTCTGGAGTATTCTGTAAAGTTTCTTTGATGTGTTATTCCGGTGTCATGGTTTGGATAATATTGCTTTCAACATTAATAGGTGTACTTAAGATATAATGTTTGATTCTTTATCCATTTACCACCTCCGGGTTAGTACCTTCGGCATTATTAATCTTGATAGCTCCAGAGCGATAAACCTCTTCGATAATATATGGTCCTTCCCATTTGGAAAGAAGTTTCCTTGCAAAGAATCTAAAATGAGAGTTTTACAAAAGAACATATTCTCCAACTTTGAATTCCCGCTTTTGGATTCTTTTGTCATGCCATCTTTTAATTTTTTTTCTTTGAATAATTTGTCATTTTCATAAGCTTGGGTTCTCCATTCATCTAGTGAGATCAAATAACCTCTTCTCTCCGGCAAGTTTGAAATCATAGTTGAGTTCTTTAATTGCCCAATATGCTTTCTGTTCTAACTCAAGAGGGAACTGACAAGCTTTTCCATAAACCATTTTATAAGGAGACATACCCATTTTTATAAGTTGTTCTGTAGGCCCAAAGTGCATCATCTAATTTCTTAGACCAATTCTTTTGGGACCTATTAACAATTTTTTTGTAATATTAGTTTTATTTCTCTATTGCTAAGTTCTACTTGACCACTAGATTGAGGATGATATGGTGATGAAATTCTATGGTTAACATCATATTTAGCAAGCATTTTATGGAAAGCACCATAAATAAAGTGTGAACCACCATCAGTCATTAAATATATAGGGACTCCAAACCTTGGAATAATAACTTTTTTAAGCATTTTAATGTAAGTGTTATGATCAGCACTACTAGTTGGAATAGCTTCTACCCACTTAGTAACATAATCAACAACAACCGAAATATGAGTATACCCATTAGAGGAAGGAAAAGGTCCCATATAATCAAAACCCCAAACATCAAATGGTTCAACAGCAAGTGAATAATTCATAGGCATTTCCTGACGCTTACCGATATTACCAATTCTTTGACATTCATCACAAGATAGGACAAACTTACGGGCATTCTTTGACATTCAAATGTCACTTACGGGCATCACAATAAAAACCAGACTGCAATACCTTGTGAGCAATTCTATCTCCCGCATGATTTCCTCCATAGGCTTCGGAGTGACATTTCCGTAGGATTTGTTCCTGTTCATGCTCAGGTACACAACGTCTAATAATACCATCTACTCCTTCTTTATAAAGATGTGGGTCATCCCAAAAGTAATGTCTTAAATCATTGAAGAATTTTTTTATTTTGTTGGTATGTGAAACTATGTGGTATATATTTAGCAACAGTGTAATTGGCATAGTCAGCATACCAAGGAGTATTGTGAGAAACATTTATTGCAGCTAGTTGTTCATCAGGAAAATTATCATCACTAGGTAGTGGGTCATCAAGAATATCTTATAACCAAGACAAGTTATGTACTACGGGGTTCTCGGCTCCTTTCCTATCAGTGATATGTAAATCAAATTCTTGTAGCAAGAGCACCCACCTAATGAGTCTAGGTTTAGCATCTTTATTTTCCATAAGATATTTTATAGCAGCATGATCAGTGTGAACAATTACTTTGGAATCAACAATGTAAGATTTGAATTTATCACAAGCAAACACAACTGCTAGAAATTCTTTTTCAGTAGTAGCATAATTTCTTTGGGCACTGTCTAGAGTTTTACTAGCATAATGGATAACATTTAATTTTTTTATCAACTATTTGTCCTAGAAAAGCACCGACAGCATAATCACTAGCATCACACATAATTTCAAAAGGCAAGTTCCAATCAGGTGGTTAAACAACAGGTGTAGTAGTTAAGGCTGTCTTAAGTGTTTCAAAGGCTTCTACACAATCATCATAAAAAACAAATGGAATATCCTTTTGTAAAACATTAGTAAGAGGCCTAGAAATTTTAGAAAAGTCTTTAATAAACCTCCTATAAAAACCAACATGACCAAGGAAACTACGAATACCTTTGATGTCCTTGGGACATGGCATTTTCTCAATTGCGTCAACTTTAGCTTTATCCACCTCAATACCTCGTTCAGAAATTTTATGCCCCAAGACAATAACTTCATTCACCATAAAATGGCACTTCTCCCAATTCAAGACAATATTAGTTTGCTCACGTCTCTACAAAACTTGATCAAGGTTGCTTAAGCAATCATCAAAAGAAGTTCCGTAAACGAAAAAATCATCCATGAAAACCTCAACAATCTTTTCACAAAAAATCAGAGAATATAGCAGTCATGCATCTTTGAAAGGTAGCAGGTGCATTGCATAAACCAGAAGGCATACATCTATAAGCATAAGTTCCAAAAGGGGAAGTAAATGTGGTTTTCTCTTGATCAGGTTGTGAAATAGGTATTTGAGAAAAACCAGAATATCCATCAACAAAAACAAAAGTGTGTGTGCTTAGATAATATTTCTAGCATTTGATCAATAAAAGGCAGAGGGTAATGATCTTTTCTAGTTGCTTTATTTAATTTTCTAGAGTCAATTACCATTCTGCAGCCAGTAACTATTCTTTGTGGGATAAGTTCATTTTTATCATTAGGAACAACAGTAATACCTCCCTTTTTAGGGACACAATGAACAGGACTTACCCATCTACTATCAGCTATGGGATAGATTATACCTGCTTCCAGAAGTTTTAGTATTTCAGTTCTTACCACTTCTTTCATCTTAGGATTCAAACGTCATTGATGATCAACAATGGGTTTAGCATCAGGTTCCATATTAATCTAGTGCTGACATAGAGTGGGACTAATGCCCCTAAGATCATCAAGAGTATATCCAATGGCAGCACGGTGCTTCTTCAGAATTTCTAATAATCTTTCTTCTTCCTGTTCTGAAAGGTTAGCACTAATAATAACATGATATATCTTTTTCTCGTCAAGATAAGCATATTTCAAAGTGTAAGGCAATTGTTTTAATTCAAACACAGGATCACCTTTAGGTGGAGGAGGACCTCCTAGAGTTTCAATAGGCAAATTGTGTTTTAGGAGAGGTTGTTGTTCAAAGAATATTTTATCTATTTCATTTCTTTCACGCAAGTGCATATCATTTTCATGGTCTAGCAAATATTCTTCTAGTGGATCAGTAGGAGGCATGGCAATAGAAGCAAGACCAATTATTTCATCCTTACTAGGTAATTCTTTCTTATGAGGTTGTCTACTAAACTTGGAGAAATTATATTCATGAGACTCATCACCAAAGCTAACACCGACAGATTGTTTATGGCAATCTATAGTGGCATTAACAGTGTTCAAGAAAGGTGTACCAAAGATAATGGGACAAAAGTCATCTTGTGAGGAACCAAGAACTAGAAAATCAGTAGGGTATTTTATTTTCCCACACAAGACTTCAACATCTCTAACAATCCCAAGTGGTTGTGATGGTGTCTCTATTAGCAAGTTTAATATTAACATCTATGTCTTCTATTTCAGCGGGTGCTATATCATTCATAATTTCTTGGTATAAGGTAAAAGGGGTAGCACTCACGCTAGCACCTAAATCACATAAACCATGATAACAGTGATCTCCTATTTTAACAGAGACAACATGCATGCCAACAACAGGTCTATGTTTATCTTTTTCATCGGGTTTGGCAATTCTAGCAGCTTCATCACAGAAGTAAATAACATGCCCATCAATGTTTTCTACCAGGAGATCTTTAACCATAGTAACACTAGGTTCTACTTTGATTTGCTCAGAGGGTTTAGGTGCTTTAATATAACTTCTGCGAAACACAGTTGATACCTTAGCATGTTCCTTTGTCCTAACGGGGAAAGGTGGTTTTTCAATATAAGCAGTAGGCACGACTGGATCAACATTGTAAATAATAGTTTCATCTTTACCTATGACCGGTTCTTTAATTTCTTCTTTAATAGGGTGTCGGCCTGGAGAACGACACCTATGGGATCATGTGGATCCCTTCTACGGTTCGGCAGGGAAGAGGCGTAGAGCAAAGAGCGGATCTAATGGTCAACACGACAGATTTTTACCTAGGTTTGGGCCGCTGAGAAGCGTAAAACCCTAGTCCTGCTTGATTGTGTATTCTGTGTTCTTGAGCTTCGGCTAGCTGCTTGCATGCAGGCTGGGCTGAGAGGTTCAAAAGTTCTAATCCTCCTCCAGTACGCCATGGGCCTCCTTTTATATGTCCAAGGGGCTGCCACAGTGGCACACAGGAGGTGTAAAATAGCTACAGTATCTATGTTTATCGCCGGCGTCTTAGGACAAATGCCATAAATCCGCTGCTTACATGCCCTCTCGCTTTATCGGGGACGGGAGGAGAGCCCGTCCTGTCCGTTGCCGCCCCGCCCCGTCTTGACACGCATCCACGCCGACGAGGCATGTAGTGCCAAGTTGGCTGGCCAGCTGCTGCGCTGGAGAGGTGGCAGGCTCTTCATGAAGATCTGCATGCCACCATGCATGTGCTTGCCAGGCTGGCAGGTTGGCCACTATGCTGGAGCGGTGACGGGGTGGAGGAATCTTGCCGTGGTCCTGCCGATGTCCCCGGCAAGGATCTTGTCGGGGCCTCGCAGATGTCATACAGGAGCCCCCGGGCCTGGGCCATACGCGAGTGCGAAGCGTCATTGGGCCAGGCCCAAACAATGGCAGGGAATAACTGCTATAATCTTCTCGTCTGTCGTGCTCGCAGTGGCCCGTGAATAGCCTTTATTCACGGGATGGTAATCACCATTTTGCGCTTCCCACTACGCCCGCCCTTTTCACCATGTACGCTGCATGCATGGCGTGGGGTAGGTGGTGGACGCGCGGGATACAGGAAGGTGTGCCATGGCAGATACCCATGCGCCTTTCATTGGCGCGGGGAGGGCGGTCGACGACCTCGCTCATTGACAATGGCTTTAATGAGCCGGGCTTTGAAAGGGCCCTTCAGAGAAGGTATATAGCCAGCCCCAGCCCTTCCTTGGCTATAAAAGGGGAATCGAAAGGAGGAGGAGGGGCATCCTTTCGCGTCTTCTCTTCTCCTCGTTCTTCATCCACCACCATGCCGAGAGGGCGTGGCCGCGGTCACCCCCGTGTAGAGGCGACGAGATCTTCCTCTCGCCAGAGGGCCGCGGCGGTTAAGGAAGAGCCAGATGCTCAAGATGGAGGTGCTGGACGGGGTCGCGGTCGACGAGGTGGTCGAGGCAGAAGTGGACGCGGAAGGGGAGCACCCGCAGCACCGTCGTCTCCTCCCGCTTCGTCAAGCGGCCATGTCGGAGACACGGCGCTAGAGTTCATCTTGCAGCTGCGCGAGCCGCCGCACAGCCGTCTTCACCTTCCCAAGCCGTTCGCGAGGGTGCTGAAGGTCGACTAGCCGTCGAGGTTGAGGCTTCACATGAAGGGATGTTGGAATGGCGACATGTGGGCGAACGTAAAGTTCCCCGTCCCTTATGTAATGTTTCTTCGTCGCGGCTGGAAAACCTTCGCATGTGCCCACTGCCTGATGAAGGGGCACGTCCTCCTCTTTAAATTAGTGGAGTCCGACCTGCTCTCCGTCAAGGTCTTTGGGCGCTCGGGAATCTGGTTAGGGTGCTATGCGGAGAGCTCGACCGACGACGAAAGCTCCTCCTCGAGCGATAGCGATGAGGAGGAGACAGTGGGGACGACGATTGGGACGGGTCCGACTAGACGTCGGGTGCCCCATCACCAAGCGACGCCGGCAGCACCACCATCTGAACCTGGCCTTCACCCCGGCATAGCGATTTGTCGGGGGGTAGTTCTTGGCGGTGGCTCCTCAAGCCAGTTCCTTGAACTTCTCGGGGCTGTCGCTTCTGGCGGCTGGCGCTGGAAGGCCAGAGAAGACGAGTAAGGTGGGTGGCGGGCCGTCAAGTCGGAGTACGATGGCATCGACGCCTTCGTCACGTATTGCTGGCCCGCTGCATCATCTTTCGGCTTCTTCCCCAGCACCGTCATCACCAGCCTTCTTCTGGACGGCTGCCGGGATGTTCTCTTGGTGTCTTCTACCGCGTGTACCTCGCCTAGGCACTCCTTTTGCCCTCCCGCTATCTTGATCCACTTCCTGAGGAGAGGGACAAGAAAGGGATTACGGACATCTTATCTCTTTTGAGATCTTAAGCCTGCGGGCACTTGCCAAATTAAAACCTTGTGACCCCTTGCTCATGCTTATATTCCGTATGAATTGTACTTGCCAATCAACGTATTAATGAAGAAAAAGGGTGTTTGCCGGGTTCTTTTGTGCGTGAGCAAGGCTCACACCAAGGAACGGGTCCTTGTTCTTATTTTAAGTAAACAACGCCACCCGGCAACAGGCCTTGCCGTCTTCCCGCTTAATACCATGATTACGCTCACGCCCTTGGCAGAGGTAGGGGCAAAGTAGGATTAGGACCCTTGTTCGCCCCCCTTCCAACGCAACTACAACCAAATTCCGGCCCAAAAAGGGGTTTTGGGCATAGGAAGGAGGGAGCACGGTGGCATCGGATCGAGCGAGGTTTCATACATTCGAGCTTCATACGGAAGTATGCAGCGGGGAAAAAAGGACTTATCTGAATCTGCTGCCCCCGGCAGCCTTGGCTTGCCGGGGTTGGGGTGTCAGTTCGTCTCCTTTCCTTCAAAAAGTTCTGCTGAAGCGCCCGTGCAACCTGCAAACCAAAGAGGACTGGAAGGGACAAAAAGACATGCACACTTGACCTCTATGCTAGGGGTTAGTTGCCGCTAAGCACTATCAACCCTACCAGAGAGAGACTCAACCTAACATGCATGCTAATTCTTAGGGCGCCAACGCTTTTGTTTATTCAGCTGTTGCTCAGGGTCTGCACCTGGCTTTGTACAAAGGGTTACATGCCTTGCCGGCACGGCTTGTAAAAAAGGTGGTTTGCCGGGGGGGCCGGCAACCGCTATCGGATTCTGGGTTCCGGCAAACCCTTGAGGTTCGAACACTGGGGTGCGCACGAAGATCTCTCTCTCTCTAGCTTGCTCTCGCAACGATCTCAAGGCCTAGCTTGACGAACCCAAAGAATAAGAGACACGAGGATTTATACTGGTTCGGGCCACCGTTGTGGTGTAATACCCTACTCCAGTGTGGTGTGGTGGATTGCCTTGTAGGCTGAGGATGAACATGTACAAGGGATGAACATCCTCCTGAGGAAAGGTGTTCTTGAGCTCGGTGAGCTTCTGCGCTGAGGATGGTCTGAATGATCTGCCCCCTACTATGGTGGTGGCTAGTCCTATTTATAGAGGCCCTGGTCCTCTTCCCAAATATTAGGCGGGAAGGGATCCCACAACGGCCAATTTGAAGGGGGACAGCTAGTACAAGCTATCCTGACAAAAGGTGGTCTTCGCCTGCCAAAGGCTCTGATCGTGACGCCATCGTGGGCTCCATGGTGACCTCCGTCCTTCCATCCTGCTGGTAGCGTGCAAGGCTTGCTGGTAGTGCGCAGCTCGCACAGCAGCCTGAAGACGATCTTCCTCAAGGAGCGTGGCGTCATCTTGTCGCAACTGCTCTTGCTCAAGCTCATCATAAGCGAGCACTCGAGGTGATCCTGTGAGTTCCATGGGGAGAACTGCTTCTGCCCTGTACATGAGGGAGAAGGGCGTCTGGCCGGTGGCTCGATTTGGCATTGTTCTGATTGACCAAAGAACCGCCGAAAACTCGTCAATCCAGCGACTTCCGCACTTGTGCAGCCTGTCAAAAGTCCTCGTCCTGAGGCCCCGCAACACTTCAGGATTTGCCCTTTCTGCCTGGTCGTTGCTTCGTGGATGTGCAACAGAAGCAAAACATATCTTGCTGTCGAGGTCTTGGACGTGTTGCATGAAGGTGCGGCTTGTGAACTGCGTGTCGTTGTCGGTGATGACTATGTTTGGCACACCAAAATGGCAAACTAGTCCTTTGAAGAACTTGATGGCTGATTGTGCTGTCACCTTTCTTACTGCTTCCACTTCTGGCCACTTTGTGAACTTGTCGATCGCAATGTACAAGTACTCAAAGTCCTCGACAACACAGGGAAAGGGGCCTAGTATGTCGAGCCCCCAGATTGAAAATGGCCAGGAAAAGAGGGATTGTCTGAACAGCTTGAGCTAGTTGATGGAGTTTCTTCAAATGGAACTGACAAGCTTCGCACTTGGTTACTAGTGCAGTTGCATCCTGGAGAGCAGTGAGCCAAAAGAAACCTTGCCGGAATGCTTTGCCGGCAAGGGCTCTTGATCCTATGTGAGAGCCACATATGCCTCCATGTATCTCTGCCAACAGCTCCAGTCCGTCCTCCCGGGGAATGCACTTCAATTTCACACTGTTCGGTCTTTTCCTGTACAGGGCGTCGTGCAAAAACTGGTACGGCAAGGGCTTGAGGCCCTGCCGGAGCCTATTGCTCCCTGACAAGCTTGGCGTCCCTGGCAACATCCTTGCCATCGGCTCCTGGGAGCTCGGCTGGAAAGTACTTGCCGGGGCCTGATTTACTTCGCTTATTCTGTCCTGTCGATGGTTCAACGGATGGCTGAGTCAATTGGAGCACAAAGGTCCCTGGTTCCACAAGCAACTTGAGGGCAGCACGTTTCGAGAGGTCGTCAGTAATGCTGTTCTCTGCTCGAGGAACATGCTCTGCTTGTAGACCGACAAAACGCTCTTCCAACTTCCTCACTTCATCTACATAAGCTTCCATCAGCGGGCTCTGATAATCCTTGTTCACTTGCTTCACCACGAGTTACGAATCCCCATGGACGATCAGCTTTCTGATCCCAAGGTCTACCGCGATCCTGAGACTGGCAAGCAGCCCCTCATACTCCGCGGTGTTGTTCGTCGATCTCTCCCAGGGAAAATGCATTTGGACTACGTACTTGAGGTGCTCTCCGTTGGGCGTGACAAGCAGCACGCCGGCACCGGCGCCTTGCAGCGAGAAAGCCCCATCAAAGTACATAATCCAGTTGCGGCTTGTTTCCTTGCTGGGGAGAGTGGTCTCTTGAATTTCTTCGTCAGGCGTGGAGGTCCATTCTGCAATGAACTCTGCCAAAACCCTGCTCTGGATTGTCGAAGTGCTTTCAAACCTGAGACCAAAGCTTGACAGTTCCAACGCCCATTCCACAATCCTTCCGGTTGCATCCGGGTTGTGCAAGATCCGTTGCAACAGGAACTGAGTGATGACGGTGATCTCATGTGCTTGAAAATAATGACGCATCTTCCTCGAGGCCATAAGGAGGCCGAAGAGCAACTTCTGCACACCATAGTACCTTGATGTAGCCCCCAGCAAGAGGGAGTTGACGAAGTAAACTGGGTGCCGCATCATATTCTTCCTCTGTACCACTTCGTTTGCTTGTGCAGATCCTGCCTTGCCGGCGCCAGACTCTGCCGGGGCTCCTGTCTTGCCGATACCAGACTCTGCCGGGGCTCCTGCCTTGATCTTGTCGGGGTTCACTTCGATCCCGCGCTGAGACACAAAGAACCCGAGAAGTTTGCCGGATGGAACACCGAACACACACTTCTCAGGGTTGAGCTTGAGATTGATCTTGCGCAAATTTGCAAATGTTTCTTCCAAATCTTGCACAAGTGTTGCCTGATACGTCTCCAACGTATCTATAATTTTTTATTGCTCCATGCTATATTATTTTCTCTTTTGGACATTATTGGGCTTTATTCTTCAATTTTATATTATTTTTGGGACTAACCTATTAACTGGAGGCTCAGCCTAGAATTGTTGTTTTTTGCCTATTTCAGAGTTTCGCAGAAAAAGAATATCAAACGGAGTCCAAACGGAATGAAACCTTCGGGAACGTGATTTTCGGAACGAACATGATCCAGAGGACTTGGACCCTACGTCAAGAAAGCCACCAGGAAGCCACGAGGTAGGGGGCGCGCCTACCCCCCCAGGCGCGCCCTCCACCCTCGTGGGCCCCACGTTGCTCCACCGACGTACTCCTTCCTCCTATATATACCTACGTACCCCCAAACGATCAAATACGGAGCCAAAAACCTAATTCCACCGCCGCAACCTTCTGTACCCATGAGATCCCATCTTGGGGCCTGTTCCGGAGCTCCGCAGGAGGGGGCATTGATCACGGAGGGCTTCTACATCAACACCATAGCCTCTCCGATGAAGTGTGATTATTTTACCTCAGACCTTCGGGTCCATAGTTATTAGCTAGATGGCTTCCTCTATCTTTTTGGATCTCAATACAATGTTCTCCCCATCTCTTGTGGAGATCTATTCAATGTAATCTTATTTTGCGGTGTGTTTGTTGAGACCGATGAATTGTGGGTTTATGATCAAGTTTATCTATGAACAATATTTGAATCTTCTGAATTCTTTTATGTATGATTGGTTATCTTTGCAAGTCTCTTCGAATTATCAGTTTGGTTTAGCTTACTAGATTGATCTTTCTTGCAATGGGAGAAGTGCTTAGCTTTGGGTTCAATCTTGCGGTGTCCTTTCCCAGTGACAGTAGGGGCAGCAAGGCACGTATTGTATTGTTGCCATCGAGGATAACAAGATGTTTTTTTATCATATTGCATGAATTTATCCCTCTACATCATGTCATCTTGCTTAAAGCGTTACTCTGTTCTTATGAACTTAATACTCTAGATGCATGCTGGATAGCGATCGATGTGTGGAGTAATAGTAGTAGATGCAGGCAGGAGTCGGTCTACTTGTTTCGGACGTGATGCCTATATACATGATCATACCTAGATATTCTCATAACTATGCTCAATTCTGTCAATTGCTCAATAGTAATTTGTTCACCCACCGTAAAATACTTATGCTCTCGAGAGAAGCCACTAGTGAAACCTATGGCTCCCGGGTCTATTTTCTATCATATTAATCTTCCAACACTTAGTTATTTCCGTTGCTTTTATTTTGCTTTGCATCTTTATCATAAAAATACCAAAAATATTATCTTAGCATATCTATCAGATCTCACTCTCGTAAGTGACCGTGTAGGGATTGACAACCCCTTATCGCGTTGGTTGCGAGGATTTATTTGTTTGTGTAGGTGCGAGGGACTCGCGCATAGCCTCCTACTGGATTGATACCTTGGTTCTCAAAAACTGAGGGAAATACTTACGCTACTTTGTTGCATCACCCTTTCCTCTTCAAGGGAAAACCAACGCAGTGCTCAAGAGGTAGCAAGAAGTATTTCTGGCGCCGTTGCCGGGGAGGTCTACGCAAAAGTCAACATACCAAGTACCCATCACAAACCCTTATCTCCCGCATTACATTATTTGCCATTTGCCTATCGTTTTCCTCTCCTCCACTTCACCCTTGCCGTTTTATTCGCCCTCTCTTTTTCTTTCGCCTTCTTCTTTCGTTTTTTCCCCTCGCTCTTTCTGCTGTTATGTCTGAAATTGGGGAAATTATTGTCGATATGGACAATAATAATATCATGGAAAATTCTGATGCTCCTGCTGAAGAACCCCCTACCTTGCATACAATTTTTTTCGAATTGGTAGTGGTAATATTATTGGAAAAGGGGTTATTCAAGATTTCCTTACTTGTGCCGGTGCTTTGCCTTCTATGGGCAGTTCTATACTTTATAGAACTAGTAGTCTTGCGGACGCTATTGCCATGCTTATAGTTAAACTTGAAAGGCAATTTATGCACTTGCACCCTTGCATACAAAGGATTTTCCTAGAATTTTCTAATATAGAGCATTCTTCTGTTAAACGTGCCGCTACTATCTTTTTGGCTCATGAGTTCAGATTTATAATAAAAGAGGCCAAAGAAATCTTTGCGCATTGTAGGGTGGACGCTGGCCGTCCTCCCATAGAGTCTATCCTCTTTGATCAAGAAGAAATAATGCGTTTTCAATCTCTAGACTATGTTGCTTTCAATGAAATCCTTAGAAAAAGGTCCCTACCAATGTTCTAGTTGATAGAATTTCTGAACTTAATGATAATTTGGCTATTCGAAATAATGAGCTAGGATATTCTCTCGAGTATAGGCTCACAAAGTTCTGTCAAAAGAATGCTTATAATGATGAATTGGTTGTGCAATACGAAGGGCCGAAGGAGGAACCTATACCTCCTAAAGTTGATCTTGGGGACTTTTGTCCCATTAAATTTAGCCCTTTTGATTACTTTTGCTTGCCTCAAAGGAAACTTGCTGCTGAACGTAGAGAATATGAAATGAGTTTTAATGATCTATCCTATTACTATGGCACTACCTAGATCTATCCTTGCTTTTATGCCTAGCTAGGGGCGTTAAACGATAGCGCTTGTTCGGAGGCAACCCAATTTTATTTTTAGTTTTTTTTTGCTTTTTGCTTCTGTATAGGAATAAATTTTTGTTCTAGCCTCTGGTTAGATGTGTTTTTATGTTTTAATTAGTGTTTGTGCCAAGTTAAACCTATAGGATCTTCTTGGACGATAGTTATTTGATCTTGCAGAAAATTCCAGAAAATTTCTGTTCACGAGAATAATTGTTAAAAATCACCAGAACGTGATAAAATATTAATTCCAATTGCTGCTGATCAATAAACAAATTTTCTAGGTCTTCCTATTTTGGATAATTTTTTGAAGTTCCAGAAGTTTGCGTTGGTTACAGAATACTACAGACTGTTCTGTTTTTGACAGATTCTGTTTTTCGTGTGTTGTTTGCTTATTTTGATGAATCTCTGGCTAGTAGAATAATTTATAAACCATAGAGAAGTTGGAATACAGTAGGTTTAACACCAATATAAATAAAGAATGAGTTCATTACAGTACCTTGAAGTGGTCTTTTGTTTTCTTTCGCTAACGGAGCTCACGAGATTTTCTGCTGAGTTTTGTGTTGTGAAGTTTTCAAGTTTTGGGTGAAAGATTTGATGGATTATGGAACAAGGAGTGGAAAGAGCCTAATCTTGGGGATGCCCATGGCACCCCCAAGATAATCTAAGGACACCAAAAGGCCAAAGCTTGGGGATGCCCCGGAAGGCATCCCCTCTTTCGTCTACTTCCATCGGTAACTTTACTTAGAGCTATATTTTTATGCACCACATGATATGTGTTTTTCTTGGAGCGTCTTGTATGATTTGAGTTTTTGCTTTTAGTTTACCACAATCATCCTTGCTGTACACACCTTTTGAGAGAGACACACATGATTCGGAAATTATTAGAATACTCTATGTGCTTCACTTATATCTTTTGATTTATATAGTTTTTGCTCTAGTACTTCACGTATATCTTTTAGAGCACGGTGGTGGATTTGTTTTATAGAAAATATTGATCTCTCATGCTTCACTTAGATTATTTTGAGAGTTTTAAATAGCATGGTAATTTTCTTAAATAATCCTAATATGCTAGGTATTCAAGAATAGTAAAAACTTTCTTATGAGTGTGTTGAATACTAAGAGAAGTTTGATGCTTGATGATTGTTTTGAGACATGGAGGTAGTGATATTAAAGTCGTGCTAGTTGAGTAGTTGTGAATTTGAGAAATACTTTTGTTGAAGTTTGCAAGTCCCGTAGCATGCACGTATGGTAAACGTTATGTAACAAATTTGAAACATGATGTGTTCTTTGATTGTCCTCCTTATGAGTGGCGGTCGGGGACGAGCGATGGTCTTTTCCTACCAATCTATCCCCCTAGGAGCATGCGCATAGTGCTTGGTTTTTGATGACTTGTAGATTTTTGCAATAAGTATGTGAGTTCTTTATGACTAATGTTGAGTCCATGGATTATACGCACTCTCACCTTTCCATCATTGCTAGCCTCTTCGGTACCGTGTATTGCCCTTTCTCACATTGAGAGTTGGTACAAACTTCACCGATGCATCCAAACCCCGTGATATGATACTCTCTTTCACACATAAACCTCCTTATATCTTCCTCAAAACAACCACCATACCTACCTATTATGGCATTTCCATAGCCATTCCGAGATATATTGCCATGCAACTTTCCACCATCCTGTTTATCATGACACGTTCATCATTGTCATATTGCTTTGCATGATCATGTAGTTGACATAGTATTTGTGGCAAAGCCACCGTTCATAATTCTTTCATACATGTCACTCTTGGTTCATTGCATATCTCGGTACACCACCGGAGGCATTCATATAGAGTCATACTTTGTTCTAGTATCGAGTTGTCATCATTGAGTTGTAAATAAATAGAAGTGTGATGATCATCATTTTCTAGAGCATTGTCCTAAGTGAGGAATAAAAAAATAAAAAAAAGAGAGAAAGGCCATAAAAAAAAGAGAAGGCCCAAAAAAATGAGAGAAAAAGAGAGAAGGGACAATGTTACTATCCTTTTACCACACTTGTGCTTCAAAGTAGCACCGTAATCTTCATGATAGAGAGTCTCTTGTTTTGTCACTTTCATATACTAGTGGGAATTTTTCATTATAGAACTTGGCTTGTATATTCCAACAATGGGCCTCCTCAAGTGCCCTAGGTCTTCGTGAGCAAGCAAGTTGGATGCACACCCACTTAGTTTCTTTTGTCGAGCTTTCATATATTTATAGCTCTAGTGCATCCGTTGCATGGCAATCCCTACTCCTTGCATTAACATCAATCGATGGGCATCTAAATAGCTCATTGATTAGCCTCGTTGATGTGAGACTTTCTCCTTTTTTGTCTTCTCCACATAACCCCCATCATCATATTCTATTCCACCCATAGTGCTAGTTTGAGATTACTAAAGTATGAAACAATTGCTTGGCTTGTCATCGGGGTTGTGCATGATGAGAGCATTCTTGTGTGACGAAAATGGAGCATGACTAAACTATATGATTTTGTAGGGATGAACTTTCTTTGGCCATGTTATTTTGAGAGGACATAATTGCTTAGTTAGTATGATTGAAGTATTATTATTTTTATGTCAATATTGAACTTTTATCTTGAATCTTTCGGATCTGAACATTCATACCACAATTAAGAAGAATTACATTGAAATTATGCCAAGTAGCATTCCACATCAAAAATTCTGTTTTTATCATTTACCTACTCGAGGACGAGCAGGAATTAAGCTTGGGGATGCTTGATACGTCTCCAACGTATCTATAATTTTTTATTGCTCCATGCTATATTATTTTCTGTTTTGGACATTATTGGGCTTTATTATTCACTTTTATATTATTTTTGGGACTAATCTATTAACCGGAGGCCCAGCCCAGAATTGATGTTTTTTGCCTATTTCAGAGTTTCACAGAAAAAGAATATCAAACGGAGTCCAAACGGAATGAAACCTTCGGGAATGTGATTTTCGGAACGAACATGATCCAGAGGACTTGGACCCTACGTCAAGAAAGCCACCAGGAAGCCACGAGGTAGGGGTGCGCCTACCCCCCCAGGCGTGCTCTCCACCCTCGTGGGCCCCACGTTGCTCCACCGACGTACTCCTTCCTCCTATATATACCTACGTACCCCCAAACGATCAAATACGGAGCCAAAAACCTAATTCCACCGCCGCAACCTTCTGTACCCATGAGATCCCATCTTGGGGCCTATTCCGGAGCTCCGCCGGAGGGGGCATTGATCACGGAGGGCTTCTACATCAACACCATAGCCTCTCCGATGAAGTGTGAGTAGTTTACCTCAGACCTTCAGGTCCATAGTTATTAGCTAGATGGCTTCCTCTCTCTTTTTGGATCTCAATAAAATGTTCTCCCCCTCTCTTGTGGAGATCTATTCGATGTAATCTTATTTTGCGGTGTGTTTGTTGAGACGGATGAATTGTGGGTTTATGATCAAGTTTATCTATGAACAATATTTGAATCTTCTGAATTCTTTTATGTATGATTGGTTATCTTTGCAAGTCTCTTCGAATTATCAGTTTGGTTTGGCCTACTAGATTGATCTTTCTTGCAATGGGAGAAGTGCTTAGCTTTGGGTTCAATCTTGCGGTGTCCTTTCCCAATGACAGTAGGGGCAGCAAGGCACGTTTGTATTGTTGCCATCAAGGATAACAAGATGGGTTTTTTTATCATATTGCATGAATTTATCCCTCTACATCATCTCATCTTGCTTAAAGCGTTACTCTGTTCTTATGAACTTAATACTCTAGATGCATGCTGGATAGCGGTCAATGTGTGGAGTAATAGTAGTAGATGCAGGCAGGAGTCGGTCTACTTGTTTCGGACGTGATGCCTATATACATGATCATACCTAGATATTCTCATAACTATGCTCAATTCTGTCAATTGCTCAACAGTAATTTTTTCACCCACCGTAAAATACTTATGCTCTCGAGAGAAGCCACTAGTGAAACCTATGGCCCCCAGGTCTATTTTCTATCATATTAATCTTCCAACACTTAGTTATTTCCGTTGCTTTTATTTTACTTTGCATCTTTATCATAAAAATACCAAAAATATTATCTTATCATATCTATCAGATCTCACTCTCGTAAGTGACCGTGTAGGGATTGACAACCCCTTATCGCGTTGGTTGCGAGGATTTATTTGTTTGTGTAGGTGCGAGGGACTCGCACGTAGCCTCCTACTGGATTGATACCTTGGTTCTCAAAAACTGAGGGAAATACTTACGCTACTTTGCTGCATCACCCTTTCCTCTTCAAGGGAAAACCAACGCAGTGCTCAAGAGCATTGCCCTGTCCTTGGTTTTGACCACTATGTCATCCATATAAGCCTCCATATTTCTATGGAGCTAGGGCTCGAAGCCAATCTGAACTGCCCTTGCAAATGTCGAACCAACACTTTTCAACCCGAAAGGCATTCGTATATAACAATACGTACCACATGGGGTGAAAAAGGCGGTCTTCTCTTCGTCTTACTTCGTCATAAAGATTTGGTGGTATCCTGAATAGGCGTCAAGGAACGACAGCAGGTCGCACCCGGCAGTGGAATCCACGATCTGGTCAATGCGTGGCAAGGGGCAAGGATCCTTTGGGCAGGCTTTATTGATATCTGTATAGTCAATGCACAGCCTCCATTTCCCATTTGCCTTGCGCACCACCACCGGGTTGGCCAACCATGTTGGGTGGAGCACTCCTGTGACTAAGCCTGCCACTTCCAACTTCCTAATCTCCTCAATGATGAACTCTTGTCGCTCCAAAGCTTGCTTCCTGACCTTCTTCTTGACGGGCCGCGCATGAGGATAGGCAGCAAGGTGGTGCTCAATCACCTCCCTGGGAACGCCGGGGATGTCAGATACTTGCCATGCAAACACATCGACATTCGCCCGCAGGAAGGCGACGAGCGTGCTTTCCTATTTGCTGTCGAGGGTGGAGCTTATAGTAAAAGCTCCGCCTGTGCCATCCTCCTTGACGGACACCTTCTTGGTTTCCGGTGGCGCAGCCTTGGACTTCTTGCTCTTGCCGGTGGAGCTCTCTGGCACACCCTCAACGGAAACGCAACACCCCGAGGAGGTGCGCTTGTCGGAGTGGGCCCAAGAGGCTTGGCCAGGGCCAGGAGTCTTGCCGGTGACTAAGGCCTTGTCGATCTTCTTCCCCTCGGGGCTCCAGTGGCAGGAGCAAGTGCTTTGGCGGCAAGCGCCACCACCGCCTCCCGGTAGAGCTGGTCGGCACAGATGAGCGCGTCCTTGTCGGAGCCGGCAATGATGATGCTCATTGGGCCGGGCATCTTCAGCGTGTTGTAGGTGTAGTGTGATGCTGCCATAAACTTGGCCAGTGCTGGACGGCCAAGGATCCCGTTATATGGCAACGAGATCTTGGCTACATCAAAAACGATCTTCTCTGTCCTGTAGTTCAGCTCACCACCAAATGTAACTGGTAGTGTGATCTTACCCTTGGGCTAGCTTCTCCCTGGATTGATCCCTTGAAACGTGCCCGTCTCCTTGAGATCTCCTTTGGGGATTTGCAACCTCTTAATCACCTGGGGCGAGATCAAATTCAGGCCGGCCCCACCGTCCACTAACATTTTCGTCGCCTTGAGGTTGCGAATTATTGGCGAAACCAACAATGGCAAGCACCCGACCGCGGTTGTGCGATCAGGGTGATCCTCGGCGTCGAAAATGATAGGCGTGCTGGACCATTTCAGTGGCTTCTGGGCGTCGATCGATGGCTCTGCCGCATTGATCTCGCGCGCCCACTGTTTAAGTTGGCTGTGAGAAGAATGCAACGAGGCGCCGCCATCGATGCACATGGCTTCGGTGGCCTTTTGTAATTCTTGATCACTGGACTCGTCGTCCTCTTCGTGGTCATCATCCCCCTCCTTCTTGTCGCGGCCTCGAGCAGGCCTCTCTTGTTGCTTCTCCTTGCCGCGGCGCTCCCTCGGCCACCGCGCTTCTTGCCGGACCCCTCAGCACCATCCTGGCCCTTCTCCTTGTCCCGTCTTTCATGCATACTCAGCTTTCTGCCTCTCCACAAGCTGCTCGACTTGCCGGCAGTTTTGGAGGTCATGGCCCTTGGTGCGATGGATCTTGCAATATTGCTTGTCGGAGCCCTCCGGCTTGTCGGCGGCCGCCAAGTCCTGGCAGGCGGCACACCCGGCAATTTCCTTGCTGGGGTTGTCAACCTTGGCCCGGGGTTGCCGGATTCCTCGACGGCAAGCACAGTCTTGCCCCTGCGCTTCCTATTGCGCCGTCAGCCCTTCTTTGCCGGGGCGACGGCTTCTTCGTCACTAGAATCACTTCCCGTGCCGGCATCTTCGCCGGGGTACTTCCTTCCTTCTTCAGCACAAGCACACCTGTCGGCCAGAACGTACAGTTCGGCAACATCCTTAACCTTGTTCATGGCCAGCTCTTCACGCATCTTGCGGTTGCGCACGTTCTGATGGAACGCGCTGATGATAGCGGCAGGATGAACATCTAGGATGTTGTACTGCACACGGCTGAATCTCTGTATGTACTTGCGCAAGGATTCGCCATCCTTCTGGGGGATGAGATGCAAATCACTTGCCTGGCCAGGAGCTTGACGGCCTCCGGTAAAGGCACCAACAAACTCGTGGCACATGTCCGATCAAGAGGAGATGGAATCTACTGGCAGGTGCATCAACCACGACCTGACGTTGGGTTTGAGCACCAACGGGAAGTAGTTGGCGAGCACCTTGCCGTCCCGAGCCCCGGCAGCTTGCATCGGAATGGTGTATACGCTCAGGAACTCAGACGGATCCAGGCCCACCTACGCCAGCGGAAGCATTAGCGCGAGTACAGCTACTCCTCTGAGCATGGGCCTGGATCCACCCCAAGATGGCTCCCCCTGAGGTGCAGGGTGGGTGTCTTGTGGCTCCCGTGCGGTACCACTCCACTGGCCAGGATGAAGATTGAAAAGAGAAGTAGAGGAGGAAGGAAGAACGAGCTGGGAGGAGTTGTGCATTGGGGAGCGGGGAGGGTGGCGGCGCCTGTGAATGAGAAGCGATGGGCGGGGATGAGATGCAGGGTCTTTTTTGTAAAACCGAAACAATTTATCAGATTATCCACCTAAAAAGGGTCTGTGGCTTGGATATACAAAGTCATAGAGACTTTTTTTTAAAAATGTCGATGACGTACAATCAAAAACAGTAACAACTTTATTATTAGGGGTAGATGAATAGATGAGAAGTTTTCTCATAAAGAACATCTCATCTACACGGAGATGAAGTTTGCCGCCGCGTCAAAATAAGCAAACGCGAATTGAAATGCAGTAACTTCCTCCACCAACGGGGGCGCCAAGCTTGCAGCTTACGGAGTCCGCCGCCGGGTCACCGACGCCGAACTCCCCACCGGGCAGTCCCTACAATCGGTCCCAATTCTCAGCACATGTCGTGGCTGACTGCATTTGCATCCTTTGCACCTACGGGATGCCATTCTGGGGCGCCCGCACGCCCGCACGCCCGCACGCCCGCACGGAAGGTGTTCGAGAAAATGCAGGCCTGAGAGCGAGAAGGCACTTGGTTTCTGGATGCGCAAGGAAAACCGTAGGCATCGCCACAGGTTGAATTCGCGGGCTATTGTGACTGCTTTGACCTTCGCTGCGCCCGTGGTGAGCCAACAAGTTCATAAGCTACTCCGCGCAAGTTCTTATACGAGGGCAGAAGCCAGGAAGCTCTTTGGTTTCTTGAATCACCATCGAGATATGAGACTGTATAGCATCGCAGAGAAGTTCTGGTATTGGCCCGCGCAATTAGATTGCGCATTAGCACCGATCAACTGAAGTCGCAAAGGGGAAATTTCCAGAGCACTGCTAAGTGCTAACATGATGCCGTCAATCATCTGAGAAAAAAGAAGGTACTACCGACTGGGGTAGGGCAGCCTGGGTAGGGTGTGTGCTGCTCCAGAGCTTCTATAGGAAACTATCGGAATCCAGTATGCAGGGTGCTAGACTGGCATTTTCACTAGTAAATCTTCTTATTTTCTATATCGACGATCTCGCCTGTGCGAGTATGCAAGCCTGTGAAATCTGCATGTCATTTTCAAGGAGAGAGCAACTCATTGATCAAAGAGTTCTTGGATAATAATGCATGGGGCTCATGGAAGTGCATTTCTTTCTGCACCACATGAGAGCTGCTGTGAAGATGTGTTGAACTAAATCTGGAGGTGCCGCGTTGATCGCACACTGCTAGCGGTGACTGAAGCCCGGCAAAGGTCCCTTGGCCTCCTTTCTCAAGGTGCCTAAACTCCGGTGTGCCTCACTTTGGCATCATTTTGGCATCCGGGACCGGGAGAGTCATGGTTCAAGCTATCAGAGGGTGGTGGTCGTGGAACAGCTCGGCAGCTTCTTACAGCTTCGCGCAGGCTCCCAGGTACACACTCAATTCTACGCCTTTTTCTCATGACAGGGGATTGGAAATTGAGTGTGTCCATTGTTGGATGACTTGAGTCCTCTTATGAAAGTAGTATTGCTTTCTTTCCTGGTACTTACTCTGTACTGATATTGGGGTTCACAATGAAAAGGAAACAAAGTTTACAACGTGACTGGATACAACGTACAACTTCTGAACTCATTTTTGTGATTTAATCATTTTGCTACTACTGGTGGACTGAAGTTAACCTATGTTCCAGGATATTCTACTCAGTGTAGTTGATCTCAATATTTTCACTATAATTAATGAGAACAAACAATTTAGTAACTAGATTTGGATGCGAGAAGACATCTTGGTCACCTTCTCCAAGTAATTTAATTAAACGACTGGATACATATCAATGCATTGCAAGAATTTACATTACATAACTCAAATTAACTTGAAACGTAACATACACACTTTCACACGATATAGCTAGTTGTTGAAATGGCCATCTCCAAAGTGATCCTAGATATGCTGAAAGAAATCATCATATACAAGTGAACCAACCTGTGGTTGGATGGTTAGGAGTACAATGGTATCCCCAGCCCACCAGGGTTCAAGTCCTAGACTTGACATTGGTGCTCGCATTATTCCTGGATTTATTTCAGGCTTCCTGTGGTAACTTTGTAAATCTCAAGATGCTATGCCAGCTCAGTCTCTCGGAGGTGCTCATAGGGGTAGGTTGTGCGTGTATGCTTGTCTATGTGAGCGACTTCGATTGTATTGTGTTAAAAAAAATCATCATATACAAACATGCTTTGCTCTATCACAAATAGCAGCATTTCTGCCCAGTATATTCGTGAAACCATAGAAATGCTTATTGGATCAACTTAACAAGATGGTACTAACACTAACAACTTTGCTACACAATCCACAAAAGAAAATCTCTCCCATGGTGACATAATCTTTATTTGTATTTCGGCCTCCCTTTTAAGTTTTATCTTTTCCAGAATGGTACAAAGAAAATCTTACTACAACATACAAGCTTGTTACAGTTTATTTTTCTAAAAGTCTGAATAGCTGGCGCTTTTATTGAACACAAATGAAGCAAGAGCTACTTATTTGAACTATACAAAGAAACAAAAGAAATATAAAGTGTTATGCCCATCATTTTTGTTTTCTGCACCCATATTTTATCGCGAGTATATAGTAGCGCCCTTTCACGATCCTCCTCTGATAATCAGACATGCAATTCATATTGGTCATTAAGAGTTTCCTTTTTTTTTCCATCATTGTATTTTGCTAGTTGTCATTGCTGCTTGCTTCCTTGCTTGGGCAGTCCGTAGTAAAGCTTGCAATATTTCAATCATGGGACAGAGTGGCAATGACAAGTAGCGGAGAGCCAACTATGTAAAAGAATACATGTAACTCCCAATCATGCAAACCTCATTTTTACGGGATGAACATGAGAGGGCATTGTAGTTTTTCATGATAAGATAATGGGTGCAGAAAACAAAAATTGGCGAGCCTAACACTTATCTTTTTTGTTCTTTGTTTACTTCCATTAAATAGTAAATATACTGTTTTCCCTTGCTTAATTTGTATTATTTAGAAATAAAAGCAGCAGTTGTTGAGCCTTCTAGAAAAAAAAATCGTCATAAGCTTGTCCCTGGGAACAAGATTTTGTATGTGACCTTCTAGACAAATAAAAAAAATCCTGAAATAGAACAATAAAGATTTAGTTGGTGTGATAGAGATTTTAACTTTGCCTCTTCATCTTCGAAGCACATTCCCCATGGAGCCAATCACCGTGTATTGCCAGTGTGCTGGCCCTCATGCCCCATTGAATTACACTGCTTCTGGGAACCACCATTGATGTCCTTGCAAGCCTGCAAGGCACCTAAGGCTAGGTGTGGGCATGTGGCGGCAGAGGCCAAGGAACCTTGAAGCGCTTCATTTTTCTGTCAGCAGCGCATCTTCTTATGGCACCTACAGATTCGTCCTCATGCAGGAGCTTCTAGCTATTCGGTGTCACTGATCTCATCCTCTCCATAGCACCTTCAGTCACTGCCAACTGAGCTTGAGCCACATGATTTGATCTTTGTTTTTCTTGACAGGTCTTTTTTTTGACCGGAATGGCAGGTGCTCTTCCTTTTCATTTAAGAGAGGGGAAAATTGTACAACGTGCTGTCAAAAGCAGCCGGGAATGCAACTGAAAAGATACCAGAGACCAAAATATTTTTTTCCAGAGATGCAAACTGCATCCTGGCAGAAAAACTACGAGACTACTCCCACGCCTCCTTAAGGAGGCCTAACTCATCTCTGATCAAAGTGCAAACACCGCAGCATTCGGTTGTTCATGCCTGAAGATCCTTCTATTGCGCTCATTCCAAATGTTCCAAGCCACAGAAGGTCTTACATTGCGGCTACCCTGTGCGGTAAACAATTGAAGCACCTAAACAAGTACTGTAGGTGTTAACTTTTGTACAAGAGCTTAGTGAATAGTAATAATCTCTCCCCTTGATCATTCATCTATAAGCACTTTGAATTACATGTGCTCTTAGAATATTTCTTCCTTCAAACTGCCTTCTAGGTCACTTTTCTATGGTGTTTCAACTAGCTTACATCACAGGCTGCTACATATTTTCTTGCTTTGAAGTCATGAGTTACAGCTTCACCAGAAATCAGTAAGATATATTGCCTACAAATTACTAGTATCTAGGTGCCATTTAAATCATACTTCCAAAGTATAAATAAGATAGGATACAAAAGTAGTTACAAAGCCTGAAGTTTATAAGTTTATAAGTTACAGTAGCGCCCATTTCACCTCGGGCCAGATAAAATCGATGCTTCAGGTGGAACTGAATATGTTGATTGATTATGCTGGACAGACATTACTGGATTGGCATTCATAAGGTTGCAATCAATGTTAGTTTCTATATTCATTGAACCCCAGTACCTTGACCACTGATGACATTGAAGGCCTTCTGCTGCTATCATTTTGCAGGCACCACATTGCAAGCTTCAACAATTGAACTGCTTCCTCTTGGTGTAAGACCATGTCCTCACTATGGTTGTCAATCAAATCGATAAACTGATTATCTTCAGCCTTTTTCTGTAACAATTTGATGAGCTGAACACTCTCCTCGGGAAGAGATATGTCAATATTTTTTCTTCCGCAAATTACTTCCATGACAACAACTCCAAAGCTGTAGACATCAACTTTTTCAGTGATTTGGGACGTTAGCCATTCAGGTGCCAGATACCCAGGTGTGCCCCTCATCATTGTCATTACTTTGCTTTGGTCCCTGTCTATTAGCTTAGATAGTCCAAAATCAGCCACTTTGGCATTGAAATTCTCATCTAAGAGAATATTTTGTGGTTTGATGTCCAAATGAGCAATTATTCGCCTGCACTCCTCGTGGAGATAGCATAGGCCTTTGGCAATATCTAGAATGATCCTGTGCCGGGTGCACCAATCAAGAGGAGCATTGTTATGGCGGTAGTAGATCCACCTATCAAGTGACCCTCTCGGTACATATCGTATACTAAAAGTCTTTCAGATTTCTCTGCACAAAAGCCGATCAGCCTAACAAGATTGATGTGTTCAATGCTGCCAATAGTCTCGACTTCAGCCAAGAATTCTTTCTTTCCTTGTCTAGCACCTTCCAAACGTTTTACTGCAACTCTCTCTTCACCTATTTTCCCTTCAAAAACTGTTCCAAACCCACCACCTCCGAGCTTTTTACTGAAGTCTCCAGTGCATTCTCTCAAGTTTTCGAACGTGTACCTCACTGTCATTCCAGGAATTTGGTCAAAATCTAATTCTTCATCTAACTCTTGGCACTTCTTCTTCCTTCGCACATAAAGAATGGCAGCAATGACTAGCAGTACAAGAATAGTAATAGCTCCAAGTGTAGCACCTAACATCACCTTCTTTTTGTTTGCATTAGAGGCAGAAGTTGAGGGGCTAAGCTGCACCTTGAGGTAAGCAGAGGAGTTGTAGTGAACAATTTCAGGTTGTATTGATTGCAAGGAGAAGACCCTTGTCACCCACAGACACGTTCCATCGGAATCATTCTGGCCATACCTGAACATCACGGCCCTGCAGGAGCAGTTCTTCAAGCAAGCTTGCTTACAGTCTTCTCCGTTTGTTGCATTCACAACGATGTGGCTGGCGTCAAAATAAGAAACGTCTGTAAGAGTCAACAACTGATGGTGTTGCATTTCCTGACAAGAGATTGGAGTCAGTGATGCACAGCCAAGATTTGGCTTCCGCTCATCGGCCGGCTTGAAGTAGCTTGAACTAGAATTATTCTGAAGCGGACAAACACATTGCCCCCCTGTGCATATACCATACTCTCCACATACTGTTGGAAAGGCACAGTCATCAGGGAATAGTTTGATTACATCAGACACTACAGCCCATTTTGCATCTGCATTAGACCATTCGTAGAGCCTCAGGTGCCCATCTGACTCCAATCTCATGTACTGGGTAGAGTTAGCTGCTGGTAATTGGATACTCGTGTCTGATTCATCTGGTTGCTTGGACTGCACAGAGATGCTGAGGCTGCCATTCGTGAAGGTAACCTTTGTTGGATCCTTTCCTGTCTTGTTTTTGTTCACCGATTTCGAAAAATAGACTTGTGGTGGTGTGGATCCGACATAAGCATACAATCCATCAGGTTGAACTGTCATGTACAACTGAGTCTCTGTCGAATTTGTTGCAGACGTACTTGCTACGAGCCTCATACCTTCCAGAAGTGACTGCCCAGGGACCAATGCATCAGTAGGGTGAGCAAATGACTGCCACACTGTTGCATTTTTCTGATCAAACAACACCAAATTACCAATCTCGGTGATCATCATGCCTGTAAGAAAAAGCAGCTCTTGGCTTACGACTTTAGGAGAGAAAAGGAGCAAGAAAACGGGGGCTAGTGCGGGGATGAGCTTTCAGTGGAGAAAAGATCTCACCCGGTTATGCAGAATCAGTGAAGCAGATGTGAGCTCCGTGGAAAGTACTACTAGCAGTCAACAAGTCTTCGTCTTGCTATTTCAGCATCCCAAGTTCACAACCATGCCCATACCACGCGGTGTTTTGGGCGCTTTGTGTTTGACCGTCGCCGAAAGGTGACTTATTGGCTGCTCCTGCAGGCCCAAGTCATTGTCAGGTTGGTTGGATGCTTGTCTCGTGGTTTAGAGCTATTTTAAAGAAGAAAATGTGTAGATGCCACAGAAATTACTACTAGAGTATTCTCAGAGTAATGCAGTCCTCATGCTACTTTCCTTGTGCACATCGTGAAAGATGGGTCACGATGATTACTTAGGCAAACTAATCAAGCAAGCATGGGTATATGCACGGCAACTACTAGGTCAGTTTTTGGTTATAATAATGTAATTAACGGTGGTGCTGTTGGCCGCCGGATCAGAAAGACGGGCTCGCCTTCCTCTGTTCATACGAGCTGTATTTCTCTTGGGATTTTTGCAGGTTGGATTAGTCCGACTACTTCCAAATGATCATTCGTTGGTTGGTTGGTTGGCTACTTCTGTCGGGCCAGGGCATTGGCATGGTAGGTGAAGATCCGCGCCTGACTGCGTCAACCGGTTGCTTTTCCGTGTGCTCGTACCGTGGTCTTGAGCATACTGCTTTTCTCCTCTCCTTCCCTGCTAGTATATGAATAGGAAGGACAACACGTGTTGACTCAGCGAACGAAATTATGGAAGTGTATGGTGGGGGCATCCTCTTGCTACTATGGTTAGAGCAACTCTAGCAGAGTCTTCATACTGTGATCGTCATAATAAATATAGAGCGTTGTATGAATTCCCTTCAAAATTAAACATTTCACACATCAAGCAATCATGGACATGGTTTTGGACAGGTTGCATCAACAAAAGGATTAACCGGCGACATGGCCAAATCACATGTCGTTGTCATGTGCATCGTCCCTCCTCCGATATGTGCAGTGTGCTCTTCTTCAAGGTTCCTCAGGTTCCTGGAACGTATGATGAAATCCCACGCCTTCGCCCTAAATTTTTTAGCCACTAGATCCATTATGCTCACATCCATCATGATAAACTGATTCTGGGTGATTAGGTGGTCATCTCTTACCCGACCCGCCTTAACTTGAGCTTACATGACTCCATCTTCGCCTTAAGTTGGTGCCTCCTATCCTTAATGTCTAGCTGGCAAATTGACAATGTTTGTCCTGGAATCACCAATCACACTATTGAGAAATGATTTGGCATTTGATAATCCACAAGTATAGGGGATCTTTGTAGCCTTTTTCGATAAATAAGGGTGTCGAACCCAATGAGGAGCTAAAGGCAGAACAAATATCCCTCAAGTTCTATCGACCACCGATACAACTCTACGCACACTTTACGTTTGCTTTACCTATAACAACTATAAAACTATTTGGCAAGAATAAAACTAAGAGTACTTTGCGAGAATAAAACTATGAGTAAATTGCAAGACAATAAAAGTGGATAGCTTTTGTCAACAAGAAAGTCATTTGTCCCTAGGCAATCGATAACTGGACCGGTAATTATTCTTGCAATTTTACATGAGGGAGAGGCATGAGTTAACATACTTTCTCTACTTGGATCATATGCACTTATGATTGGAACTCTAGCAAGCATCCGCAACTACTAAAGATCATTAAGGTCGTAAAACCCAACCATAGCATTAAGTATCAAGTCCTCTTTACTCCCATATGCAATAACCCGCTTATCCGTGTTCAGGCTTTTGTCTCTCCGGCAACCGAAAATATGCAAATTATGAACGTATTGTAACACCCTACAACAGGGACCCCTCACGTTTGCGCAAGACGGAGGGCACCGTAGGACAGCACCATAATAAAATATACACTCAAACCAGCCACGATCATCAATTAGCCCATAGGAAAAAACGGATCTACTCAAACATTATATATAGGATAACCACATATCATTGGGAAATAATATATAGTGTTGAGCACCATGTTTAAGTAGACATTACAGCGGGGAGAAGGGGTGTTACACCGCTACATAGAGGGGGAGAAAGTTGGTGTTGACGGTAGCAAGATTGTTGATGTAGATCGTCGTCACCATCCTTGCCCCGGCGGCGTTCCGGCGCCACCGGGAGAGAGGGGGAGAGAGCCCCCCTCCTTCTTCTTCCTTGGCTTCCACCTAGATGGGAGGAGAGTCCCCCCTCTGGTACATGGCCTCCATGGCGGCGGAGGGGCAGGAGCCCCTCCGAGATTGGATCTCCCTCTTTGTTCTCTTCTGTTTCGCGTTCCTGTTTTCTGCTCGAAAATCGTTTCTTGTTCGCGCGGCTGGAGAAGAGAAGGAAAACGAGGAACGGAAGGAGGCAGACAGACCCGAACGCGTCCACTGAACTGACTGCCGTGCAGGGTCATGATCCACGACAGCAACAATTCAGCCGTTCGTGTCAACACCCTGCGGTGTTACGTCGTTTGCCATTTGGATTGGAGCAAGCGATCGTTCACCTGCACCTGTTACTATACTCGCACTGCGAACTACTTCCTCCGTTCCTAAATACGAGTATAAGTCTTTTTAGATATTCCACTATAGAGACTACATTCGGATGAATTCGCTCCGGTGGTCTTGCG